>NC_085046.1:12443528-12755611 GCF_963662255.1 Cinclus cinclus | reverse complement strand
GTTTGGTTTACTGAAGGCTAAGGAAGTAATGAAATCCAGTTTGAAGGGTAATTTATCCAGAACATGTTGTAAAGTTCAATTCTATGCGTCTGAAAGTAGAAGTGTTAATTTTTCCAACAGTGTAATAATATTTTTACTTCCCAAAATGTATGTACAAATGTCTCAGTTAAGAGAGCAGCGCAGACCCTCAGATAGAAGATAACAGCTGGGTGGACACCAGGCTGCACCTGTAGTGTTGAGAACGTAAATATTTGCAGGAGATACTAGAGTGAACTAGAAAGAAGGTATCCATAGCAAGATATTTCTTCAACCTCTGCTTTAGATCTGAGTAGAAATTAAATAATAAAGGCACAATATGCTCCTCTTTTAAGGTTTAATGAAGGACCTTTACCAATAAAGTGTATGAATCTTCATCTGCCTACACATAACAAAGGCTTGGGATAACTGACCATGGAGGAATTCCATTCTCTGTGAGCTGGTTTGTCATTTCTTAGGCCTTTAGTACTCTTCCCTTTATGAATCGAAGATAAATGACGCTTGGGAGTTGCCAATGTGGAAATTACAAAGTTAGAAATTAAGTGAGCCAATGAGAAATAGGGGGTAGATTCTGTGAGTACAGTAGAGACTAAGGCAGCCTGGATTACTGTGAAATGTCATATACATAAATTGACAGAATTAACTGCCTTATGGCCTGTGCACTTCATATGCTCTTGTGTTCATTTGTAAGTTTTTAAAACTTCTATTGAGAGTTTTGTTCAACAGAAAAGCATATGTCGTAAGGAATATTAACTCTGAATCAACCATCTGTCTGTAGATGGTGAAATCTGTGATAATGCAGAGTTATGCATAGCTGGCAAAAACTTGCATTCATGTGCTTTTTTTTCTTTTGAGGCAATATGAAGGTGGCTTAAAATATGCTCTTGGTGGTGTTAATTTTCTTTTTTCTTTGAGCAATCCAATAAGGGAAAAATGATGTTGGTAAAAGAAAGGGAGACAAATAAACATATTTTGAAAGCTTCTGTTCTAGTAATTTTATATTTTATTGCTTATTGGTTTCAGCGGGGGATTGAAGGGAGCAATTTTCCATTTGATTGTATGTGTATTACTTTATGACAGTTGCAGACATACTAATACATTACAAAATGGCTATGGAATTTTTCTAGTGATGAGAAGTGGGAGAGAGGGCAGAGAGAAAGATTTTCTTATGACAGTTAAAAATAATAAGAAAAATTTACTTGTGAAAAAATAATTTAAATAGAAATTTCTTGCAGCTATTTGAACAACAGCTTCTCTTTGTTTTGGTCACCTTGGAGTCAGAAATGAACAGAGCTGTGTTTTGAATGCCCTCTGTAAAAATATGATTCTTCTGACACCAGTGTGACCAACTTGGAACAAAAAGTGAGAAAACAAAAAGTGAGAAAACAAATTTATGGCTTGCCAGATGAAAAAAGTGTAATCCTGTCCAATCTTCTGGGAAATGTGTAACAGTTTTCTGCTGTTTTCTGGTTTTGCAGGTTTAAAAAACTGGGGGTAGACCAACATGGATTGCCTGTATAGTTACCTAAAGCTCAAGAGTAGCTCTTTGCATGCTTGCTCTTTGCAGTGTCAGTAAATGGAAGCGTTCTCATGAATGATGAATTCACCCAATGGCAGAAATGCAGGAATTTTGATTTGTGTGCTGTCTTTTCCAGAGGTGATCTGACTGGTCAGGTTGGTGGAACTTGCACACTCCTCAGTCTCAGGATTTTGGCAGTGCTGGAACATCTGCTATGCTTTCTGTATCTCGGGAGCCTTTGTATTGTTTCTTTCTTGGCACATCTGCAAGATTTCCTGGTTTTGGGCCTATTAGTTACCCTGTCACAAAACAGACAGGGTAACGCTCCAGCTGTCTTCAGCTCTCTGGTCTGTGCTAACTTACAGGGTATTTGGAACCTAAATATGAGTGTCCCAGATTTCCGTCCATATTGGTTTTCTGAAATACCCAGTGCCTGTATAGGAGTGTGTTATGTGTCACCCTAAACTTTTGAACCATTTTAAGACATCATTGCTTTTTACTTACTAATACAAATTACACACATATGGTTTATTTCCACTTCTGGAACTCTGCTTTGGCTCAGGAGAAAGATCCACAATTCTTTTGTAAGTGCACCCATATTCGCTCCTTCCTCATCTCAGACGTGTCCACAGCCTGCCTGTGCCAGCTCTGTCCTCTTGGCTGTTTGGTATTGTCCAGTCCCCAGACTCATTTTCTTAGCTAAGAAGTTCTTCAAATATTTGGTTCAAGCTTGGATGTTTCAGTCAGTCCTCTTAGTTTGGTGGGTACATACTAAAGTCTGCTCTAGAAAGGATAGATCAGAGCATGCCAGGATATGGCAGCTTAGTAGCAACTTCTGAAAATCCGAAAGTTCTCATCAGCTCTGTGTAAGCTCTTCCTCTGAATCATTACACATGGTTATTGATTTGAAATGATCTTGTATTGCTTTAGTGCAAACAGTCCCTTACTGACTGCTACACAGCAGTTCTGAGCCCTGAGAAGCTAAATGGCATTCTTAGAGACAGAAACAGCTGTTCTTCTGAAAGGTTTGAAAGTGTCAGTGGTCGAACCGTTAGGAATCCATGACAGAGTTGAATGCTTGCCCTGCATCTCAGGACTCCCAGCCTTTTGCCTCAACTGCAGTGACAACCTTCCCATTACTGTGCTGAAGACAAGACTTGTAGTTGATGGGCATGGAACATGGTGTAGACAGGTGTCCACAGATCCTGAAGTACTGTGAACTTTCAGAATATATTATCATATTCAGTTGATCAGCATAACTTAAGGCATTGCTTGTCATTGTTGGTGAAAAGTGATTAAGATCTCAAGATTTCAGGAATATCAGCTATTTCCCACTTACTTATATGGGAGCAAGTTGTTGTCCAGTTGTGGAAGTTTCATTTGCATATCTTAAAGAAGAAATGTAAAGTAAAAGAAGGTCAAAATGAAAACAAAATGAAAATTTTCAGTGCACAGATACAATCATATTGAGGACAAATAGTTTTCTTCTTTTGAAGTCAGACAGACTGGAGGCAGCATCAAGTTTTAAAGCCCAAGGAAGAAAACAAAGATGATGTTAATGAATTTTCAAAGGCTGATACATTTGAGCTGGATTCAGCTTGCTAGTGCTTGCTGTAAAAATATGTTGAATTGAACCTTGTCTCTTTTCTATGCTTTACTTCAGTTCTATGAGTCTTCAAACAGAATAATTGGAACTTTTATTAAGACTGCGAAAGTGAATGTTAAAACTTCTTCTGTGGTGTTTTTAAAAATCTTAGCTTATCAATGAAAACAGACTTCATTGATAACTGAAAAATCACCATTTGCCTTAAGACCAGAGCACATGGAAGAGTAATAGATAAAGGGACCAGGAAGAGCTGTCTTAACACTTCTGTCACTGAAATTGCTGGTGTGTTATGTGCCTGAGTGTTTATTGGGAAAAAGGCTAAGGTTCACCTGGTCCACAGATTTCAGAAAAAGCTTCCAGCAACAGTGACATCACTGTCAATTCTGGTGACTCTGTTTTACAGTGACTGATCTGCTGGTATTTGGACTGAAACCACTGAAGTTATTGGATGGTATAAATTGGTGTAAATCCATTAACTTTTTTTGGATTTGTTCTTATTTATGACAGGACCAAGCTCAGCCTGTAGTATAGATGTCCTGCGTGTTGTCTTCTTCTTTTTTTTTTTTTTTAATTTTACCCTCTTGTCTTTGAGGTTTTTGGTTTTTTGGTAGATTTTTGATGATACAGAGTGAAGGAACTCGATTGTGATTTCAGCTACATGGATGTGTACTTTGGAGAAACATGCTGTCAAGCTTTTGAATTCATAAGAAGTGGCAGGTTTTCAGGCAAGCCTCCAAATCCCTCCCACATATCTGGAGATTATATAATCAAATTGTGTGTGTTTCATGTTGCTAGGACAAAGTAGAACAAGCAAATTGAAATTAATTCTCGTTTTATATAAGGCTGTGAGGTGCCAAATTTTGCAGCATTATTACAGCAAAAGCAGTAGGGGATTTTTTGAGGGGGATGGCAAGGATGAAGTATAGATTGGGTCCAGACTGGTCACAGGCAATAGGTAAAGCCAGTCAGTTAAGCCTTTTTTCTTCACAACTGTGATGTGAATGAGGGGCAGGCAGAGAAAGACAAGAGAGTTGTCTTTTCTAGTTGTTGCCTTCTAGACAAGAGAATTTTCTTTTGTAGGTTCTGAGAGCCCAGTTGTGTCATTTCAATCATAATACAGCACTGTAAGGCCATGAGGGAACATTTAAACATCATGGTTTGAGGGTTCTTTGTTTATTTGTTTTGTTATGTTCCATTTCTAATTTGCCTCTCTACCCGGCAATGATCGTGATTTACAAAGTGTGGGAAATCTGTTTGAAAAAATGTGTGTTAGAATGTAAGCCTTACATTGAATATTTTTCTGGATCTAATTTTTAGAAATACAAACTCATGGTATTTTGAAAAACATTGACAAAAATTCTTTCACCAGGGTCTTGGGATGTTTAAAAAGCAGCAACAGTTTTGATCTGCATTTACTGAGGTGTTAAAAGTTTATCAGTGTCTCACTGAGCAGTGCTGTGCTTTAGGTGTGTCAGGCAGCCTGGTGTAGGCACCTGGTGAAATCAGGATCCAGTCCCTCCATGCAGCCAAAGCTTTACTGAAACCTCACTTTGTTGTACAGATGCATTATAAGCTGTACAATGAGTAACGTGTAATAAATATCAGTAAAAGTGTTCCCAAGAGCTTTTAGATATTAACTCAAGTTAACCTGTGGTTTGGTACCTCCCCTGCCCATTGCTGGATAGGCTTTTGAATGATAATAACCCGGATGGAAACTGAAATCTTGGGGGTTTTTTTATAGGTAGGAAGGGCCTGCAAAATGCTCTGCATTTAATCCATTTTCAAGAAGAAAAAATAAAACAACTCAAAATATGAATCACAAAACCTAAAGCCTCTCTTCCTTTCTACCTCGAAAGTATTTTTATTCTGCAGAACTAGAAAATTTAGTCATATTTTTACAAATGTTTAATCTGTAGCTTCAGAGTAGATCTATCTTCAAGGTAGATCTAGACCAGATGGAAAAAGAAGGTTCATTATGAATTCCTCTTGGGCTTGTCCAGATCCTTAGGCAATTTGCAGTGGATCAACATGTATTTAGTAAGAGATGGTACATGAGCATTGTTCCAACCAGAAAAACTGCAACATGGCAGTGCACTGACCTCAGAGTTAACTGGGGCAGTAACATGGCCTGTAGCAGATCAATAATTGAGTCCTTACTGAACATTTGGTTTGGACTTGTTTCACTTCTGACTACTGTGTTTTGATTCCTGCAGCTGATGTACAGGACGTGCAGTACTTCCCTTTCCTGCTGCTTTCCAGAATTACCAGAAGGACAAATGCTTCTGAGGATGAAGAGCATGAAGGTGCTCTCTGAGGATGAAAGTCCATGTGCTGCCATAAATCTGATGCTGGCTGGACAAGAAATCTGATTTGGTGGAGACAAGTTAGTTAATGTTAAACTGTGAGGCAGTGACAGCTTTGCTCCTTGCTTAAAAAGTACATGCTTGCCTAGTGAATTCACAGCTTTGGGTTTAGGTAATGCAGGTATTTTGGTAGCTCTCAACAATAAAGGACCTATTTGGTTTAATCTAAGATATTTATTTTAATGGTTTGTCAGATGGCAATGTAACAGGATTTTAATGTGACTGGTGCTGGTTATACTGAAGTTCTGCCTGACCTTCTTGCCTGTCTCCTTCGTGAGCCAGTGGCAGAATAATAAAACAGGAACGTAACAATGTTTGCCCTAAGACTGCGCCCTGGGAATTCCCTGAGGTTTTACTATGCACTTTCCAATTATTAATGAATTCGTCTTCTAGGAACCTCTCTAATCCCTTTTGAATCCATTGGCACTGTAAGCACTTCAGTGGTGTGAGGAAAGTAGTTACACCACATTAATGTTGCTGAGGAGCCTCCTCCTTTTGTGTGATTTGAGTATGCCCGTGTCTGATGGCATTTTTTCCCAATTCCTACAACATATTTTCTGAGAAGGAATACTCAAAGCTCATAATATTGAAGAAGAATTTTGAATGTTTTTTCCTGTGTGTCCTAATTTTTTCATTTATCTATATCTACCATTTTGTCAGCCAGTAGCTAAGGTATTTTTTACAGTTTATGCCATTTGTGATGTTATGTCCTGTCATCTGCAGACTTTGCCATCTTATTAAGAATTACTTCATTGTTTTGAGTGTATTGAGAAATGCCAAAGAAGAGTTGTTGAAAAGTGACCATTTCATCCTGTGCTTCATTTCCCATCTTTTTTGCAATTTGTGCCTGGCCTTTCTGAGCACTCAGTGTTTGCTTAGTTTTAGAAGCAAGTGACTTTGTTAAAGCCTTTTGATAGTCTTAAGATGCCCCAGAGGGGATTTAGGTTTGACATTAGAAGGAATTTTTTTTCCAAAAGAATGGTTAGACATTGTGATGGGCTGCCCAGGGAGTTGGTGGAGTATTTAAGGAAAGAGTGGACATGGCACTCAGTGCCATGGTGGTGTTCATAGGTTGGACACAATGACCTCAGAGGACTTTTCCAACTAATTGGTTCTGTGATTCTGTGTATGTGTCAGAACTTCCTTATGCAAATGTTTTTTTTATCCCGTTAAGGATAGAACTTAAGTCTGAGAGATGTAACCTTCCATTACAAAAGCCTGCTCGATTTCCCCACTCCGTCTGGATACTTTCAGTATCAGGAAACCATTGGTAAAAATAGGTTCTTCAGAAGAGTAGGATCTCCAGGCAAATATCACATGTTAATTTTTCAGGTAATTCTTGAATATATGAAATAGTATTTTTTTTTCACTTTTAAAGGGAAGTCAGAGTTGGATTTGGTACCTGCTTCTGTACATACAACACATGCCAGTAAAACTCTCCCATGATGTCAACTGGCATGTTTTAATGAAAAAGCCTCTGATAATATTTGAGATGAGGAACTGCTGTCCTGAGTAAAATGACTTACTGTATTTAATTATTTTATTGGCAGTTTAGACATAGGCCTTTGAATTGGAAAAATTTCATGTCTGCTTAGCAATTGCTTAAACATTCAATCTATGGTGTGACTAAATGCATTCTTGACAGCTGTACAAATTGCTAATGATGTGGTTATTCTTCCCTGTCAGTAGATTCTCTCAGTAGATTGTCTTGGAGGAGACTTGATGAAATCAGTCTGATTAGCATGCTGCATTAGGTATTCTCTTTTCTGATTTAATACATTGTCTTTCTGATTCTCTTTTCTCATAGCAACTCTTAAAGCAATGTTCTAGGCTCAGGTGTGGTGGTTTTAGCTGTTCTGTGGTAGCAACTCACTGTTGCTGCTTTCAGTGTGTCTAATGGGTTGAGCCCAGGTCTGAATTTGGCAATGAGCATTTGAACACATTGAGCTATTTAACACAAAAAAAAAGGCTCTGAAGAACTGAACTTGATGAATTAAATTAGCATTTCCCTGGCAGGCAATAATAGGAAGTGTTTGTTCTAAAATGTTACATTACATATGGCCTGACATTTGGATGAATCTTTTCAGTAGCCTTGGTACCTGGAACAGTTCCCGTAATCTGGAAATAAGATTCTGCTTAATAAGTAAGCAACACACAGAGTCAATGTGAATAGTTAGAAGCATGATGGGTTAATGTGGTGCATTATTTTTTTATATTTTTATTAACTTCCTGGTATGTTTGTCAATAAATGGATCAGGAAAGTTAAGGGAGGTCTATGTCTGTCTCCATGCCTGAGGAAGAACAGAGACCGAATTGTTTGATGATATTACTTGACATTTTAGTAGGTCCTCTCCTGAATCCGGAAGGCTTCTCAGGGCAACAGGTTTTTCAAATAGAAGGATCCAGATGTTCAAGCAAACTTAAAGTGTACTCACGGTTTTGAGAAAAGGCTTGAAAGATTAATGAAGAGAAACTGATTTTGGAACTCTCAAGATTAGACAGAATCAAAGAAATTTATTCCATCTTTCCCAGATTTCTAATATGCCCATAAGCTGTTTTTCAACAGGACTCCTGTCCTGCCTCATCCTGTACTGAGAATGGATTGGTCCAAGTAATGCATCAGTCAGTGCAGTGAAAGAGAGCTTGTCTGTAGGAATCCAGTGTGATTTGTTGGTGAAATAAAGATTATATCTGGAGGCCATCAAGAGAGAGTGGGATGTGAGGACACAGAGTCCAGCTTCATTCATGATGCATTGTAAGCAGTCAGCAGCCTCTCCTGGGTGACACAGTGAAATCAGAAACTTTATAACCAAGAGAAGAGTAACTTGTTTTAACCCTAGGTGACTGCATCTTTGTTCAAATTGAGTTTGTCACCCTTGGTTCCATGTGTAGACGGTGGAAAAGTTCCTCATCTGTAATGGAAATAGCTGTACCCCCTTCAACTTTTTTGTCCATGCTGCACATAATTTTACCTTGCTCTGTGACTTGTCTTTGGAGTTCTCTTTCAAAGTGCCTCTCCCCCTTCTTACCAATGGCACAGATATCCCTTTTCTGGGTTTGGTCTTGAAGGTTTTATCTGCCTCAATTTAGAATGGCTGCATTACTTGATCAGGTCAGCCTCAAGACTTGAGTATTACATGTGATGGTGTCTGACTTGGAAAAAACAATAGATAGAAAATTGCTTTTATCGTTTTTTCAGTTGTCCATGGCTTTTATGAAGAGCTGGAGAGCTGCAAGATGCTGAATCTGAAACTAGTTGATGCACTTGGACTGGGTGTTACTAGTGCTGGACATTGAGCCAGTGTAATCTTGGAAGTAATTTCATGTTTGGGACAAGAACAGAACCTCTCTGTAGGATTTTGACTTAAAAGCAGATTTAAGATTTTTCTGTGGTTATTAAGAGCTATTCAGATTAATATATTAAGTCATGATGAAGATAGATGGCAATGTTTGGGATTGCTATAAATTCACAGCAAATAACAAAATATCAATATGCTGCTTTTTATCTTACTGGAAATAATAGCTACTATAGTGACAATTCATAACTTATTTAATTGTTGTAAGGTGCTTCCTCAAGATCAGCACTTGATGACTCTGAGCTGCCTCTTCTGAGAACAGAAGTGGATTAAAGAAGTGAAAGACTTAAAATAGATGTCAATTAAATATCTGTATCTCTTTTCTTTATAGTTCAATTATAATTTTCCTTCTTGCTCTTTTTTGTGTGCCTGGTATATGGCATGCATGAGTGTGGAAGCCACTGGGGTTTAGGTTTTAGAAGGCATAGTGTCTGGAGTATGGGAATAATGGCATGAAGTGGATATGTGTTCAGGAAGCAGTGTGGTACCTGTTCTGCCATCAGACTTCAATGGGACTGAGCCTTCTGGCCATAGGGGCAGCACGACAGCTGAGGAATGCTCATGTGTGCATGTACATGCACATGTGCTTTAACTGTGTTTATGGGCCTTTGCATACACTGATAGATGTAGAGATTCACTGATAAGAGAGATCTGTAATATCAGTTGACTTTCAGTTTTAGGTGACAATTTGTATGTATGATTTTGACACTGTATCTTGGTAACTTGGTGATTTGGTTGCCATGTGAATACAAATCCACAGAGGAAAAATTGAAAGCCCATTCTTGTAGTTTGCCAAATATCCTGGGGTCCTCCTTAGAAAAGATTACAAGTCATATTTTTACATATTAAAAAGCAGCTGCTGTCCTTGAAGTCAGAAATGTACCTTTGCAAGTGTTGTATAATACGTTTGCACTAAATTTTCTGAGAAACCAGGGTCGGTATCTTTCTCTTCATATTTCATGGACTGCCTACCTGCTTTAACCTTGGGTCACATAGCTCAGTAGGGAAGCAAAAGAAAAGAAGAGAGCCTGGAAAGATGCCATTTTCAGTAGCACTTTTAAAAATCGTTTGTGTAAGGGAATGAGGAAGGGTAAACTCATCCTATCCTGCTGGGTTGATGGGAGAGCTCATCAGAGCTTCAATCAGTATCATAAGATGCCTTTTTCCAGATGTAGAGTTCAGCTGCAGCTCAGGCTCCTGTGCCCTGGTTTGCAGAATATAGTGAATCTTTAAAGTCATGCAGTTATCTTACTGATTTGTGTGGCAATAATGCCTGTGTTTTGAGGAATAGTGAAATGCATGCACCTTGGTGCAAAGCTGCAGGTAATGCTTCAGTCTAAGGTTCAGGCTCATAATGTCAGCTCAGCTGTGAAATGATGATGATTATGCTGCTAACTTTGTATTGATCTGTGTCTTCAAGTAAAATTGCCTCACTTTGCTGTAGGTTAACCCAACAACTTCTGCTGACTGGTACTGTGTGTTTGGCTCAGTGACAATAATCCCCTGCCAGCTGCCAACCTCTAGGTTAAGTCTGTGGCAAGAGCAGCTGGGTTCACAGCCAGCCTCTTTGGCATGGATGGCTTTATGTCTCTTGGTGGGAGAGCATGGTAATACTGTTTGAAACAAGTTAAATAATTTGGTATGACATCAGCAGGTGTAATTTGTTTAGGTCTGTAATGATAATGTTTAGGTCTGTAGTGTGTTTAAAAGATTTTACATGTGTCATGTAAAGTAGGTATCATATTTAGTGGTAAGTGATCATAATGTATTTTTTTGTGATACATTTATGTGAAGAAAAATACTTTTAAAAAATTATTAATTTTTTTTAAAACTCTTTCACAATGCTTTATGTTCCCTTATTTGACCTTTGACCCTAACTGGGCAGAATAAACTAATTTTAAAGTGGTGTATAAGTTAAGTAAAAGTGTGTTAGGGAGAAAGCATTTATGGTGCTCATTGTCACAGGGGCATTAGAGAAATGCATAAATTTCAGTTTGAGGTTAAAAAACAGTGGCTTAGTTCCTTTTGTTGCTACATGTGCTGTAAGTGGGGTACAAGTGATGTTGACAAAGCAGGCAGTACTTAAGGTGTTAAAAATTCCTGCTGGAAACAGGTGATGGAGCAGTTCAGGTGGTGACCTTCTGTTGCTTTATGTAGAAATGCCCTCGGGGGGGGGGGGGGGGAGGGGGGGCGAGACACCAGCCTGTATTCCTGAAGGAGGGCACAGAGATAGGATCACATCCAGTGTTCTCTAGCTGGCTCCATGGCATTTAATCAAGGAAGGTTAGTGAGAGAGAAGGTGGAACTGGGTACCTGAGTACTGTGTTCTCAAGTGCCCACAAGTGTGGTCTAGTAACATAATGAAAAGGTTATCAGTGAGAAAATGAGCAGTGATGGGTGATGTGCAGCAAAGCCCAGGAGTGCAAAGCAAGGTGCTGTTAAAATGGGCACTGTGGTTTCTCTCCCCAGCCTACATTACTTGAAGGCAGCTATATGAGATATGGTTATTGGGGGGAATAAAAGGTTTTGTGGAGTTATTGTTTATATTACTTATTTAGAGCGGACCATGCTGCTGAAAAAAATGAGAGCAAGCCTTACCCCGTGTTTGTATTCTAACAGCAGAACTGAAATGCCACACACATCCCTTGCCTCTTGGTGAGGAGTGTTTAGAGCAGTTTTTCTTGGGTTCAGCTGTGTGTCCCTGGCAGTGTGTTCACCCAGATGAGTTGAGGCAGGTGGCTGTTTGCAGTTCTGAGACTTTTGAGGGGTCTGCCTCAGGCCACCCGTATCTGCTGGGCTGAAACCCGCTCTGTCCTCGGTGCCAGGCACTCAGAAGCAATGGGGGAGCTCTTTGTGATGGACTTGCAGGGATCCACTTGCTGTCCCAGTGCAAGCTTTTCATTCCAAAAGTTATGTTACTCTCTCAGTATAATGAAAATGGTGTTTCAGAGTGAATTTTTGTCCATGAAAACCTTTAATGTCCTCGGGATTGTTTTTCCTCAGCTCTGGAGTCAGTTAGTTTATGTGTATTCCAGTATGCCTACTTGATACACCTGGATATCCTGCATATGAACAAATTTTGGGCACAGTTGTGATTCTTGGGCTAGGTTCGGTTGAGCTCTTCTTAAAAAAAAGAAAAAAATTAATTATTTTTACAAGACTGGCGGGAGGCTTTCTGTGAGGACAGTTTTCAGCTAAAGGGTTATCAGTGTCCTTTACGCTTTAGCATGCCTTGGGCATGCTCTCAGGAAGGAAGGCGGGCATTCTCACACAAGTGCTTTTCACCATTCTTACTAATTTTAAAAGGAAACTGAAAATCTTACAGGCACGGTATTTGAGTAGTTGTTTCACTTTGCTGGCCTTAGATTTTTCATCAGATAAGCAAAGGAGAAGTGATGTTGTTGTATGTCAAGGTATTTTGATCTAAAGAAGTAGGTTTTAGAATTGACAGTGTTCTACGTTCCATTGTTGTATTTTATTTTTCTTACACTTCAGATGTTTTAGGGTAATGTAAAATGAATCATGCTTCATGACACTGAGGTGCTGGAGTGTGTCCAAAGCACAGTGAGGCTTCTGAAAAGACTAGAGCACAAGTGTTTGGAGAAGGGGCTGAGGGAGCTGGGGGTGTTTGTCCTGGAGGAAAGGAGGCTCAGGGGAAGACCTTATTGCTCTCTACAATTCCCTGAAAGGAGACTGCAGCCAGGTGGGAATTGGCCTCTTCTCCCAGGCAGCCAGTGACAGGATAAGAAGAAATGGCCTCAGGTTGCACAAGGGGAGGTTTAGATTGGGTATTAGGAAAAAATTCTTTACTGAGAGGGTTCTCAGGTGTTGGCACAGGCTGCCCAGGAAAGTAGTGGTGGAGTCACCTTCGAATCACTGAATGTTGAGAGCTGGAAGGGACCCTAAAGATCATCCAGTCCTAACCCCCAAAACCTTCCACGAGACTAGTTTGCTCAAGTCCTTATGTGGCCTGGCCTTGAACACTGCCAGGGTTGGGGCATGCACAACCTCCTGGGAAGTCACAGTGCTCCTTTGAGCTATAGACTTGAAGACAGCAGGTCAACCTGTTAGCCTGACTGCAGCCTGCATTATGTCCTCAGTTGTATTCATGTGTAGGTCCCAGAAGGAAGTGACCCTCACTGGGATAAGTCTTTAATTTCTGCTGTGTGCACACCTTGAAACACATTCCAAAGACTTGGAACAGCGCAAAAGGAAAAAAACTTGAAAGTTTTGAACATTTTTTTTTTCTTTCAGTCCTTGGTTCTCTAAGGCTGCTTAAATATTTGCATTCCATCATTCATATAGCTTACTTTTTAAAATGACTTAATAAGTTTCAGCAGTTTTTAACTAAGTCTGTTTTGACTACCAGTTCTTCTTTGGTACAATAAGAAGAAAAAAGAATTGAGTAGTGCACTTAAATTTCTCTTTTGCCTTTTTATCGCTAATTTCTACAGTTACCCAATCTAAATTTATCTTGACCAAATTTCCTGCTAGGGTATTAGTACAGGCTGAAAGGCTTTAAAAATGTAAATTTTAAAATCATACTTAGAGATCTTACTAAGCAGGAGCATATATCCTTCCAGCTCATATTTGTATTAATCTCAGAATAGTTTTTACTTAGATTTTCTCTATTATTTTAGCTTCTACAAGAAATAGTATGTAATGTCTCCATCTTAAGATGTTAACATTCAAGAAGTGTTTTTATTCTCTTGGGTGTTTGCTATAGAACTTGGGTTGCTCGAAGGTTGTACTGCTGTGTTTGAAGCAGTGTCTTTGGAGGTTTCATTGAGCTGTGTAGCCTGTCAGTGAAAATACAGTCCCTGGACATATCTTAAGTATTGTGGGTGTGACACTTAGGGACGTGGCTGGACCATCCAAGTGGTGGACTTGGCAGTGCTGGGTTAATAATCCTAGAGGTCTTTTCCAACCTAAATATTTCTATGATTCAGTGATTTTATGTTATAGTTAAAAGCCAGAGGAACAGTATTTGAGTATGGTGGAAATGCATGTATGTATTATATGTCTTATATGTTGTGTTAGGCACTTCTTACAGTGGGCAGTTGTATTTAAATAAGGGGAATGCTCCTGATTTAAGAATAGCACAGAATTGTTGCTCTCTTCATTCCATGCTGAATTCTGTATGTAATGGAGAGAAATAGTCTTTTCCTCTATATTTTCCTGTGGAGAAGGGAATTGAGAAGTATTTGCACTAGTAATTTTTTTTTTCTTGTCTTCTGTCTTTTATGTCAATAAATCTTTTAAAACTAATTTTGGTTACAGTTAAAGCAATAACTAATAAGTGCAGTACTGGAATGTCTGAAAAAACTTCCATGAGATGAGCTTGGGAGGGAAAATATTTATTAATTGCTGTCTTTTATGTTCTAAATGTAAGGAGAAATTAAACAAGAGACTTATGTATCACATAATATCAAGTCAATTAATTCACTCTTGAAATGTGTCTAGTTAGGTGGGATAGACTGCTGTGTATGGGAAAGCAAATCCTGAAAAGTGACACAAAACTAAAAATCCTGCATTCAGACCTTGTTTACCCTGTGGAAAGTTATATTTGTGATTTGCTTCTAAAAGAGAAAACAAATATAGCTGTGCCCGTAAGAGCTGCTCTGGACTGTAACTTGGCTGAGTGGTCAGGCATAACTGTACAGAAATGAGCATTATTTGCCACAGAGGGTTTCTTTTATTGGTGAACTGTCTCTGCCTCCCTTGAAAACCAAGATCAGAGCAGAGCCTGGAACAGTCACCATGTAATTGGAACTTGCTGAGAAATGTCATGCCCGTTGTTTGCTTGGAATGGTAGGCAGAGAATACCATAGCTCCAGGGTAGCAAAGATCACATCCAAGTTTTTCCAGCAACCTAGCCAAACCTGAAGGAGTTTACCCTTCCAGCCAATTGGCTCTTGAAAGCCTTCCAATTTCCAACTTTCTTTTCTTTTAATAATCCGTGTTAAAGTGTACTGGAACGTGATCACAAACATTTGTTCTTGCAAGAGTACTGCATGCAGCTGAGAGGCATTTTCATTTGTGGTAGGTTAGTTGCTGCTTAGATTAGACTTGAAATATTGTAAAAAGTTGCAGCTAGATCTTGTGGTCTGATACTGGTAGATCTTTATGCTGTGATTGTGTGGTGTTTTAATGCTATGAACTGAAACTTCTAGTAATGGATTTCACATGTTGGAAGTTGTAGTGTAAAAGCAGGTGCAGTTACTGTTCCTAGCCAGTGAAATCAGCCTATGCATTCAGTCTTGTTTTGGCTTGAAAGTTTTTAAAACCTCTGAACAGGAAGCACCCTAGTGCTTTATTTATTTATTTATCCCAGTGAATTATTTTAGTCCCAGTGTTTGATGCATCCCATGTTTTGGAGACATGATGTACAGAAATCTCAAATGGAAACTTTACTGCTAGGTTTAGCCATAGGGCTTTCCAGATGTCAGGTTGTATCATGCCTCTTTTGCATAAATTACAGTGCTTTAAAATAAAATCTAAGAAAGTGGATAATAGTGGTAAGAGAGAGCCCTTCTCAATCTTGTTTCTTTGCTCTCTGTTCTGTTTTAGCCTTTGTTTTTAGCTTGGACTAGAGACAGATGAGGGAGATCCTCTTAGCTGGTGTCCTTTTAACTGTTACCAACTCCTCAGGGAATGCTAATAACCTGATAATGTTTAGGGGAGTATTTTCATTACTGTACTTTTGGCTAATTGCTGTTAATAGAGGGGAGCCGCCCATCAGAGTAAGAAAGAATCAGAAGGGCATAAGGTGTAATGAGAATTTTGGAATTTATTTCAGCAGTTTTTTCTCTGTTTAGTGTTGGGGAAGCTTATCCCCATGTCTATGCCTGGAGAATACTGTTTCTGTTTCTCTTCCCACACATGACATCAGTTCATTCCTATGGACTGGTATAGCGAGAGCAGGAGCAACAACTTCCCTCCTCCTGCCTGCTGGATGAATTGCACCTCAGGTGCTGCTGGTGCACAGAGGTGGCATGAGCTGGGGAGTCACAGCCGTGCTGGTTCCCACCCGTGTCAGGGCACATGGAAAGCCCTGCCTTTGACATCTCCATGAACACCGTCCCCTTAACTCGGGTCACCTGTGCTTCCCTTTCCCTTTGCTCTGGTGGTTATTGTCTTCCCGTCCGTTTTGACACGCTTCCTGAAAGCATGTAGGGCTTAGATATTACTCATGGCTTGCATTCTTCTAATTGCTCAGAAATAATCTTTGTGGTGGTTTTGTTGTTTCCCACCCACTACAGGCAGTCACTCTATAGTGTCAGGCTGTGGCTGGAGAAAATATGGCAAAGAAGGAAAGTAATTGGTGTAGTGTCTGGTCAGCTCGGTTTCCTCTGCTGCATGCCTTGGACAGGTCTGTTCTTACCTCAAGTCCCTTTCAATAATTAAAAAAAAAAAATCTTATAGGATGAAGAAACATGGATTAATTTAATTTTGAAGCATATGGTAAGTCATTAATACGGGACACTGTCTCTTTCCTAAATGAAAATGCTGGCTGTGTCATTAATATGGGACACTGTCTCTTTCCTAAATGATAATGGTGGCTGTGCAGTGGCAGTGATAATTTGTGGTCCCAGGGACAAAGAGAAGGAAGGAGAGAATTTTACCAGGTTATTTCAGAACTGAATAAGACTAAAACCAGTGGTTTACTCAGTTGAGACTTTATTCTGTTACCAAATCAGCATCAGAGCTTTGGTGGTGCAAACTTACCTGAGTTTCATTGTTCAAGAGGAAGGAAATAACATCTTATTTTTCTAACAGAATAAACACATTTTCAGACCTGCTCCCTGCTGCAGCCCACGTGCACTGTTAGAAAAGCAGCAACTGTGTTGGTTTTTCCTGTTTGTGTCACGCAGAAGCTTTGATGTGTATTGCTCAGAAGTTAGTTGCTACAGCACCCATCCTTCATTCTCTTGTCATGCTCTCTCCTATCACAGTAAGACTCATTAATTGAAGAAACAATTGGGTTTTTTTGTTAAAGTTTTGCCACAAAAGATTTAGTCTCATCCTTTACTGTTTTTATCTTGCATAGTGTAGTCTAACCACGAGTTTGAAAATGTACTTGTTTCTGAAGAATTGCAGAAGAGCTTGGGGCAGTTTTAGAAAGTTTACAGATGTGCCACTGGGATTTGCTGAGCTTTTGTGCTTAATAATTTAAGTATTGCTATTTCTGAAGATTTTCTAGACCTTGGGCTTGAGGCCCCTGGGATTATCTGATCTGACCTGCATATGAATCATGAGCAAGTAACTTGCATAAGTTATTCTTAAATTGAGCCCAAATAGTCATGCTGGACTAAAGCCCAAAGATGCTTGGCTGAAGCAATCTTTTCAAAAAGGAAAACATCAAGATAAGTAGAGTGCATGTTCCTTGGGTGTGGAGCTTCACTGCCTGATTATCCTCCCTCTTTTGTCATCCAAGGTCGTAATTAAGATCTTTCTGCTTTCGTTTTCCACTGTTTTTGTTATATTGTGTGGTAGATTAGAGAGTGCTTAGAACTTAAAAGTTGTGTGTAAAAAGCAGACACCTCCTAGTTTTCCTTTTTCTTCAGCTGCAGTATCAAGACTCAATTGAAGGCATTTTCAGCTGTCTGTCACTCTTGTAGCTCACCTCTACGCTCATCTAAACTTTATTCTTACTCTTTGCTCTTTAAAAACTGCAAACTGAGGCTGTGTTCAGTTTTTTGTTCTTCTTTTTTTTTTTTCTGGTCTCAGTACTGCTTTTTAAGATCTTGTTTTGAGATTGAAAATCTTGCCTGGGCTTTAGCCCAAGTCTGAAGCCAAACTGTTTCACAGTTTGCTTCTTTTTATGGCCATATTTGAATGCAGCTGCTGTAGCTTTAAGAATTACGTTTCTCATAGTGTACACAAGGGTGAATCTTGTTGGGGTCTGCTGGTGGCTGTCTTAACTTCAGCACAGTTATGTACCAAATTAAGTTATGTGCACAATCTGCTCTTTTTATATTTTTTTTCCTCAGAGAGTGATTTTATTTTGATGTGGTGCTTCAGAATGGCCATTATAATAACTGTTAATTTGGCTGCTGCTAAGCAAATAAGAGAATGTAATCTTAAGTATATTTGTATGCATTTCTAACAGTTCTTGTCTAAATCCTCCAAAATTGTGTGAATTCTGTTAGAAATGTGATCTCTTACCTGAAGTGTGTGTCTCTGACTTACCCTTGGCTAACCAAAAATTAGGTTTCATTTATATACACAGCTATCAGTCAATCTATATGTATAGATATGTGCATATGTACATGTATTTATAGGCACAAATCTTTGCTTCCTGATCTTCAGAAGACAAAAGCCCTGAAATTTTCATGGGGTACCAGACTGTTGAGGTGTTTACAGGATGTGGATTATATTTTGCATAACTTTGCAGTCCTTTGGCAATGAAAAAAAAAAACCCCAAAACAAGGTTGATCTTTGAACTAGGAAAAAATATAGAAAAATATTCCCATTCTGTTTAGCAGAAGAGAAAGCTACAGTGAAAGATTTGGACTGTCTTCTTTGTACTATCTATGAGACCATGTTTTTTTCTATTTTGGAGTCCTGGATAACTGTTGGAAGAAGTATCCACTGTTATTCTTTCATTTGAAGACTGTGATGAGTTGCAGAGCAGACTTAGTAATGGAGAACATTTTTGTGCAGGTTTCGAGACTTAAAATTCTGACTCTCATTTTCCTCTCTTTTGAATAACAGACTGTTGCTTGTGTGAGTTTAAATCCCTTTTTATCTTTGACTGTTTCATAACAAAATAGGTAAACCTTTCCTGTTATGGCTGGTTTTCATGGTACTTTTCAAATACTAGAAAGAACTAGTAATAACACAAAAGCAGTATGAATATACTCTTTTCTTTAGGATGGAGTTAACCTTTTATGTATAATGCCCTTTGGAGATGAGTTACTAGCTTTAGATATTTGTGCATCATTTGATCTCTTTATTCTCTAGTGTGTTCTGTATTGACAGATCTGACAGGATTTGTTGCCATATTCGAAAAGACATTTGTTTTAAAGTTGTACAATAAATTAAGACATCTAAGAACCACCAGAGACTGAAATCTTACGTGCTGTGAATCATCCATTGTAATACTCCAGTGTGCCAGCAGTGGTGGTCTGGAGTGATGTGGTGCCACAGGTGGCCTGTGGGATGCTTGGATTTACCTGACCATTTTCCCTGGATGATTTGGGAGGGACTGGGTTGCAGGTGCACACCAAACAGTGCTTGCTTCTGCCTGCAAGACCTGTGCTGTTCATCAGAGGGGCGTGGGGAGCCAGCCCCTCTCAGCAGCATCTGTCCCCTTCTGGCCACGTTGTGCTGGGTAAAACAGCCTTTGCCTTTCCCCATACCCACCTTCTCCTCCTGAGTTTTGTGCAGGCAGTTGGAGAAGGACAGATGGATGTGTTTGGTCGTTGCTGTTGCTGGGGAGGATGTGAGAGAAGGGATGTGGAGAGAGGAGGATGTGTGCTGCTCTGTAGGGTTCGGTGGTGGGAAGGAGCCACAGTTGCTCCTTGGCTTGGACTCTTGGCTCTGCCAAGATAATTAAAAATCCCTGGGCTGTCCTCTGCAGTTGCTGAGATGGGTTTCAGCTCCTGTCGGAAGAATAATCGTTTATCTGAGAGCCAGTGCTTTTTGGTAGTTCATACTTTTTTCAGACAGACTTTTAAGTCCTTTGTTGGTTTACTGCTTATGCAAAATAGCACCTTGTAACACAGGCATCTTTGGGTAATGTGACTTGACTGTAAGATGTGGCAATTGGTTTTCCTTTCTTTTCAGTCCTGCAAACAGACTGTGAGCCTGTACCAGGTTGTTGTTATTTCTCAAGCAGATAATTTTCTAGGCTTGAAGGAAAGATGTGCTTTTCTCGTTTTCTGTATTTTTGTAAGATGGATTCAGTGTTGTGTTCCTCATCCTATTTTATTGACTGAATTTGCACTGCTGTGCTTTGAAACGTTTGCATAAGCAAATATGCAGTGTTTTAAAAAAGAAAAGGCTCTTTTTTTTTTCCCGGTGAAGTATTGTACTGATAAAAGAGGAAGAAGTTGATAAAAGATAATGTATTTTGCTTTTTTAAGTGCTGATTGCTGTTCACATAAGGAAAATCATCTTAAATTCAGCATAACAGAAAAACCATCCTGAAATGGAAAGCAGTCTATACCAGCATTGTCTATCTCAATGGGTGTTTATTTTTTCTTCTGTATGTCTAAATAAGATGCATAGAGTAACATGCAAACATTTAGTTCAGTCCTTTGAAGTCAGAACTCCTAGCATAAGATGGCGTTCTTAGGATCTTCTCCAGACTTGTCTGTGATTTCTGGGACAATAGCTTTTCCTTGAAATCCCTAGATTCCCATTATTTTGTGGCACAGATGTTAATGATAATAGCAGTAAGAAGACCATTTACAACTGAGAAGTTGCACTTCTGCATTTCTTGGTTCTTCCTTGTAGCAAGAAGATCAGGTTGTGCCTGGGTTTTCCAGCAGCGTGTCAGGCTGCTCATCTCATGGGCTACAGAATGCAGGGAGGTGAAAAGGAAACCAAGAGACCATAAAAGGGAAAAATACAAATAGAAAGTATGTTTGTAAAGAGGTATGTGGTGATGAGAAAAATGCAGGGAAATGGAAGACCTAGTAAATTATTAAATAAAAGGGCAAGGGGTGTGAAGTATGGATATGGATACTGAAAGAACAGGGGAAGTTGTAGACAGAATAACTTGACTCTGGGGCAAAAAGACTTTGTTTTCCTAAGATCTGGGGCTTAATTTCGAGTTTTACTGAGCTTTCACAAGGATGTGAAAGGGGAATGAGAGAATCATAGAAACTGGGATAAAATCACAGAAGATAAATGTATCAGTGCTCCTATGTAGTCTCACATAAATGCCTGCTTAAAATGCAAGACAGTGTGCATTTAGAGATAGAGAGAATAGAGAGCTAAGGTTGAGGAAGCCACATTGGGAAAGCAAGGAAATGCAAAAAAATTCTGTACTATTTTAGTAGCATGTTTTCCAGTGGACACAGGCCTGCAAGCTTTAGCAGATTGGTATTGGAATGGAATTTGGGAACAAATAGATTCAATGGACTTTAACCTTGATAAGGAAAATCATTCATAGAAGTTTGTATAATGTATGATAGATTTGAATTTTTAACTGGTAAATATCTTTTAGGACTGGTTTGAGTTTTGGGGGGTTTTTGAGATTTTTTTTCTTTTTGTAGTTGTGGGGCTTTTTTGTTTCTTTTTCTGAGGTTGCTACAGCAAAGACTGTTAAACTGTGACAGTGCCATGTTTTTCCAAACTTGACCATATAAAACACTCTGGCCTAGATTTTACTTGTTTATATTCAGTTGCAATAACTACTTTTAATCATGTCTAATCTTGGAAAGCTGTCTATCTGTAGAGAGTTGTGCATTTGTTTGTAATACTTAACTCTTCAATAATTACATATAACAAGCTGTGTTCCTTTGCCAAGCTGTGGCTTTGGGGCATGGTGGGTAGAAAGTGATAGTAAATGGAAAATTCCTGATTTCTTGTGTACCAGCTTCTCAAGCTGCTTTATCTGTTTTAATCCAAAAGCAGCCCTTAGAACTGAAGTCTAATCCCAAACCTCTGTTGATGCAAATGATTTGCATGCCAAAGAGAACCACTTGTGCAAAGAAGGGTAAAAAAGTAGGCCTCAAGATGGATTCTGTTTTGCAGTAGCTACTTAAGTATGTAAACTTAGTGTTATTAAAAGGATGAGAAAATCTGTGTCTACCATTGAGTAATCATAAATGGGTTTTGTGTTGTTCTTTCTTTCCAGATTTGAACATGGAATTCAACCCATCAGATCATCCACGGGCCAGTACGATATTTCTCAGTAAATCACAAACAGATGGTAGGTTACTGAATTTATTACAGCAGTTATCTCTAAACCCTCTGTTAGAATGCATGTCGTAGTCCTTTAATATGTAATTTCCCCCTCTCCCCTAAAAAGAGGCATTTATAATTTTAAGTAGTCACACCTTTAGCTAATTGCCTTGTCAGACCAGTAGGACAAATATGGATGAGACTTAATATAATAATATTTTAAAAATATTTTCTCTAAATCCGAAATTTTTGTGTAGCTGTTTCTTAATTGTTTTTAAACTCTGAACACTAGGCTTCTGAAAAATGTGTAGAAAATATTTTTTTAGAAAATGCCAGCTTATATTAGCTAAGAAGACATTTGAGGGTTTCTCTGATATACGTGATACTGTAAATAAGTTCAGTTCTAGATTTTCTTAACAAAATAACTCCCATCCTACCCAAACATTCACTCTTCTTCTCCTCTCATTATGGATTTGATATAATCATGTTTGCCTGGAGTTTAGTTGGTTTTTTACATACATAGACAAAATGATCTCTAAAATTAACATTGGTTAAACAAGCCTCCTGATAGAGTTAGTAGAAGAGAAGCCATTTACTCTGACTCTTTTGTTCCTTGTTGGACACATATGACATGTTGATTTAGAAATAAATGAATAATGCATACTAAACACATTCTTTTCTAGCAGGACTTTCAAAGGAGTTCCTGCATTGCAATTCTGACTGTTCAGTATGACTTCTTTGTCCTCCTTTCTGCTGCCTATAAGTGCTGCTTTTGATATACATAGTAAATTGAAGTGTCAAACACGTCACTTGAAAAATAATGTAATTTTCACTTCCTGTATATTTTTGCTAGTTTTTGAGCATGGCTAGAACAAAAAGGATATACATTTAGGCCCTAATTGAAGAGTTGATTATGTGAGTACCTCCTTTGACCTTGACATTGTCCTTCTGAATTCAGCCCTGGTTCTGTCAATGCCTCTAGATGGGTTTGGATGCCATTTACCATACTAATTTGGTTTGGTAGTCTGGAAAATGAAGATGCTAATATTTCCATAGTTGTATTATGAGGATTAATGTCTACTTTATAGTGAATTTGCTGTGTTTTGAAACTGTCTAATCCCATATGGATGCTACTTGTTTCTTGTTACAGCTTGTTGAAAGAAAGGACAAAATAGACCCAAGTTCAACAACTAAAATTTTGACCAGACTGGATGATTGTATTCTTACTTGTTATAAAGTGGTTAATTTATTGCAATATGGAGTTAATTTTAAGCATTTTATAAAAATCTTTATACCCATGATAGAGTTGGTCTATGAAACTTTGTTCTAGTTTAAGTAATGTGAAGAACGTATTTTTGAGTACGAACAATGAATTTAGTGCAACATTATAGAAATGTTATCAATAGGAGTGTAAGATCTGTTCAGCTGTCCTTTGATACTTTGGAAAAAATACAAAGGCTATTTTATTTGTACAAAAATGAAAAGATTCAGCAAACATTTATCTACTGACGTATTGCCAAGAACCATTGTGTTCTTGTGGGACAGCTCCCAGTAATAAGAATTTTGCTTGGCTGTGCTTTGGGCCCCTTGTTGAACCAAGCAAGCTGGAGGAGTTACCACACCGTTCAAGGATGCTGCCTAACCAAAATGCAATGAAGTGCTTGTTAAGAGGAAAATGGAGGGATTTTTTAAAGTCGTGTGGGGTTGTAATCTGACAGATCTCTGACAGATCAGGTTGCTGTGGAATTTAGGGGACCCCCCCAAGACTTCTTCAGATGATGTAGAAGAGGAGAGCTGAGCTGGCTGTGTTGAAAACACCTGACTTGGGCAAATAACTGCTCCATTACTTGAATAGTATTGGTCTGGTAAACCTTCCTGTTGACTGTAAGTGAAAATATTTCTCTAGATAAGACCTGTGGGCATTTAAAATATGCATTATACAATACACAGAGAGTTGAATGGCATCAGGATTCAGGGTTTCATCCAGGATCTGGCTCTATGAGCATACATCTCATGGTTTTACAGTGGGAAATGGCCAAGTCCATCACTAGGTGCTAGAGTGACTTGGCAGTGTTACCTTCAGACAGTTCCATGTTTGGCTTTCTAGTAGCCCCGTGTTCTTTGAGCCTCACTGGCAGTCTTAGAGCATTCTCTTGGCATAGGAGCTGTGCATGACCTGCTTGTGATCAACATGTGAGCGACGAGCCACAAATAAAATGAGACAGGATGTGGCGTCTTGGTTTATTATGTGGTCCCTAATTGTCTTTGTTCTATGAAGCCTGGATGCCATGCTAAGTATGTAAATTGTCCTGCCCCTCTTCGTCAGTAGTCTGAATGAATCCTTAATTACCTAAGCATTCAGTTAATCTGTGGAAAAGTTAAAGTGACAATATTAATCTGATTCCTAGCTAAAGGAACTTTTCTAAATGTTTCCATCTCTTTTGGGAATTTTCAAGGTGCTGAATCGTATATGTGGAATTCTTCCTATTTAGGGAGCTGGTACAGGATATTGCCTGTTAGCTTTTTAACTTCTGTGAGTGCTTTATGCAAGTTCTCCTTTGTTTGCTGAGCTTGGCCAGTGAGTTGTGGGTGACTGGAAACCCATGCACCCTTTAGTGTGTGATTAACCCAGGGTTTCCAAACAGCACTCCAACAATGTAACTGCCTGTCCTTTATGGTAGCAAGAAGGCAATGTTTGCTCCTTCAGGGTGCTGGTAATTGTGTTTCCTGTCAGTGGTTTCCAGCTGTGCCCCTCTCCTGACTCAGGCTGGGCTTTGCATATTCTGTGTACTGGCTAAATTTTGCAGTATCAGTGCAGCAATGGGCTTCAGACAAAAAAGATTTTCAAATATTTATGTAGGCAGATAGAAGTGGAGTAAGCTGCTTTTAGTCTTTAGTGTTAGCTGGGACCAGACTTCTCAATTAAAACAAAAATAGGTAAGTTACCAACAATGGTTGGTAATTCCAACTACCAAAACACAAGATGTTCTTATAGTTGTAATCCTCAGGGATTTTGTTTTGATCCTGGTATGATTAACATTAAAATAAGTCTTTAGAAGTGGCACAGTGAAAGTTTTTATTACAGCTCAGTGAAAAATACATATAAACATACATACACACACAGGTGCCTCTGTGTGTATTTCCTCCCTTTTAGTTTCAGGATACTTTCCTCCTATTGCAAAAGCTCAGCAATAACAGTTGAAAGTGCCTGCAGCAATAGGAATAGGTCATCCACTGTAGAATGAGGAAAACTCAGACAATTTGGCAGCACCTCAGGCTCCACTTGAAGAGTTCCATTGCAACTTTGAAGCTTTATGTTGTTTAAAAAAATGTAGAAGTTTAATTGTTGAAACTGACTCCAAATCTGTTCAGCTTTACATCATCAAAACCCCATGCCTGAAACCCAAAATCCTGGAGTTGCAATTAGGAGTTTATGCTGCAAAATGCTGGTTAATTCTAACACAATGGTCTGGCCTGTGCAACTGAGTTTTGTGAGCAGCAAAGCATTTTTAAACTGACTGAATGCAAGTGTTGGAATTACCTCTTTACAGTCATTATGCCTTGTGCAATAAACGGCTTCCCCTTGTTTAAAGTGGGGGTTGTGATTACAAAAGAGAATGGTTGGGACAGAATGGGTTTCTGCTCTTCCCGACTCCCCACTGGCATGTGTTCTGGAGAGAGTTGAGCCTTACACTATGGCAGAGTGAGCCAG
Source organism: Cinclus cinclus (assembly GCF_963662255.1). NCBI lineage: Eukaryota > Metazoa > Chordata > Aves > Passeriformes > Cinclidae > Cinclus > Cinclus cinclus. The sequence continues at coordinate 12,730,161 of NC_085046.1, read as the reverse complement.
GAGCACAGAAAGAAGCAGCTGCCTTCCCATAGTGCCTCACCTGTGAGGCCAGGTGACTGAATATCTGTTATATGGGGAGACAGGGAAAGGAGCTCAGCATGGTGCTTGCAAAGATGTGCACAAGAAGTGCTTGAGCAGGCAAAAGGGAGGGGTGTGTATAAATACGTTCGCATATTCTGGAGACTGGAAGTAGCAAGTGGGATTGACCTGTGAGTGATACTCTTGCTTTGGATAGTAGAGGATTATACCTTCATGGGAAATTGAATAAATGATACAAATACAGAAAAAAACCTAAGGGGAATAAAAGTCATTAAAATGGAATTTGGAGTATATGTGCAGGCTGTCTCTGTAGGATTTGAAGAACTTTGAATGTGGTATAATTATTTGTGATTAAAACTGTTAAATACTTAACTGTGTTCAAAATTTCTCAGTTAATAGGTGCTAACTTTAAGTTAAGTACTATATTAGGTTTCCACACAGCTTATCACAATTGTCAACTACCTGTACATTGCAATATGTGATACTAGACAAATACTTAAGCTGTTCTTAGAAGTATCTACCATCATTTTGTTGTTCCCCTGTCTTAAGTATTTTGCTGGTGGTAAATGCAGTGTGTGGAACTTAAGTGTAGTGCAGTGTTTTAGCAGGATTCCTGGCAGTTTAATGATTTACTAGATCACCAGAATTTTTCCACTGTTCCTGTTTAATTCTGTTTCTTATGCAATGTCCGTAATTGTGGATCTGAGCGTATTCTAAATGACATGGCTAACATCTGTCATGTGTGATTCTCCTTTCTGCTCCCTGGGAGGAAAATTATGTAAGGATTTTTCAAAGTTTTTTCTTACTTTTTAATTTTCATTTTATGTCTGCATTAAACACAGTTATTTCACAGTATTCACACATACAGCCTTGTTTATGTGAGATTGCTTGCTTATAATAAATCACAAATAATGGCTTCTCATCCAACAGGGAATGGACAGGCTATCCCACCATTGTGAACACTCTTATTTTGCTAAGTGCATTGGGTTGCATAGCTTTCAAATCATGATGCACCAAAGTGCATTTGATCACCTACAGCATGAAACCATTGTTATTTTAATCCTGCAGTTTGATTTATGTGTTAGTTGCCTCCAGAGTTGTATCCTAAATGCTGTGGTATTTTCAGTGGAACAGAGCTCCACAGGCTCTCTATGGGGTGAGTTAATTGGGGAAGTGCTTTAAAAAAATGAAATAGAGTATATTTAATCAGCTGTAATAAGCATTTGCCTGACAATTAAGACTTTATATATCTATCTCCCTTTTTGTTGCCATTTACTTTCTGACTGTTTTGGCTAATTGTGGCTTCAACTTTGCAACCATTGCTTGTGGTGACTGGTTCATACTCACCAGCAAAATGTATTTTCATTGTTACGTCCAACATAAGTAATATTTCAGGCTTGTGCCTGATCATTATAGAAGGCAGTGATGTAATCCATATGGTTTCAAGGCTCCTCTGTGGGAGTTAGTGCACAGTAAGCTGTGATGAGAATTTACTAACTCCATGGTGTAGCTGTTTAGGTCCTTTCATACCTGCAAAGCAGTGTGGGCCACTTTGCAGCAAGGTACCTTGCATGAAGGCACTGGTGGCTCAGGAGTACCCACACAGAGAACTGGGGAAGAATGGCCAAGCCACTGCTACCTTGGACTGCAGCTTACTGCATATTATCTTCCCCATGTGGACCAGCACCTGGTGAAGTACCCAAATGGATGAGAATTTTAACCCATCACCACACTAGTGAGCATAAATGCCTTTATGCATACAAATATATGTTCCTGCTGTGTTTGTTATATAAATATACTTCATTAGTGAAAAAGCAATTATAATGTTTCACATAGATAGTCTCCTGTTCTTTTTATTATAAATAGTGTATAAGAAGCTTAATCGGGAAAAATAGTCATGTAATATTTCTATCATATTTTGTGTTTTTGCAGTGAGAGAAAAACGCAAGAGTCTCTATATAAACCACGTAAGTGAAAATGCCTCGCTATGCAGCTTTCTCCTTGTTGTCTGTATTATACAGTAAATGCGAGTTATCACACATGATTTCCACTTTGCTGAGAGGGTTCTGATGCTTCACATGTCTGTTCTGCATCAGGATCCTGAAGTATAGGCCTTGGCTATTGAGTTAGTGGAACAAATCTGTTGGTTTGAAAACAGCATTATGCTCACAACCACTGTACAGAGGTAACTGGCATTTGGGAAAATGAGCTGCACACATTGGTATGATTTTTAAAATTACCACAGAAACTCTTGAAGCTTTAGATTACAGTTGTGTGCAAGTTTGCATTGGCAGGGAGCTACTGCGTTGGATATTTACACAGTTGTTCTGAAGTGTTGATGCAAGGTAAATGTGGATTGACATGTGCTACGTGCTGAGTACAAAGATGGGGGTTTGATATGCTTATGCTATATAGCCTGTTGTGCTCATTTATGACATACCTGGGTACTTTTCAATTCAGTTCTCTTCTGTTTGAATCAAGTTCTCAGTCAAGCTGAAAGCAATAAACTGTAGCCTTCTTTGGCTACAGGATCAGGCTCTTCACCTCACTAAGCATTGTTTGCACTGCTGAAGCACCTGGAACCAGTGTTGTTCCAAGTATGTGAAGCCTTGTGCTGAAATATGTGGAGTCATGGCTCAGTAAAATTGGGAAGGGAAAGAACTAATTGCCTACCAAATTCTGTTTGCCTTTAAGTTGAATGGGGAGAAGCTCTCAAGTTTTTGTCTTTCTGGAAATATAACCTGTCATTTCATTTTTATGACACTACAGCTGCTGAAACAGATGTGGTTTATACCCACTTGATCTCTTTGTGCTGAGGTGAGCAGTTGCTTTGCTCCAGATAAACTAGATTGGGGCACAAATGCAGGTGGACTCAGCTGAATGCCTAAGTGGAGCTCCTAATTGAGATTCACTCCAGGGCTTGCACCTGCAGAAAAGGAGGGAGCCACAAGGGCAGGAATGAACTGCTGTGTGGGGTGAGAGGGCAGGACTGCTTTTTTTGCTGACAGAACTGGTTGATGTTGAGTATTTCTAAAACTACTGCATGGCTTCCAAAGCAAGCTGAGATTTTCAGTTTCCTAGGAGATTCTGAGAAATCATGAGATACCTTGAGGCTCACAAAACCCTTAAATTTGCCCTCACTAGGTTAGCAGATCCTCATCTTCTATTGCCCTGTAAAACATTCCCATTGTTTAGAGTGCATGTGAGGGTAGAGAGGTTTGCAGAGCAGTTGTCTTGTTATAAAATTACTTGGAAAGCCAGTGTACTGGGTTCCTGTAAACTTAATAATGTGTACTCAATATCAACCATTTCATATGTAAAAATTGTGTTATGGGTTCTGATTCTCCAGCAGATTGACGAAGATGACTATTACAGTTACTCCTGGAAGCACACTATTGCAAACCCTGGTAGAAAGTGTTTATAGGTTAGGCTGGGCATATTGCAGAGAAGAGAAGGCTGATCATGTCACTGAGGAGTTGTGTTGTTGGGAGCTCAGTGTAATAACATATGCAATTGATGTGCCAAGTGCTGTACCTCTTCTCAGTTTGTTTTGTTCCCCCCCTCCCCCAAGTTCCATTCAATGTATTGGCTGAGGTTGCAGTAGTGTAAACTTCCCTCAGTGGTTTACTGCTACCTTAAGTCTGACTTCTTTGTGCTTATAAAGTACTTCTGAATTACAAAGCTAAAAATAACTTTCATGAAGCTGAATTCCTTACCATGCCTATGTCTTTACAGATCAGCTAAGTTTTTTAGGCAATAATCATAGATAAACTGTATTTTCAAACTTGTCCTGTAATATTTAAGTTGTGCCTTCAGCACATCTGTGAGTACTCATTCAGCACCTCCTAAATCTTCAGTGTGCTAAACCTGATACACAAACTGGTGATCATTTTTGAAGGGGTAGCTGTGGCTTGTAACTGGAAACTGTGTTTAGGTTTTCAGACTGCAGGGAACCATCATGGTCCCTAGACCACCTTGTTGGAAAAAATTTAAGGAATTAGTTAGATTTAACAGTTGTATGTGACAAATGATGGGTTTTGTTTACATGGTACAATGGTTTATGATACACCCTATTGATCAATCAGTTCTTTTCTACTGTTTCTCAGTGCTAACAGGAGCTGATGCTACTCATCTGTTTCCCTGCTGATGTGAAGTGCTGGGTGCCCACATCTGCTCTGGAGGAAACATTCCAGAGGACATAAATTCTGTTGTGTTATTTTGTCTTTTTTAAAAAGAATTCCTCACCGTAATACAGCAGTTTTTCTTTTGTGGTTTTTTTCATGATGTCATCTTTTTGTTGTTGTTGTTTTTCATGCTTATTCTCCTTTTGTGATAAATAACCAAGAAGAGCAACATAATATTTTTATCTTTTTGTGCAGTATCTGCATAACCGGTTATTTTGCAGGCAGAATTGAATTCCTCCCAAGTGATATGGGGGGCTGGTTAGAAAGAGAATGTCAAGAAAAACTGCTTTTTTTTTTTAACTTCTTGCCGAATTTTGTATAGTAGCAGATGAGAATATTAATTTATACAAATGCAGTTTTGAAATGTTACTTATGAATAAAATGAATATTGACTCTTCCTCATTTACAAATGCATTTTCTCAGCATGATCACACCACTGTTCTTTTCCTTTCTTGCTTGCTTTTGTTTGTTGAGTATTTTATTTGGCTGAATAGTTTCCTGTGATCCTCAAACACAAGTGGTGGGTTCCCGCTTGGATTTGTGGTACTTTGTCAAGGGCTGACAGTTGCCTGTTTCAGATTCACCTTGTCAGTAGGTGTGATGGAAGAAGCCAGCAGCTGTTCTTCTTTTTTTTTTTTTTTTTTTTTTTTTTTTTTTTGTGGTGGGGAAAGAATGAAAGGAGGGAGTGACAGAGTGCTATGGAGGAGTTGTCTTCTCTCTCAGTCTTCCCACGGAGCCCAAGGAGACAGATGACAGGTTGGGAATGGTGTTGGAAGTTCCCTACCTCCAGTGTACCTGACCTGTTTGCTTTCTTCCAGCCTGTTTTAATTCCTAAGCAGTTGCAGCAGACTCTGCTTCTCTTTCCCATTGCACTGGCAGTCACTGGTTTTTGTGATGGTATGTGGGTTTTTTTATATTACCTTGGTGTGCACGTGTCTTTTAATCTGCTTAGTCAAGCTGCTGAGAAGGATAAAGATGCAGACTGAGATAGGGGCATTTCCTTTCTCAGAGAAGAGAGATTGCATCAGTATCTGTGCCTGTACAAGGAAAGCAAACAGGAAGACAGACACGTTTTGTGTTTTTAGAGGAGGTGGTGGAGAAAGAGTGAATCTTTTATTACTGTTGCAGTAGGTTGTTCTTTTTACTGTGTTTTTTGTAGAGGAAGGGAGCAGGGTAGGGAAGGAAGAAAGGTTGTTTTCTCTTTCAAGTTTTTCTAGAAATGTTCCCTTTCTGACAAGGAGAAAATGCTGGTAGCCCAAGTAATTTCTTCTCTTCCAGGCAAGATACACTTAAAATTATTCTGTGTTTATGAGCAGTAGTACCCCTTAAAATTAGGGATATTTTTTGCATATTGGTATGTTTCTGAAGGAAGATGAAGGCTAGGAAAAGGGAAAGAAAAGGAAATAATGTCTCACTTTTGCTTATTTTTTTATTCTGGAGACTGTTTGCCAGCCTTGTAGCAACAGCAGCAACATCATTGTCTTTTTTAGGTATTTGGACATAGCTTTCACTGTCTGCTGCCTGGCAACCGGATGTTCAAATTCCAGCAAACTAATACTGTTTTAATCATTCCAAGTAGATAAGTTAACACCACAATTATTTCTTTTTTGTCATCCTGGGGAAAAGTTACTGGGCAGCACTCATGTCACAGCTCTGGTCTGTGTAAGTGACCCTGTGGTGATTGACATCAGGGGAAGCTTCTCCCGAGACACAGTACTGGGGACTTGCAGAGAACAGAGGGGTCTTTTGCTGTACATGGTGAGGCAGGAACAATTTCTTTTTGCATGCTTGAAATTATGTATGGCACTTGCTCCTATGTAGCCCCCAAATTTTCTTGTCAGATTGAATAAAGAGGCTGTTCTGCTTCCCTGTTGTGAAACTGCTGGACATGTGACTTACAATAAAACACTTTCAACTAGTGATTAATGAGTAAATAAGATACTGAAATGGGTAAATAATAAATAAATAATAAATAATATGCTGAAATGGGAACATAATCTGAAAAGTAGTTTAGTGAAAGCAAAGCAAAACATAAAACGTGAAATGTTGTTTTCAAGTGGACTGCCTGAGACTGACTATTGTGAAGGCTTAAAATTGCTGTTGAAATTACTTAAGATATTTTAATTGACATTCCTTACTTGAAGAGAAGAACAAGATAAACTGGAAGATAGATTAGAGGCTTCTCAGGTGCTCTTGAACTTCTCCTAGAGATTGCTTAATGTGCTCTTTGCTCTTCTCCATTGCAAAATCACAAAAACAGCTGGTCTTGAGGTGGCATTTATTCACCACCTGGTCCATTTAGCAGATTTCCTACACTGATGCCACTCCTAACAGATGCAGCTTAAGAATCTTTCCAGGCATCTAGTAAGTTAAAATTAAGGTTTTCTTTAATGGCTTACCTAAACTTTCTGTTGGAAATGTGTTTTTCTAAAGTCTTTTAGTTAGCTTCTTTTCCTGTCATCTAGGATGAAGAATTTTGCCTCTCTGTCAGCCTCAAGGCACTAGGTTATATGAAGTGATAAACTTTTTTTATGTGGAGAAACAAAAGCTAACTTTTGAGTTAGAATGAGAACATGCAGGAGAGTTCTTTTACAAGGGGCTATGTAATACTTGCTTTGCTGGAAATGTAATAAGTCCCTCTGGTGAAATTGCAGAACAGTAGCAATTACACGCTTTGTAAATATAAGCCTTTGAGCTGATTTTAGCAGTCAAAGGAATATTTAATCTTTCATGTTTGTAAAGCAGGGCATTTTATCAGTGGTTAAATAGGGCCTGAATGTGCTGCAGAGGAGTTTGCTGACATAATTTTCTATAGTTGACATGAGTAAGGACAAACTTGGAGAGCAAAAAACTTGTGAGTACAGATCTAGTCTAAGCTAGGCTAGTTTTGTACATTATCAGACATTGGTGAAACTAATCAACTGAGGACAAAGTTGAATCATGAGGGACCAGGGGTATTACTTAAGAGTAGTTGGACTGGATTTTTTCTTTAATTGCAGTTCTTGGCAGAGGAAGATGAACATAGAACAGTGCAGTTTCCTATTACTTTTGTTCTGGTGAATATATCTACAGCAACGGTAGACAGTTTTGCTGTATTGACATTATGCAGGTGAAAATAAGTACAGAGCTTTACAGAGCCAGGTAGAGAATTGTGTTGCATGGTTTGCTTGATTTTGGAAGTACTTTGTTGGCCTGTAAAATCATGTTTCTTCCGTGAAAAAATGTTGTCAAAACTAAATCATGTCCTGAAGCAACAGAAGATCCTCAAGACAGGGGCCTCCCTTTTCCAAGTCAGAAGCAGTCCTGGTGTTTTTGCTTACTGTTGTAATTTGGCTTCACGTGCACTTTTATGTGCCAGTTTTGCCTTTTAGCATCTTGGCCAGCCTCTGCTGCCTGGAAGCTAATGGGCATGTCTGCACAGATGAGAGCAAGCAAACCTCAGTTTTTCCATGGGGGAAAATATTATTTAATAGGACCTTTTAAAATCATGCGCTGACACACCTGGTTCGCAGGAAGAAAAGACACTACTATCATTATTTTGTAGAGAAGTTCCAAATTGTCTTTTGATGGACAAGTGCAAAAGAGCTCTGGAAAAGGCTAAAGCAGCTTTGCCAGACTGGAAGCTGACTGGCTGAGGGCCAGGGTTAGTACAAAAGCTGTATAGCTTCATTAGGGGAGCGCTGTGTCCAAACAAACGAAGTCTGCTGAGCATAAGGGCAGAGAGCCACCCTAGTGCTGCTGAAGAGGGCAGAGCTGACCCTTCTGGTCAATTCTGAGTGGCTTTTGGGCAGTGTGCACCATCCATTAGATGTTTCTACACAAAACCCTTCTGAAGTGCCTACTTTAACAAAAGAAATAGTAACATTTCTTCTTTCCTCACAAATTCAGGTTTAATTTCTAAGTGATGCTTCCTGAGAGAAATTAACTCTTTTGTACATTCTCATTGTGAAAAAGTTAGGAATCCATTTTGATTCTTTTCAGTGCAGGTACATGGAGTTCTGCAGTGTTTGTATGATTTTGATGGCAAACTAAGCCATTAGATTTCTGAAAAAATGTTTTTATGTAAACTTCAAGTAAAAACCTGTAGTTCAAGCATGTTAAAACACACAGGATTTGGAAAATATCAGGATGAAGGTGGAAGAAATATAAATCAATGATATTTGCATAGTACTTGCTGTGCAAGGGGAAAAAACTGCTAGTCTCAAGAGATAGGAACACCTGCAGTATTGGAAATTGAACCTTAATCTCTTAGGGCTTTTTCTGTAACACATTCAAAAACTTAGCAGGTTAGAAAGCAGAGTTTTCTGTTCTACATCTTCTCTTGTTAAGAAAGAAATTCCATAAACACCTGTTTTGTATTTTGTAACCTATAATGTCAGCATTTCTTAGTGAATGTCTTTGGTTGAAATGAGAAGAATAGCAACTGCTTCTGGAGTAAAGAGCTACAAACCCTCTCCGCCAAATGAAATCACCAAATGATAGAAAATTGGCCCAGAATTCACATCTCACAAGCTTGTTCAGTCTGGTTTCCTGTCTAGGAGCAGAAGACTGTGTCTAAGCCATTGCTGGCATGTTTGTTTTACCTCTTCATTACAACTTTCAGTGTTGGAGATTCTATCACTGCCCAAATCATTTAAGCTATCCCTGCTATTAGAAAAAGGGGGTGGCTTGGGGTTTTTTTGCCATTGCCTCCTGGACTTTCATATCCAATCTTAATTTTCCATAGTTTAATATAAGCCTGCTCTTTCTTATCCCATCCACAAGGGTCATGGAGAACAAGGTCCTCTTCTTTGGAGCTCTGTTCAACATAGCTCAAGGCCATTATTTTTGCTTTGTTCTGAAGAAAACCTTTCTAGCCTGCCAGCTTTCCCTTGTAAATCAGGTTTTTTGAATCTCTGATTGATGTTGCTTCTCTGTCTTCCAGACTCTTTGAAATAAATTAGTCTTTCTTGAAATACAGTGTACAAAACTGGACATAAAGTTCCAGGTGAGCAGAGTGAATGGGTGCTCTACCCTGCTGCACACAGAGTAACTATCAATTCTATTGATATATTGATTTTTTAAAAGAAAAATGTCCTTTTCAAGTTAATGTCAGCTACAAATTCAATAAAGACTTTGATACTGTGATCAAAGTGGTCGCTCAGTATTTCATGTGGAGTTGACTGGACCTCTGTGGAATGTCCCTTCATCCTTCCAGTTTGAAAGTGGTCCCTGTGCAACCAGAATATGATTTTCCAAGTTGTTTTTACCTGCCATGTTTTCCTTGGTTTGCCCTTTGGGAATTTTATGTGAGATGAAGTTGGAAGTCTTGCTGAAGTTGAGAGGCATGACATCTATGGATTCTCAGCTTGGGTACAGAGATAGTACTGCAGCTACTCAAAATACATGTAAAGTGGATCCCACTTCATATCATTGAGGTGCTTTAAATTAGTAAATATTTTTAATAGCAAAGGCTGTCAAGGCTTCAGATGTGTCTTATGCTCATTTTTGCATATGAAGTTTTACAAAAGGAGGTGTACAAGTCTGTCCTTTTTCCTGGGCCAGCTTTATGGTGGGATAGAACCTTAGAAGGGTCTCATTAGAGGGTTTGGCTAATTTCTCCAAAATCTCTACAGTTATTCTCAGCTCTTCTGTTTTTTTTTTTTTTTTTTTCTTAATTAGAGCCTCTTTGACTTGTCTAAGTGGGAGCATTTTTGTGGTTAGCTGTGATGGATTTGAAATACAAATGCATTAGGCTCCTGTACAATTTTGGTCACAGACTTATCCCGTTGAAACGGACACAGAAGAGAGTTTGTCTGTAGGACAGTACGGAATACTGAGCTGATGCACAGTAACCTCCTCTGTCCTTTGCAAGGATGGAGAAGGTTTCTGTGCAGCATTTTATGGGGGCTCAGAAAAGTCTGTTTGACTGAACTGTGGGACTTCGGATGTCTCCCAGCTGAAATATGAAGCTGAGGTTGTTTTCCAGTAATTGGAAAAGGCAGAAAATCTGTTACCTGCTGCGTCATATGGCTGCAGTTGGACATCAGAGTAGCAGCTGGGAATGCTGATTCCCGACAGGTCGGTTATTCACATGGCACAGGTGTGTGTATATTTACCCAAGGGTGTAGGTTTATACTTGGCACCTTTCTTCTGACTCAGAGAGGTTCTCCTTCCACAAGCCAAGTTGTTGTGAACAGAAAGAGGCATGAGACACCACGAATTTTCCTGAGGTGTGAAAAGTTCCAAGTCTAACAAAGTGTGATGTGGGCTGAAAATCCAAGAAGAGTTCTGTGATGTGGTAGTTTCAGAAATCAGGTGTCAGAAATCAATTGCTCCAGTTATTGACCTGTGTCAAATGTTAGAGTGCTGTTTACTTAAGAAAATTTGTATTTGATAGTGGTGTTGCTACAGAGTTATTTTCTGTTTTTTAATTGTGCTTCCTATGAATGAATCCGGTATATTTATCTTAAATTTTGTCCTTAAAGCATGTTGACACTTATTATTACTTATGCAGAAAGAAAACTCCATGTGTTGGGTTTTCTTAATAACAATGTTGAGATATGTGTACACTCCCTTTTTTTCCACCAGCCACTGGAGTCTCATTTTTGTTGTTTTTAAGTTGCTTTGCCTTTATCAAGCCTGTGGAAGGTACTCAACAGACGAATGCAGATATTTAAACTAAACTATGGTAGAATAAGAGCTATGAATCACCAGTCCCCTAGTAATTCTCTCTGTATGCATCAGTGCTAGATAATAAATTTTATAGCATTAATAGTTAAAGTGCTTCTAGTTTTTCTTGCCTAACATACAATAGCTTGAAAGGTAGATGGGTTGTCAGCTTCCAAAGTATTATGAAGTACCTTCCCAAAGTCCTGAACAATTTTTGAAAAGGGATGTTTTTCATTTCCTCAGTAAACCTTTTTACTTCCATGAAAAGCAGTTCAGCCAACAATTTTATTGGTCAAGTGAAGGACCTTAATAAAACTTATTGGTAAGCTTTCACATAATTTGAACATAGTGTTTCTACAATTGTGGCAGCTTCAGAAAATGTTGGGGCTTTTTTTCAATTGACTGGAAACTTTGTGTGTTTTTTCACTCATAGCTGTGAAATACAGAAAAATGACTTAGATGTGTGTAGGTTTTACAAAGAGTCTGTGTGTGTAATGAATGCTGTTAAGTCAGCTGCCTATGGAAAGTGGAGCATTGGTGAGCTGATGGGTGCTGGCACTTGTAATAATGTCTGTTTTGGAAATTTGGAACGGGGAAGGTGGACTGAGGTAGGAGTCACAGGACCATATACTGGATACTCAGTTACTCTGAGCTGGTAAATACCTGTGAATTCCACTGATGGTATTGACATTGGTCTCTCCACTGAAACACTGCAAACAACATTATTTCTAAGATGAATTAAAATTTCCATGTTGATAAGCCAACTGGATTTTAAAGCTATTCTGTTGCGAGTTAAATGTGTAATGTGCCAGATCTTCCCTTTCCTGACATAGGTTCTTGGTCAAGTTATTTGCTGAAGATGGAATAGGCAAAGATGGAATCAAAGAGGATTAAGGACTATGTTAGCTATTAGCTGATGTGATTGGATAGCTGTTTTCTTTACCTGGTGGAGTGCTGGCTCCTCTAAACAGCTGATGGAGAAGCTCTCTCAGCAAAAAATGTTTAGAAATAAATAGTGTTCTCAAATGCCAGCTTTTTGGCTCAATTTCCTAGTGTTTTTCTATGGTAATGCAGAAAAAGGATTGAAATATATTGAAAACCTTTTCTGTTAAAAGATTTTTCTTTTGCTTTTATTATTTTCTTCTGTCCTTTGATCAGTTTTCTTCCTTTCTGATAACAATCTGTTAACAATGAATTATTTTTCTGAATTCTCCTTATTACTTTAGTAGTTCTACTGCAAAGACCTCTTTCTCTTACTTCATTCTATTAGGAGCTTTTTTGAGTGTTTTAATTTTTTTCTTTTTTGTAAGCATGGTGACTAAACCAATCTGTTGCTAAGCCAGTCTTCATTGCTAACATGGTTCCTTTATTACTCTTCCATTTACTCTTTTGGAATGAGGACAGAAATATAGGTCTTAGAATTATCTCTGCTTTCCAAGTGTATGTATGTATTTGAGTAAGCCAGAAAAATTTTTGCATGCTTTTGGAGAAGGAGGGACACAGGGGATTTTGGACTTGAAAGCATTAGCAAGTCTTAGGCAGGGATTTTTGTGACTTTTGCACTGTTAATTATTTCTGAAGTCTCTGAACTGCTTCCAAATGTGATCACATTACTGTGTGTGTCATTGTGAGAGACAGAAATTTGTCATTTTAAAATTCTTATATCTCCCCAAAAAATGCTTTGGTACTACATAATTGCCATTGTTCTTTTGCATGTTTTTCATAGCATCCTCCTGGGCAGTTGAGAAGGAAGTACAGTTCATGCTCCACTATTTTCCTGGATGACAGCACGGTTAGTCAACCAAACCTCAAGTATACCATCAAATGGTGGGTTTTACAATTCATTTACTCTTGCTTGCACTTACATTTTATGTGTGTATTTATGTATACATATTTCTGAACCATTACTAAGTAAGCTTCAAAGGTTTTAGTTTTTGAAGTAATAAATTTATTTAATCAGTCATGCTCTAGAGTTACTGGGTGATGTCTCAAATGAGTATTTTAAGTTTAACTGGTGCCTTTTTGCTTTTGGAGAGCAATGAAATTGGTATTTGTGGAATATTGGTCTTTACATTTTGTACAGTAAGGGGAAAATAGAGACCAAATGCATGTTATGCTCTTTGTTAATGGCTGCTGATAGCCTCTCTTGAGTTGTCTGTAGGTTGGTTACCTTGGTGTACGCAAATCCAAAAATGTATTAAGACAGTATTTCTGCTGCAGAGGTGTTTACATGAGAGACAAATCTATTCAGACTAACACATCCAAAGGAGTTTGTAATATTGGTCACTAAGACAGTCCTTAATTTTTCTGAGGAGAGGAGAGGAGAGGAGAGGAGAGGAGAGGAGAGGAGAGGAGAGGAGAGGAGAGGAGAGGAGAGGAGAGGAGAGGAGAGGAGTTTTGTAGTTAAACTGATGCCTGATTCCTCATCTGCTCTTTCTGCCTGGAATACAGTATTTTTCCTCAGGTTTCTGTCATTAGTAGCTTAAAAATAGTTTTTACTAATGCTTGAAAAAGGTTTTGCATTTCTAAGTTTGGGTGGTTTTTTTTGTTTGTTTGTTTGTTTTTTTTTCCTTGCATCTCATACTCTTCTGCTCTAAAATACTTTGTGTGCAGAATAAGTGCAGCCTTTTGGGTGGGTTTTGGGTCTCTTTTTGCATCAGAACTGCCATGGCTCGTGGGAAGAAGAGATGGACTCAGTTACAGCGGGAGGGAAGCATTTTCAGCGGGGGTCACAGGGCTGGCAGAAGCCTTGTGAAGAAGGACACAGAGGGACAAGCTGGTGGTGGGGAGAAGGGTGGTGTAGTTGAGAGAGACTCGGGTGCATGGTGCGGGGCAAGAGCTGTGGGAGCAGAAGAGCCAGTGCTGGGATCAGGTGGGAGTCATGCAGGGCTGAGGCCAGGCTGCCAGCATGGGAAGGGTTGGAACATGCAAGGGCTCAGAGGGCTTGAAAAGGGACTACAGAGGATAAGAAACTGAACTCTGGCACACGAAGTCTCTGCATCTTCTGTCCTGATGCACATTTAACAGGTTGAAGGGTGAGGAGTTGTAGGATTACTGAATTTGTAGTACAAATTTATTTCTTTCCCCATGCCTTGCAGTCTCTGCAGGAGAATGACTATTGCACATAAGTAAATCTCAGAGGGAGTAATTTCGCTCAGCTCATTTATCTCTTCTAGGTCATGTTATGTACTGGTGTGTTTAAACTATTACTGTATCCACTGCAACATCTGCAGCGAGAGGGTGGCTGGGGTAGGGTGATGGAAAGCTCCATAATCATCATTTCTGCACTCTTAGTGCCAGCTGAACCAGTGAATGAAAGGTAGAATGAGCCTTGGATGAGTTAATCTATTACAGCCCTGAGAGACTTTCAGATTCTGATACAGATTTCTAAATAGTAAATATTTTCTAAATTTAATTAGACATTTTGTTACAAAGGCAACCATATGGGCACCAAGCAGAGCTGTGCACATAGATTCTTACATCTGCTTTCATAAAGTGAACTGCAGCTGCAAGTGTGTTCCTAGGGGCATAATTTAAAATTAAATTTTAGGATTAATTCATTTTGTGAATAGCTTTCTGTCAAATCGAATTCATTCATAAATGTGGATTTTTCTTGTGTTCAGTTACAACTGTGGCCTTTAAATGTCCATGGTACACACTATCTCTTAAATATGTTCCTGTAGAAAAACGTCAAATTTAAAAAGCATTTATTATCTAAGAACTTCTAATGCAGCCAGATAAAAGCTCATAAAAATTTAATAAAATATATTTACTTTTAAAAGAGAAAAATATTTTCTACTGTATGGCTATTCAAAAAAAAAAACCAAACAAACCTGAAATAATTTAAAATTCTACCAAAATTTTGGCTGAAACATATTCTTTTCCTAACATGCAGTATCTCAGTTTTTATGTAAAAATTCTGGAATAAAATCAGAGGGCAACCAGTTGACTCTTAAAAGGTCTTTTAGGAGAAAGAAAAGGTGGGAATTTTGCATCCGTGTAAGACATAAGCACTTTAAAGTGAATCACTGATGAAACAAATTGTCTACAAAGAGAATTAGTGAATTCCCTTCTCCATCCTCTTTTCCCTTTAGCTTAGATTGGTTTCATGCCGCTGCAATAAGCAGGGAGAGTTCTGGCTTGGCTTCATTCTTCAGTAAAAATGTATTGTGAGTAAAGCATGAGCTGGGAGTTGGACTGTAGGATAATCATAAGAATCATGCTTTCATTCTGTTCCATCTCAAATGTGAATGAGATCAGTTAGTTGTGTATGTAATCAAAATCTTAACTTTCTGGACACTTTTGTTCTGTGTGCAGAATATAAACAGGGATGCTTTAGTGTGTGGTTGAGAGTAGAGGAAATGCATAATGCAGTAAGTTATTCAGGGAGTTGTCTTTCCTGAGTTAAAATAAGTAACTGGATGCCATAAAACTGTGGGAGTGTGGTATTTAAGTCTGCTGTTTGAGCAGCTACATAAAGACAGACACAAGCAATAGATTTAAATGTACAGTCATAGGCCAATGGTGATTAAAACATTTTGTGTTAACATGGCAGCAAAACTAAAGAAAGTGTGCAATGCCTGTGATGCTTTGTCTTCAACCTTGGAGGTCAGTAGGAGTTTAATAATTAAGTTTAGTGGAGTAGGGTGTTAAATGGAAAGTGTGTGCAACTTGATATGTGAAATATGACAATTATTGTAAAGTACTTAATTACTAGTTAAAAGGATGGAGTGTAAAAAACAAATGTTATAAAATTGTATTTTTACAGCAGTTTTCTTGATATTTAAGAGTGAACTAGAAAAAACAGGCTGTTGACCATATACTGTTTGACGTGCTTTGTGCCAAGTTTTAAATTTGCATGTGATATGACAGAATATATAGTATGGCAGATATTAACTCTGTATTTTTCTTTACAGTGTAGCTCTTGCAATATATTACCACATCAAAAACAGGTATGTGAATAACGTAATCTTATACTGAAAGTGTCTTTTTTTGAAACACGTGAACTACTCAAACCCCAAAAATCCATACTTAATTTCTTTCAAAATATTTTTGGGTAGCAATTTTCTTAACTCCCATGAAGAACTCCCAATAAGAAACACACGCATTTTCTATATATAATATTTTACATAGCAAAATTAAAATTAGAACATTAAGTACCATAAGAAATGGAAGTACAGCTCAACATTGAAAAGCTCTGGTGATCATCAGAGCTTTTCAATGTTGAGCTGTACTTCCATCGGTGTTTGGTTTTATATGCTTTGGGCACTTCTGCATTGTTGCATGTGTTACAATTACATGTAGGAAAATCTGGATATTATCTTTCAGTTTTATGTTTTTAGCTGCACCTTTGTAAAGTTAACTGTGCATATTAGTGATCAGTTGGGATTTTGAAATAAAACCCATGAATTATACAGTATGAGTGACATTGTGAACAGATGTAATTCAAGATGCCTCAGAAACAGAGCAGGTCCTGGCTTATCTCTCCTGGTGTAGTATGTTTTAGATCTCTGCTCATTCAAGTTGATTGAAATTGCATAGAAAAAAGGTTCTCTAAAAAGTAACTTGGCACATACATGAGTTGTCTTCAAGTTGAATTGTGCTTTTGTTTCTTAAATTCCCTGTCCTCATGATGCATCACAGTATTCTCAAATAATAGTTCCTGGCATTTCGAAGGAGAGTTTGTATAAATAATTTAAGAGACTTTTGTGTCCATGTTTTTTTAATTGGCCTTTTCAGAGAACTTGGCTTAGCTCATGATTTATCAAGCTACTTAGACATTTTTTTCTTCTGGACTATAAGAAGTCCAACCAGAACAAAAGGAATTACTCATAAGTTTAAAGTTCAGCTGGTACGTCATTCAGGGCCATGGTTCAGGTCAGTGGAACCCTTCACACTTCTTGAAACAGGGCTGACATCTCAAGAGAAACCTTAAAATGAGCTCAAGGGCAGAAAGGCTTAGGGCTTGATTCCCACTGAAAGCTCTTAAAATATTTTCCAAGCATCAGTGGGCCTTGGACTGAAACATGGCAATATATAAAGCAAAAGTTGGAGAGAAATCTTCCCTCTAGTTTTTAATCTCATTTACCAGGAAATAAGGCATGAGTGGTCATGCTTGGATTACTTGTTTATCCATCTGTGGTTCCTTTTTGCCCCTTTTTTCCATAGTCCCTGGATTAGTTCAGTTAACTAGTCAGTTTTTGCTGTGCTTGACTAAATAATAGAGATCTCAGAGATAATCAGACTCCAAAGTTTTGTGAAAATAAATTATTAAGTGCTCTGCTAAGTACCATGGCAGCTGAGTAGAAGGCTTGAGAGAATCAGGCATGTTAGAGGGTAAGAATCCCCCAAAGGGTGAGAAATCTCAGTAAGAGCCCGCAAGTGAGCAGGAAGAATCCAGAGCCAGGAGTATCCAGAGCCACAGTATGCCTGGCTTGCTTTGTGCTGATTGCCATGGAGCTGATCCCCGTCTGCAGTAAATTATGCCCATTTGTGGGCTTGCAAAGCCTGATGCAAATTTGACCTACAGCTGGTAGACAGAGACCAAAAACCTTCTAAAATGAAGAGTACTATGTCAGCATCTTGAAAACAGATGCATTCTGACTGTTGCTTTGTTGGGAAAGTTTCTGTCTGTCCTTTCACTTTTGGGATGGAGAGGTGATTTAGTCAGGAAACTGGTTGCTGCTGCTTTCCCTGGAATGTGCCTGGGGTGGGGAAGTGCTGTGTCTGCACTTGGGACAGAGTCCTAGCAGTGATGCTGGAGCCAGGCTCACATGTGTCAATGAACAACTCTGAAATGAGGAATGTGGAACAACTGTTTGCTCTTGGGTTGTCTCTGATTTGGGAATGGAGGGACAATGTGGTAACAGCACTCAGTTGTGCTTGCTGCTGAAACAGCAAGAGCAAAACACATGTTTTGTTTCCTGCTATTATAGGCAGAAAGGAAGTTGTTGACATATGTGGGAGATTTTGTTTCATTATGGGGTGGGGTGGGGAGTATGAAACCACTGTGACACTCTGACTCAAGGTTCATTTTGACAGAAAATGAGTCAGGCATCTGCTTTTCCAGAGAATTCTTTTCAGACAGTATTTAGTTGGTCCTATTCTCCTGCATAGGAGACCTAAACCAAAATAACTTCGTAATATTTCAAACTCTCACTAATCTAATGTTTTGAGAAGTTATGCATGAAATACAATATTTCTTCACATATTTCTCACATTTCATTTGATTGTAACATTCTAGTTACCATTCCTCCCTTTTCCAGTGTCTTATATCATGGTTATACTCATCAGTTTTCTTTATGTTTTGTTGTCTTAGTTATTCAACAAGTGATAAAAAACTACACCCATCTTGTTTTTGAAGGAATGCATAAGCATTGGTGAATTTGCTAAAGAAATAAACCCCAGCAAACTAAACATAAAGAATGCTTGGGTAATCAGTAGATGGTCTGTTTTTGAGAGTACAGTGTGAATGCTAGTGAAGACAAAAACCTCTCAAGTTTTTTTTTAAGAGATTTTTGAGGGTCATGTGTGACTCCATAGCATGCAGCAGCTACAACCTGAGAAAATAAAATAGGAAATATTTCCATTGGCATTGTGAAGTGCCACAGTTTACTGTAGCGCACCAGTCATTTCAGGGAGACTACTTCTGCATTAAGACACTGGTTTTTTAGGTGGGGGTAAAAGAATCTGGCCTAGAATTCTTGCTGATAGGAATTTTCTAGTTCTTACCCCATTTCATGGTTTGTTTTTTTTTTTTTTTTTTTTTTTTTTTTTTTTTTTTTGTTTTGTTTTGTTTTTGTTGTTTGTTTCAATTTAGGAATTCCTCTTTTTTATATATTTAAACATATGTTTACTTCCAGTGTTAGCCTCCATTTTAGTAGAAAAAAATGTCACCTTCAGATGTTGAGGTTTAAGTGTCAGTTGTTAATAAATGCATTTTGCAGACATGAATCCACTGTAAAACTTGTGGCTTGCATGCTCTGAGAGACACATGCTGCTGTGTAAAGATAAAAAATAGTGATATGTTTCTTAAGAACAGCATAATCAGAGTACCAGGGATGTTAAAAATAAAGATGGGATTGGAATAAGTAAGTCACATGGATGCATCTGTCCAGAAAGTGCAGTTCTAGTGCAGTTATACCCCTTGATTTTGTGTTTGATAATGTCCTGCTGATGTTACGTGCAGCAGCAATCTTATATTGCATCCTGGATGTTAGGCTTGAGAAGTTGCATCAGTGTGTATGCTGATATTGATCTACAGGGATTTCAGAGAAAAATCTAATAAAACCAGTGAATAGGAATGTTATTTCGTTTGAATTTTTTTGTATGTACTTCTTTTGGCTTTCAGAAATCATTAGTACAATAGGGTTTTTCAAATTAATTAAAAGTGAAGTATGTATGCATAAGCTAAAAGATTACTGTAAAATAGCATTGCATATACATAAGTGTTTACAATGTTGGTAAAGGGGGAAGAGGAGTTGAGAGATTGCAGAGGTGGACATGATTAAGTTAAAAAAATGAGAGTTAAGCTGGGCTGATTTTATGATGAATTTGTAGTAGTACTTCTTCAGCCCCACAGTAAAGAGCTCAACAATTTTGTATATTGGGCACTGAAAGCTGAGTGTTTTAGCATGCTTTGTAATACGAATTTCATATTACATGTGGGCCTTAAAGCAGAGTAGGTCCAACCTCTGTTTGAAAATCACATTTCATCAGTGTTTCTAAGCATCCCACAGCATGGGGAGTGTTGGAGTTGTAATGGTGCACTTGTGTCTGCTGTGTTCAGATAATGACAGTACTTTGGTTCTGATACTTTTTAGGGACACAGACGGAAGAATGCTCTTAGATATATTTGATGAAAACCTTCATCCCCTTTCGGTAAGTTTATCTGCCTCTCCTTCCCTTTCATGTGAACTGTCTTTTTTTTTTCTGTCTGCTTCATTTTGTTTCAGTCACCTATTTGGAAGTATTTCTTCCTTAGAAATCCGAAGTGCCACCAGACTATGACAAACACGATCCAGAGCAGAAACAGATTTACCGCTTTGTCCGGACGTTGTTCAGTGCTGCTCAACTGACTGCTGAATGTGCCATTGTCACCCTGGTGAGTGTCTGAGGGATGACATCAGCCATCTGACAGACCCAGTTTTGTTCTCAGAAGTTGTGTTTGTATGATTTAATAGATGTAGGTGCTGCCAGGGAATTTTCTCTCACTATGGAGACCAAGGAAATTTCTTGGTGGGAAGAGATGCCACAGTTCATGTGTAGAGTAAGTGAGGAAGAAGGGATTGGGTAACATGTGACACAAAACCTGGGGTGCTGCCCTCACAGAGTGAGAGTGTTACAGGCCACCAAGGTGACTATAGAAAATGTAGGTGGCACAGGTGGTCTGAACATGAGGGAATGTTAAAAGCAGAAAGGCTTCAACTTTTGGGAGGTTTGCTGTGTTCCACTGTAGCTCCCAGGAGAGACTTGGGAACAGCTGTAGGTGATTTGATAGCACTAAAAAGAATTGCTGGGCACATGAAGGATTCAGTGAGTGACTGGGACATGTTGGCTCTCTTCTACTTCCACTGTATTTGTCATGGGATTGAACAATTGTACTCAAGTCTGAAGTTTAGCTTCTTAAAAATAGCACAACACAAAAGAAGGTTCAAATTTTCAGCTGGTGTGGATCAGCATACCAATGTGGATTAAAAGAGCTAAAGTGATCTCCACCAGCTGGGAATTTCTTAATTTTCTTGAAATTTATATCCTGCCAATTCTGAGAAGTCTCTTTAGCTTTCAGTCACAATTTCAGCCATGTTCTTCACTCAGAGATTTTAAAATAACAAAATGGGTTTTTACCACTACAACATGTGGTTTCGTAACAGCTTAGTTATGCATTTTAGATGGAAGAAGGGGAAATTGGAGAAGGTGAATCTTAAAGCCCAGGCCTACTCATTTCCTCTGTTAATCTATTTCCCTTGGCTTCTAAGATTAATTGGCAGGATTTTCTCCTTCAGACAGTCAGAACGAATTGCACTAGCCAGTGAAGAACAGGAATATGAGAGAAATAGGGCAAGAAACACCCTACAGTGTTCCACCCTTCCATTTTGTAATTTTACTCTTCCTAGTTGCTTGACACAGCCAATATTTGTTTTCTGAAATGAAGTTTTGCCTGTCTTTTTTGCATAATTTTACTAAGTGCTTGTCCTTCTTTTTCTTCCTAAGTGTTTTCTGCTGGAGACAAGATATGTTGTGTAAATCAGTATGTTCTTCTGTAATTGAATTAACCCACTGTCAGATACCTTGTTGTATTTATCTGTTATTCTTAAATCTTAAGTTATTTGATCAGTGAATGATAGAGGGCTTTTTTCCCCCTTTTTTAAATAGCATTACCCTTCTGCTACTGCAGTGCATGGGAAGTTCTTTCCCAAGTCTTATATAACAACTTCCTTGCCTCTTCTGGTTCTTGTGTGGTTTCCTTGCAAGTAACTTTCAGTGTGATCTCCAATGAAATATAAATGTTTTTAGTTAATCTGTTTTGTTGCAGAAACAGTTTTCGTATTTGTTAGTGCCTGAAGACTTAGGTGACTTGCTTCTTGGGGTTTTTTTTTTTTGGTTTTTTGTTTTGTTTTGGTTTTTTTTTTTTGTTTGTTTGTTTTGTTTTGTATTTTTTTTTTTACCCAGTACAGTGGTAACAGGAAAACAAGTTATAGCCTAGTTCTCAAAGAAAATATATTACAGCCTAGTTCTCAGAGCAGTCATACAGATATTCATGGATAGATTTGGTGCAGGTAATCAGTGTTTACCATTCTTTTATTCTTGCCTGTGTTGTCAGGGTAACCTGTCTGACCCCTCTTTCCAGAAACCTTCAGAGTTTATATATATAGTGTTTTACAAGTGTGAAATTCTGCTGCTGATGTTCTCAGTTTCCTCTGTACTTCTAGATCCCATTTTTTTAAAATTCATTTGTGTCATCAGAAGGGGCCCCAGCCACAGATTGGGTTGTTTTTGAAATACTCAAGTGTGGAAAGTAATCTGTGAAAAAGCAATCGACCCTTTCCCCCTTCCCACACTCCTGAAATATATAATGTTAATAATGTTGATACTGCTGTTTATGAACCTTGCAAGTACTTTAAGTTTTGATATCCTGTCTGGAGAAGGAGAGATCAGCATTCCCTGCTGGAGCTTGTGTTTTGCCATAGTCTGGCTGTCCATCAGAGAGCAATCTGATAGCCCTGTCTGCCACTTGTTCCTCCTGGGAGGGCTGCCAGCAGGCAGGAAGTGTGGGGATCAGAGACATTTTGAACAAGATACTGCAGTTTTATCTTTTTCTCACTTACTCTAATTATTTTTAAACAGTTCTAAGCACCCTTTTTTAGTGCCCACATTATTAACATGGTCTGAAATGTGTGGTTGAATGCACCCACTGTTTGTCTTGGTACATGCATTAACCAGGTAAAAACAGCAGTAACAATTAGTTCTACAGCAGGCTGTGTTCAGCACAGGAGCTGAGTAAATGTGAAATTCCAGACTGAGATAAGCTATTCTGCAGCAAAAAGCCAGCATTGTGTGGCTTCACGCACTTAATTAAAATATTTCAATTAAAGCTTCCACTATTGCAGCAAAACCAATTTATAATTAAACAAAAAATTTAATTTTCACATGGCCTCCAGAGCTGCCAAGAGATTTCCCATACTGATAGGTGAAAAATTAAAATCTCAGGTTGAAACAATTAAATAGTAATTCACATTATTTATTCATAAAATAATACCATAAGGATAAAATTAGTTTTAAGAATTATTTTGCCAATTTAAAACTTGTGACTAGTGATTCTAACCCAAGTGTGTGGCATAACTGTATTCTGTGACCTGACTTACTGTAAAAAGTCTCTCTTGCCCCAGAGTATTCCCACCTTTGCTAAAACTGAGAAACACCTGTCTACTCTTTAACATCTCCTCCAGTGCAGAGGTGGAAAGCTGTACTTGTGTTAGTCTGTTAATTGGATAGCAAATAAAAATGTGAACAGGAGTGTTACCCATACAAACAGGAAAACAATACAGTGTTTGCATGTCAGGAGAATTAAATATTTATGCTTTGTTCTTTTGTTCTGTGGAAACAATCCTATGAGCTAGGCCTGAAGAGCAGAATGGTCCAAGTTTTCTGCTTAGCCTTGGCAAAACTTCCTGAGATTTTTGCAAACAGGCCAAATTTAAGGCTCTTCTGTGTCCTTAGTGGTTTCAGAGAGGACACGTTTTGCATTTGCAAATATGCTGGGTCTGTATGCTGTAGACAGATGAGATACAGTTGTATGTAAATACATATAGTACATGAGCTGAATTATTCTGAGAAGTTCAGAGAAGCATGCTTTTGGAATACCTTACAGAGTTCATACTGTGACTGAGGGGATTTGATGTTAGCAATTTTGAAATTTGAAGTATGTAAGAATAAATTTTCCTTATGAAAATAGGGATTTAATTAATCCAGCCAGATGTTCCTGAGTTCTTACTGTATTTTATGGTCACAGTTTGGAGGTAAAGAGAGAATAGTGCTGGGCTGTATTGTGAAAATTATTCTATTTGCTGAGAATTTTGTTTTGTTTTCTGTGTATTTGGAGGAATGTAGAACTTTTTTTATTGGTTTCCTTTCGCTAGGATATTTTTACTTCTGAATGCTGATAAAATACTTCATTTGAAAAGTATATTTCAATTGGTGTATAAAAAATCTGATACTTGTTTAGAAGGAAAGAAAAACACAAAAGGGTGTCCGGAGTCCATAGAGACACTTGATCTGCAGGGTCCTTTTCTGCTGGCTCAGTGTGACCTCCAACCTTTACGCAGCTGATGGATGATGCAGGTTTCCCTGAAGACCTTGGAGTGCAATCCAAAGCAGTGCTTGTTGCCTGAGTGTGGCTGGGTGTGAGCAAGGCTGGGCAGTGAAGCTGGGCTCTGTCTTGTGTAAGGAACCCATGAGGAGAGCTGTGTGTATCCACTGTTGTTGGTCCCTTTGTCCACCTTGGCAGCTGGGCATGGCTCCAGGTATGCTCTGGAGGAGGCCAGGAGGAACCTTTGCTCTGGGTACAGGTGGGATAAGGAGATTCTGGTCCCTGTTTTCTTAGCTTTTGACTGTGGACTAACGTATAACACAGGAGTGACTGTCACTTAATGCTTCCACATCTACTTTGTCAATTCTTGCCTTAGAGTTGCTGGGATATGCACTTAAAGAAAAGAGAACAGTTAAGGTGGGGACTGAGGGAATTCTTTTTAAATCACAAGAGAAGAGGACATTCAAAGTGTGTACCTGCTGATGCCTCTTGGATTTCTGTGTGGGCAAAGAATGAATACCGATCCCAGTTCTACACTAGAAAGTCAATGTTGGCTAACACTTGGAGTGCATTTGACATAGATTATAGGTATTTGTCTCAAAAAGACTAAATTAGGGGGCAAACCTGGAGATGTGTGACTTTTCTCTCAGTTCCATTAGTGCTTTCTGTAATACCTGTAATGGTACTTTGCAATTGTTTACCTTTTTTCATAGTTCTGTGACTTCTTTTCACCATTTGGTCTCAGAAAGAAAATTAGGATGAGTTTACGATGACCACAAGAACGTGATACCCTTTTCCACCAAATGGGTGGCACCAGACCTTTGCAGAATATTTTAAATGCTCAGCTGGGCAATTGCAAACCACGGTTATTTCTGGAGAGTCGTGGTAGGGAACTGGCTGATTGCTTAGAACAGAGCATATGGCAGTTTAGTGATTGGATTAGAGCTGTGATTTGGCTGTGTGAGACCTGCTACCAATTATAAGCTTATCCATAAAGATACCATTTCAGTTTCAATGCATTGTGACACACTGAAGTTTTCTAATTAGAGAGAGATGACTCTATTTCTCCATAGTATGTTGGGATGGAAATATCTTTCTTAGTTACTCTGTGCTCCTGCAGCTTACAGTGTGGGTTACCTGAGGAGGGAGGGAGTGAGGTGTTTGCGAATAAAGGTTAATTTATAGTTTCTCAATTATAGTAATTAAAATAGCAAAGCCCTTGTCTTCTTTCTGTTCATGTAAATCAAGTGAGATATAATTTAAGACACAAGAGTTTTGTTGGTAAAATAAAGATAGAATTTGACATAAATTCATATAAAAACCACATGGGAGAAGATAATGCTTTGCTCTTGCTGCTGCCTCAAAATTCAGAATTATTCTAGTAATGTCAGTGACATTCCTCAGTCATTGCCCATTGCTTGAGTGTGCTGAGACTCCCAGTCAGCTTCCTTGGGGGCAACACACAACTCCTGACCTCTTAGTGTGGCACCACAGGAAATTCTAGTACTGCATGCAAATATAATTGCATAATGATTTTGGTTGGAAAGGACTTCTAGGGGTCATGTCTGGTTTGGCCTTTTCTCAAAGCACAACCAAGCTGACCAGGGCCTGACCAGTTGAGTTCTAAGTTTCTCTGATGATGAAAATTCCATAACCTCCATGGAAAACCTTCTCCATTGCTTTAGGGAAGCCTAAAAAAAAGAGCTACTGTATTTTTAGAGCTTAGACTGCAACTCCAATGTGATAAGGGTTATCAGTGGAGTATTGGAAGTTAATGTTGGACGGCTTCAAGATGAAGTAACAAAAAGAAGCAAACTATAAGAACCCTATAGTTTTTTTAAAAATATGAATAGTTTTTGTGATTTTGAAATACTGAAATGAAATTATTTGGCACTTTCATATTTGGTATATATCCTCCTGAAGAGGGGAAAAAAGATAAATCTTCTCCAGTATTTTAACTTTTTTTTTTTTAATGTATTACATAATGTTCAAATATATAGAATATATATAGTATATATATAGAATAGAATATCCTCTGAGAATGGGAAACATGAGATGCTGTTTCACACTAATTAAAACGAAACTCTTCAGTGCTATCTTTAGTTTTCACTTTTTTCAAACGATTTATGTTGTGTTGATTGTGATGTTGTGTAGCCAACACTCTGCTATCCAGGATCATGGGGAGCCTGACATCTTAGATAACTGGAGCAACAGGGGATACTGTGATTGTTACTATTAAACACTTGGGAAGAGCAGGATGGATTCACCCATCTGCAAATAACCACCCTGAGGATTTATTCAAACTCAGCAGTGAGCAGTGGCCCTGCTGCAGCAGCACTGCTGGGCCTTGGATGCTGTTGCTGATCCTGATGGTTTGTGCCATGTTACAGTTCTGTGTGTGGATGAAAAAAAGCCCCCCCAGGACTAGTGTTATATTAGATGGCCTATTCAGCATGCCACTGCCAGTCCAGGTCCTGGGAGTCAGGATCAGAGGCATCCAAACTAGGTCAGCATGGAGTAGTTTCAGGTCTGGTAGATTTAAGAGCTGAGGATATGTACTAAAACAAATCAGTTCTGTATTTCTGCTGGACCTGAAATGGCTTTGGGAGCCATTTAACTACATTCCTGTGGTGCATCTAAGCTGATGAACCTCTCCGGATTTCATTGAACTTCCAGCCAATTTGGGATTATCTATACCCATGGAGTGGTAATTTTATTTAATTAGTAGAAATAAAGTCTCATTCAGATAAATTAATTTTTAACAGAGGCAAATCACCAAATTGGTTTTACTTATGATTAAATAATTATTTGCTGATACTTCAAGTATAAAGGTCAGTCATTGTGAAATCTTTGTGTTAATCTGTGGGAAGAGATGGAAAATAATAATGTAATCTTTTTCCTTTGAAATCTTAACTGCATACAGTGTGCTTTCTGACATGTCTTAGTTATTAAAATGTCTTCAATGACATGCAGCTGTTGTCCATCAAAGCTTGTTAGACTGACAGTCATGTAAAATCATGTGGTTCATTCCCAAATGCGGAATGTCAGCTATAATGGAGGTACCAGACTCTGAGGTATTGAGTTTGTAAATAAAAAATGTATTGACAGACCAATGACCATTGACATTTTCCCAATCAGAATTGTGTTTTCATTTCAGCTAGGATTTGAATTATGGTACAAATGAGTTTTGAATATTGTTGTTGAATATTGAATATTGTTTTTACTAACACCGAGTTGTATTTGTTTTTTGCAAGCTGGAAAGAATTCAGAAGTATGTGTTGTTTGACTGAAACCACTGAAAGTTTTTGGTCATGTCACATCAGTGACTTTAATCTGTATAAGTAGTCTGGTTATCATTCTGTTAAAAATACCTATACATGCAGTGATAGAACTGATGGGCAATGATCAGTGTGATGAAGATGGCTCTTGAATGCTATGAAAGTGGTTGAGCAGAGCTAGTTGTTAAATTAAGGCAGAGTAAACCTGAGTCTTTTGGGAATGTTTAATATTGAAGTACTGAAAAGGTCTGCCTCAAGAGCTTGCTTTCAGGCACTGCAAAGGATGAAGCAGTAACAATGTAACAACAAGTAAAAAAGTAAGAATGGTGCAGCAGCTTCAATTTGTTTTAAGCTTTAGTTCTATTCTTGAGCATGGATGCAGCTGTTAAAATTTGGTGGAGGCAAATAATATTTTAACCTCTGGACACTAAAAGCTCTTTAGTTCTAGTTTCATAAAGGAACACCTGCCAAAATAATCAAAAAGAGGGATACTTCCTAGACTTATGTTAAAAAAAAGAAAGAAAAATAGTCTTTCTCACATTGTTTCTTCTGCGTTTTTTATCTTTTGCCATATAAATCAGTTTATTCCAGCATTCTGGAATGCAAGTTGTAATATTTATTTCTATTGTAACATTTTAAAATTCAGCTTTATATTACTCCATAGCAACTAGTTCTAAAGATGTAGAAAGTGTTTTGCTTTTGAAAATTAGGCCAGTGAAATTCATTACAAGAGACAAATACACCGAACGACATAGTACGCTCAAAATCCCCATCTGTTTGATACAAAGCCCATATTTAAGAAAATGACCCTTGTGTTTAAGACATTGTTGAATGTGTAGACATAATTGTATACAAATGGTATTTCTGTATCTCACGTTTACCATTACAGGGCCAACATTTTCAGTGATTTTTTTTTTTTTTTTTTTAATTTTAATGAGGTGGAGCATGCCTCCCTTTGCGTGTGGGAAGACTTGCTGGCTTCTGCCAGCAGAAGCAGGTGGTGTTCTCCCACCAGCCATGAGTTTGTTTGGGATGAGTGGTGTAGTGATTAACCACCCCGCCAGCCTTCCTCTTCAAACAGGCTGGGAGCCACCTGGCCCTGCTCCCAAAATCTCTCCTGATTCAGCACATCTTCACAGCAGCCAGAAGCACCCCCTGCAGTAGTGAGTGCATGGCAGACTCTCCCTGTCCCACTCTGACATCCCATCATGGGACATCGTGGGGCTGGTACTGTGTCCCACTAGTTCATTGTATGCTCTGAAATGAAACCAGCTCCATTTATCAGAAATAAGGAACTTTGGCACATTTACATTGGAGACACCTCACTTGGCTCTGTGTGTGCTGCTGTTATGAGGTTGCTCTGCATTAGCAGGGCGAGAGCTCAGGTATGTACCAGCCTAACTTTCCTGATCTGTTGTCAGTGTGTTCCCTCTGGGAGAGACAGGGAGAGCTACAAGAAAGACTGTGTATGTAGCTGGCTGAGCTTGATTAAAAGTTGAAGACCTACACTAATGTCTCCCAAAGATACACTGAAGAGGTCACAAATCCTAGATTACAGTGAGTTCTCACACTGGCTGAGGACCTTATTAAACTTTTACAAGTATTTGCTGCAAGTAGTCTTGTTCTTTTTCTGCCTTCTCTTACTTGAACATATAACCCAAGCCTGAGTCAAGGAGGCCACAGCAAGTGAAAAAAATAAAATGCTCATTTAAGGCGTATTCAAGAAAGGAGTTGAAAGCTACACTAAGTGCCTTACTCATGGAGAGCTGTTTATCATCCTCAGTTTTACTGAGGGATGATAAAAAGCCTCATTACAGCAAACTATGTGTCTGAAGTCAAGCCAAGTTATCACCAAGGAAGCGAGAGTGATTTTTCACAGCCCTCAACATGCTATTGGGAGTATGGTAATGAAGTAGGTGTAGGAATAGAGTCTTATCAAACTCCTGTTTAATTTTTAATTCTGATTTCTCAAGTATGTGCTGGTGGGAAAATAGTGGCCGCCTTTTTCGTGAGATGTAATTTCATCTGCCGTGCAGGCAGGACCTTGACAGGCTTGACAGGCTGGCCTGTGCAGTACTCATGGAGTTCAGCAAGGCCAGCTGAAAGGTCCTGTGGGTCAGGGCAATCCCAAGCACAAAATTCAGGCCAAACAGAGGATGACTTGAGAGCAGCCCTGCCAAGAAGAACTTGGAAGTGTTGGCTGGGGAGGAGCTAGACATGGCCTGGCAGCGTGCTCTCACAGCCCAGAAAGCCAAACGTGTCCTGGGCTGCATCCAAAGCACAGTGGGCAGCAGGTGGAGCGAGTCTGTCCCTCTGCCCCCTTCACCTGAGTGCTGCATCCAGCTTTGGGGTCTCCAACATAAGGAGGGCATGGGTCAGCTGGAGCCAGTCCAGAGGAGGGTGATGAAGCTGATCAGAGGGCTGGAGCACCTCTGCCATGACAGGCTGAGAGAGCTGGGGCTGTTCAGCCTGAAGAAGAGAAGGCTCTGGGGATGCCTTGCAGCAGCTTTCCAGTACTTTCCAGTACTCATGGGAAAGCTGGAGAGGAACATTTCATGAGGGTTTTTAGTGATAGGACAAGGGCTATAAATGGCTTTAACATGAAAGAGGTTAGATTATGTGTTAGGGAGAAATTCTTTACTGTGAAGGTGGCGAGGCACTGGAACAGGTTGCCCAGAGAAGTGGATGCCACATCCCTGGAAATGTTCAAGGCCAGGCTGGATGGGGCTCTGAGCAACCTGATCTGTTGAAAGATGTTCCTGCCCATGACAGGAGGGTTGAAACTAGATGGCTTTTAAAGGTCCTTCCAAGCCAAACTATTCCATGATTCTGTGTCTTTCCTTGCAATATAATTCTTACCTGTTTACATTTTCTTCTTAAAATACCTTTGAATTTCAACCCCCACAAAATCCTTAATTAGTTGTTTTTCTATTCTCTCTCTTTCTAAGCTAGAGCTGTACATAAGAACAGGTATATTTTGTTATTTTTGGATGCTTTATATATCCATACATGTGGAGTATTCATTCTAAATCCAGTATTACAGGATGTGAAAAGTTGAGATTTAAAAGGTTTGCATTAACAGTAGAGAGTCAAATTCTGCACTGATGTGAAGCAAGTTCATCTGCTAATTTGAGTGGCATAATATTATAGCTTCCATATGCTCTCTGCTTATGAAGCTCCCAGCATTAGTGTATTGATTTAAAGAAGTTTTTTGCTTCCTAGGGATGACTCCCGGGAATGATGCATTTTCATTACTTGAGGAGCAGTTTTGCTTGCAAAGTTGACAAATTGTCTTGTGCAGTATAGAGTGTAAGGAGCTTGTTTACACAGGCTGTCTAGAAAGGAAAAGACAGCGTTTTGCACAGAGCCCCCAGGTAGTGCAGATGCTGGGGAGATCCGTGTGCCACCTTCTTACTGAGATTTGTGTTTCTACAGTCTCATGATATCAGATTTTGTACATCAGGGTCTTTTCAGAATGATCCACTAAGTAAACAGTCAAACTTCCATCTTCAGTAATGGGCTTGACAGATAATTTGGAATTTTGTGCTTAAGTAACATTTTGCCTTCCTTAAAAAGGATAACAATTTTTTTTAACAATTAGCGATATATTGTTTTACAGAATTATAAGATAATGTTAAGGTTTTCTTTGGTTTTAGGGGGGAAATCACAGCTAAAGAATAAATGGTGTATTTAGGAGTCTGGTGTCTGACCTCTTGAAATGAGTAATAGGATCAGAAGGCAAAGGCCAACTAAAGTGGGTTTATCACATCAAGTTTTGAGACTGGCATTAACAACTTTTATAATAAAAGGATCTTGAAAGCAGATTACTGCTTTAGAATTGCTAGAATGGGAGTAGTTTTCTTCTTCATTTCTACTTAATAGCAAAATAGATCTAGTCTTGATGTTGATGTGTTTCCACAGGTATATCTTGAAAGACTCTTAACTTATGCAGAGATAGATATTTGTCCAGCAAACTGGAAGCGAATAGTACTGGGGGCAATTCTTCTGGCATCTAAAGTTTGGGATGACCAGGCAGTGTGGAACGTGGATTACTGCCAGATCCTGAAGGATATCACGGTTGAAGACATGTGAGTACAGTTTGTTTATCTTTACCAATGAATGCCAAGATCTGTGTCTGTGAGGGTGATGGGAAATTCTTTCATAGATGATATGAAGTTTGTGTATTTGTCTTGTATCTAAACATGGTGGATGCTGATAGATAGCATGAGGTCAGCTTGAGAGCTGCTTACGTAGAAGACATGAATTTATATTTGTTTTTTGGTTGAAGTGTACTTTAACACTGCATATTCATGCACAATAATGAAAGCACATCTACAGAATATTTAAATGTATGGTTTGATAAAAATCCCCTGCATGTATTCACTTCAGCATCATTTACTGTCATCCTGATTCTCCATGTGGATGTAGATGGACATGTAAGGCAGGAAAGGAAATTATCTTAATGGCCTTTAGATGATCACCCAGTTATTTATTGCCTTTATTTAAAATGGATGTTTTTGGTATTTGATGTCTTTCCCCCCAGTATCCTGCTGAATTAGTTTTCAAGATGTTAAAAATCCAGACAGAATGAGGTTTCCAAAGTAAAAGAGGAGATAAGATGGACAAGAACCAAAAGCAGGGTCTTCACATTTCTGTGCGCAGTATTATTTTATGAATAATAATTTGCTAATGCGTCCTTAGCTGATTGAGTGGAATCTAAGTGGTTTTGCAGTTACTTTTCCCTTTGATGCTTTTCTCATGCTTTTTGAGTATTCACTGGCAGTATGGGCCTCCCTCCATTCAGTTCTCCTCTAAGGCAAATCTGGGCACTTTTAAAGTGTTCCTGAAGCTGGGACATGAGCTCAAGTGCTGAACAGCTTGAAGTAGAGTCACAGGTTTGACTGTGCCATATGACATTATTAATCAGGAATGGTTATAAGTGTGAGGTTTGAAATTGTTAACTCTCAGGACTTTTCTTGAAGGTGGTATGAAAGGAAACAAAAAAAGAGGTTATTGTTTCTGACAAACCATGTGATGGTGCTACTGTTAGAAGCTGCACTTGAGCTATGTAACACCAGTACTCACATGGCAGACCCATGCCAACATCAGACCCTTTCTGTACTGCACATTCCCTAAGCCAAACTGTGATGGGTCCTTGTCCTCAAGGTTTTGAGCTTCTTACCCTTTCATTAAAAGATTTTAGGGTTCTCACAAACTGGAAACCCAGAAGCCTCTGAAGAGCCTGAGCTCTCTATATGTATTTGGTGATCTGGTTCATGGACTTTGTGTTTAGGGCTCCATGTGAATCCCCCAGCAAAGATTCTGGTGCTTATATTCCTGCTGTCAGTTTTTTAAAATTTTGTTTTCCTCCTATCTGAAATGTGGTATGTGGTGGAATTTTTTTTCTTTATTTAGCTGGGACAGTACAGTATAATGATTTTGAAGTGTCTGGCTCTAAGCAAAACAGAGCCTTTCATTTTATTAGTAAGGCACAAGAAGAGTTCTAGGTCAAAATCTTCAATTTGTGTGAATCATTCAGCGTAACTATCTTGTGGAACATCAAGCAGACCTTTTAGGGTTTTATAAGTCAGCATCAGTGCAGTGAGCTGTGTCTGAAAGTGAGCAGAGAACTTGGGAGGACTGAAATGCCACGGGTACCTGTAGTCATGTATGGCATTACATTGAATTTCTGAGGAATTGCCCAGGAAAGTGTAGGCTAAAGCAGTCTGAGGGAGGTGTATGGGGTAAGAAGGGTGTGGTGGTTAGTTAAATTACATAAGTTAAATAAGAAATACTTGTATGTGTTTGACCTTTTTGATCTGTAGCTAATCTACTGATCCAATTTTGACATCTTGGAGGCAGGGGATAAGAATCTGAGGGTGTGTATTTCAGACTTTGGAAGGTGCTCTTCAAAAGGGGTACAGCCAATGTCTTCTGTCAGTACAATAGGCTTTATATTATCAATAAACATAGAACTTCGGGCTTAGCTTGCAGAATGTGCAACCTCGACAGTATAAAAGAACATGTAAAGGTAATTTTTGTTTTCTATTTATAGACATCTTAAGGTATAACTTTTTTACTTGGATTTTTAAGTTGGAATCTTCAACAATGGGAATTTGAGCCAAAGACTCTATATCCAGCTTTTAGTTAGTCTTTTAGTATTAATTAGTATTTATCATTATTATAGAATTTCAGCACAGAGAGTGAGGATAAGGAAGGACAATGATTATGATGTAAGAATTATATAAGCATAAAGAGTGAGAAGTAGAAAAAGAATTCATGTTTGAAAAGCCACTGTACCAGTACTTTTTATCTTCAGCTCATTCCTCTTTTATTGCCAACTGTGCAACTTCTATTTCATATTCCTTACACGCTTGTACAGCAGTCAAATGTATCTTAAAGACAATATAATTATCAGTCAGTGCCCACTGGTAGCACAGCAGTGCAGTCTCTGGGCTCTTTAGCAAACATTGATAGCTTTCACCACCCATTAATTTTTTTATTTTATCATATCTTGAAATCGCTGTTTTGAATGTATCATATGTACCTGCATGAGTATTAAGTAGGAGATCCGATTACTGTGCAGTTTATGAAAATTTCCAGTCCTTAATTTTTGTTAGTTGGCTTATTTCACAATGTACTTTTTACTGTATTGGTGTAGGTAATAATGGAATTTTGATGAACATGTTTGGGTTAGGTACTGGAAAACCTGTGATCACCACTGTGAATTTTGGTTACACATCTAAGGGAAAAATTGCTTTATTATGTTCATAAAGAGAGTATGATGAAAAATTCAGGTTTCCCATGACTAATTCTAAATGGTTGATTATGAAGAGCTGCAGGGAGTAAATAAGTTCTTCAGCAATTTATGTGTTACAGTAATTTGCAGCATTTATGAGAGAAGCCTGACAAATTTAGGGGAGGGAGGGGTGTTTGTGTGTGTGTGTGTGTGTTTGTGTGTTATTGTGGTATAGCTGTGTGTGCAGACCCACCTAGTGGAAGTAAAGCAGAAACTATGAGAAATTTTTTTCCCTGCTACGTTTTCTTTCTAAAATTGTGTTAGCTAAACTGATAAAGGTGCCCTTTCACTAGCAGCACCTTGTGTCTGGATTTGATTGGCATTGCAGTAACAGCTGCAAGGTGCAACCTCTCTCATATTCCTCACTGGTGTGAGTACATTGATAGAACTTGGTAGGGAAGGTCAGACCTTAGGCTGGGATAATTGCATCTGGCAAGAATAAAAAAAGAACTTGACTTACACCATTTTCAATTTAAAGTAAAATTACACTCAAAATGCACAGTCTGAAATATGTTTCCATGTTTATCTTCTTCCCACAGGAACGAGCTAGAACGCCAGTTTCTTGAGCTGTTACAGTTCAATATTAATGTTCCCTCCAGTGTTTATGCCAAGTATTATTTTGATTTGCGTTCCCTGGCAGAAGCAAATAACCTGAGTTTTCCCTTGGAGCCCCTCAGCAGGGACAGGGCATATAAACTTGAGGTAAGACTCTTTTTAGATTGCTCAGTGTTCAATATATAAAGGGATTGGGAATATGTGCTGTTTCTCCCTTCTCCCATCTCTTCCCAGATACTCCCATGAGATATTAGAATATCATGAGCCTGATTTTCATATTTTTTTTTATGCTTTTTGACCCAGTTTGCTTCATACCTTGCCTATTTCTTTTCAGTTGCAGTTCTCTGTATTGGTCTTGTGAAAGTACCCACAAGTATTGTAATTATTCAATTCCTAGTCTAGTGTTATTCATTCATTTGGTTTCTTAAAACTAATTATCCACCTTAAATGACAGAATTTTAACAAATGTTGCTGAAAATAGCTATTCCATGTTCTTCTTCATCTGCAAGTGCTCAGTTTCATGTGGATCCAAGTTTGTTATCTCCCATGGTGTTTTCCTTAGTAAAGGGAGAGCAGAAATGAACACATGCCTTCAGTGAATAAGTCATGAATGCTTATGAGATCTGGATATACCATATGCCAGAAGCGCTGTTGGGTGGTCTGGACCTCTGAAATACTGGGCACTCTGAATACCACAGACACCAGAGGAATTTAAATTTTCTGCTAATTGTGGGCCCTTTTCAAGACTGCAACATATTTTTCCTAATTTTTTGGATATGTTTTTCAAATATGGGCATTATTCCACTGGGTGTGCATTTTGTTACTAATTTTGAAAATTTTCATTAGATGCTGGCTGCTTTTAACAGCACACATCTTTAATTACATAACATCCTTGCACTGGAGGTTGTTTGCCTGTGGGTTAGACTGAGCTTTGCATGTTCTGAAATTCCTAGTGCTCCTGTAGAACAGGCAGGCAATTCTGCGCACGTTTTTGTGGGGGGGAAATGGTGTGTGGGAAGGTTAATTGACTTGTTTGTGACTCTAATGGGAGTTCAAAGTGGTGGAGAAAGAATCAAAGCAAATTTCACTTAAGTTGTATTTCCCAGTCTTTCTAAGTATTCTTCCTAAATTTCACAGGTAGCTCCCATAAGAATCTCATTCTCAGTACGGAGTGTGATCTAAATTTGCATCAGATTTTGTTTATTTTAAAGAGAATATTAAAAAAAATTCACTTGGATTGTAATCTGACTTGAAAAGAGGTGCTTTACTGAGTTATGGGGGTCTTGATATTAAGTGCTATTACCTATATCAAAATCAAGTGAATTACTTTTTGATTTAGCCCACAGTTTCTTTAAACTGTCAGTCTATATCACACACAGTGTATAACAGCTGGTTACAAATGAATGTAACAATGATAGCTCCTAAAACCTTAGAAGAAAAGAAAAATGGGAAATGACTGTAAATAGCCAGAGAATACTGGTAGTTCTTCTGTACTTGCTAAAGAAAAGGCATATTTAAAAAGAACTAATGGAATATTTTTTCAATAAATCTGCATTATTAAAAATTTCCCCATTGGGTGTGCTTTGAGCTGCCAGCACAAGTTGGCTGTAAATAACCCTGCTAGTCAGAGGATGTCTTCGGGGTCAAGGAAGAGTGTCTGCTGTGAAACCAGCTTGGTCTGCCACCTCCTTGCCTCTGTATTCTGTGGCCAGAAGGAGGGGAACTGTCTTGTTCCCTGACAGTACGTGGTTGTCATTAGTGTGTCCTTGAAACTACTTGACAGCATAATTTATAGCCCAGTTCCCTGAGCACAGTTAAGCATTTAGCTTGCCAAGAGTCATCAAAATGCATTTGCAGCACTTCTCTAGTCTCTTGTGTGCTGTTCAGACCAGAGTACTCTGTTTTAAAACAGTTGCCTGGATTGTCAAGTGGAGTAGATGTAGTACCACGTGGCTGTGATATTTTTGATACCAAGAGAAAACTGCTGTCTGTGATGAAAGACAACAGCCTCACAGCAAATGTATTCATGCAGTGGAAGGATTTTCCTTGTGTGATAAACTAAAAAGACCTTGCCAAGTCCTAAGATCAAAGCAATTTACTGGCATTTGAGATCACAAAAGGTGTTGCAGAGAACTAGATATATTATATTTTTGCTACTTTTGTATTTTAAAGCTATTTTTTTTTGTATCTAAAGAAGAAGCATTAGATCTGGCATGGCAGAATCTGCACTGCGATTTCTGCATATATCATGAAGTTGACATACCCATGATGATTAAAAAAAATACACCTTAAAAAGACCAAGGACAAGGCTAGCAAGAAATATACCTCATCAAAAATCAAAAGGAAATGCTGGGCAAAAGCCATCAGCTTAGAGGTGTTACGAGAGATTGCAGTACTTGTTAAAAATTACATCACTTTCTCAAGCATCTGCAGCAGATGTTTTCTCTTCTTTAATGTTCTCACAACTGACAATTTAAAAGCAGCTTTGTCATTTAAAAATGACAAAATGAAAGGATTTTTTTTACCTTTTAATTATCTGTGAAATAGTGTCCTAGAGTTGTTCTACCAGTCCACCTAGTAGCCAGAAACCATTTTTATGACCCCTCTTGTTTTTTCCCTGTTCTGTGGAATCAGGCGAGTTAAAAATGGCAAATAAGCTTTCATTGGATCATCCAGTCTGTCCACCTGCCAATGCTGTTTGTTCCAAACAGCATATGTTATAGTGTGTTTTGTTCTTCCCTTTAATTATGTCAAATGTCAGGGCTTCCTTTGCTTTTCCTGAGAACTGTAGTCTAATATGGGAGAATTTTTCTGCCAAGAAGGTTGTTGGGTGTCCAGCCTTAACCCTTAACCTTAACCATTTCTTAATTTACTCCTCTTGCACCTGGTTTTTCTCCCATGTACTGAGCTCAGTATGAGTCAGATTCTCCTCTTTGGGTTAAGTAGACAAAATGTGTTTGTCCTATTGCTGCTTGTGATCTTACCACTGTGCTAGTTTCAAGGTTAGATTTTCTAAGAGCATCCATTAACGCACTCCCAATTTAGCTGCCTATATGTTGTCTCAGATCTTTATTGTTAGGATGGTACTTGAGCACATAGTTCAAACCCTTTGAAATATGTGCAGTTTTCTTGACCCTAAAGAGATAGAGTGCCATTGATCAAACAGACAAAACCAGGAGAAAAATGTGTAAGTTACAAGCAGAGAAGTATCTTTATACCTCTTCAGCTTTCCAATGTCACAGTGACTCAATTGCAATTGTGTGTTTGTATGTTCAGAACCCTCCAATTCAGGAGGAAAAGGAACAGCATAAGAGCAAAACTCATCTTTTTGGGTTTTAGGAGTAACCAGTTGTGCTTTTCTCATGTTTTGTAAGTTAAGGAGAACCACCTGCTATTTGTCCCTGCTAAGTTTCCTCTGGTTTTTCAGTTTTGGAGGGTGTGCAGCACTCAGTCTGTGCCTTTGTGCATTCCTGACAGTGAGCCCATAACCAGCTGTGCTGCTTTCCTGCCCTGCACAAACGTGCATACAGCCAAAATTTGTACTGCTACTTCTACTATTACTGCTACTGCTGGCGTTTTTCCAGCCTTCTTTCTCCTTACTTGTCCCTTCCTCCAGTGATGGAATCTCTGGAAGAGTCATATAGCTCAGCAGAGGAACTGACTTCGGTTCTGTATGCATGGATATAGTGGAACAATATATATGTGTATGCATTCTAGCTGAATGCATACATTACAGACTAGTCCAACAAAATTTTACGTGATGGATTAATGTTGTTGGCTTTTAAGAATGTTTTGATTTGACATGAGGAATGGTCCCTTGCAACTGCCAGTAATTGGTTTCTTTTTCTGGAAATAAAAGCGTCAGAACTATCAGATGATAGAAAGGTGATTGAAGTTATTTTGATTTATTTTAACTGAAGGACAATAATAAATATTTACAATTTTCTGCTTTTGTTTCCCCATATGTGATAGTAAAGTTGACTAACTACCTTGCCAAATATGCTCCAAATGTTGATTTTATAACTTGCAAATGAAGAGGCATCTTTAGATACAGAGCTGCTTTAAATGGCAGTGTGTTTCTTATCCGTATGATTCATCAGCATAGCCTAGAGATGCCAGATATTAAGTGCCACTTCCAAGCAACATTTCATTTTGTCTGACCAAGTGCCAGAACAGAAATTTTACTGTGTCACACATGCAATTTTGAGGTGATTACCTTCTCTGACTGTTTGATGCCTAAGGTAATGGTGTGATTTGGCAGCTGAAAGAAGCTGAGCTCTACCTCATGACACCCCTTTGTCATTCTGTGCTTTGGCATATTATTTCATAATAAACATTTTTTAAACTATTTAACAATATTATATGATATATGAATTTAAATAATATATATAGTATATATTATAGTATATATTATATATATAAACTATGTAAACTATTTAATAAACATTTTTAACCTATTGAATTTTAAATCTGATTGAATTACATAAACTCTCTTAGTCCATCAAGTTCCTGGTTAAATTAAGTAAAATGTTAGTAAGCAGTTTTGAGTGAATGAAGTTACAGTCTAAAAAGCAATATAAATACTTATGTTATTTTATTATGTTGTCTTCATGTGCACCATGAAGGAAAACTGTTCAAGAGTAGTCTTAATAAAAATATGCAGTTTTCAGCTAAAAAGTAGCAACTGCTCTCTTGATGGTGGTAGATTTTATGTTGTTTTGGGGTTAGGGTTTGTTTAGTTCTGTTTTGTTTTATAATTTAATGATGTTTTGTGGCTGGCTTGACCAGAGCATTAGGTGAACAGGTTCTCAGATGTAGGAGTTGTGTGCTTCTGCCATACCTGCCTCTGGTCTTTGAAGGACAATTCAAATTAAAGGACTCTTCACTGCTACAGCTTGCTGTGGTACAGATGTAAAGATCAAGAGAGAAAATTACGATCCATGGAGTCAGGATGTTTAATTATTTGTAATGCCTTGTGATATAATCAAACACTTCTACTGGGTTTGTTTGTACAGTACTCTTTATTAAACATCTTAAGGCACAACTTGAAAGCATTCCTGAGTAAATAAAAAATGCTGCTTTAGTTTGTTGCATTTTTTAATTTGACCTTGAGTACTCCTTGCAGTGAGCTTTCTCTGCAGTTCTGCAGTTTGATTGCCAGAGTTAACATCTCTACTGATGCCAGCCACAGTCTGTCCCAGCCTCATGAACTCTAACAGACAGGCTCTTTTAGGGAACAGTAAATTCATGCATGCAAGGTCCATAATAATTGCTATTTTTAAACTTTGCTAAAAACAGAAGAAACATTAACTCCAGTGTAGCATAAAATGAGTTGACAGTTGAATAATGTTTGTCTCTCTCTTCAAAAGGTTTAAAAATTACTGTGTATTTATAATGTGAATTAAATTATTCTGAATATGAGTTTCATTTCCCTCTGGCACTATACATAAGATAGCCTGGTCACACAGAAATGATCATCTGCTTCTGAAAGGTGAGTTAACATCAGCTGAGGAGGCAAAGCAGGGCAAGTGTTCTGCAAGACCATTTCTCAGCAGAGAGCAATATAATTACTGCAAGATTTTTAGGAAATAAGAAATTTAAGAGCCATCAGGTTTTTAAATTATCCAAATACACTTTCAGTTTCTAAAGTTGTTTTATTAAGTTTTGCATGATTTTCACCTATGAAGGATGATACATCAGTTACCTTGTAGAAATGGATAAGCATTGTCAACTCTCTCAGTGAGGTTTGTGGTGATTCACCTGCAAAGCAAAGGCTTAGGGGTATGCATGCTGAGTTTTTCTTGAAGCTGTCATGTGGGGCAATGCAAATCTTCTTTCCAAGACTAATGAAATGAAAACTAGGATTTGAGGAATATCTTCATGTGTTGCTTAATGAAGTGACTTTGTAATTGTACCTGTCCATAGAAATCTGCATTTATTCGTGCTTTACCTGTGGGCAATGCAGTTGAGGATTTTTTCATCTTTTCTCTTGCAGGCCATTTCTCGCCTATGTGAAGATAAATACAAGGACTTCAGGAAAGCTGCAAAGAAGCGGTCGGTCAGTGCTGACAATCTGACTGTGGTTAGATGGTCCCCTGCAATTATCTCCTAACAGAGGAGACTGGAATATTCCTATGGACGTACTGTTTCATCCATCCATTTTTTTCAGAGTGGGCTGGGGGCGGGGGGATAAAGAAAAAAAGACTTTTGATTTTTTTATTTTTAAATCTGTCAAGCTGCCTTTACAGTGCCTCCCCATTGTGTAGCACATGAGTGAAATACCTAACGGAAGGAGAAATGGAGAGAAATTGGTGTTTGGGAGAGAAGATTGGCAACATTTTCTCACTTCCACTAACAGCTTTACACTTTTCTGAGGAAACAGCAAATCAGGTGCTTGGAAGAAGAAACAAAAAAATGAAGTAGAGGCAGAAAAATATTTAAGAACTCTGCCATTTTCTATTATACTGTACTCATGAAGGGAAATGGCAGCATGAAAAAAAAAAAGTAGTCAGATGACTGTGCACTAGAGGAATAATGTTGGGAGAGTTCCATCTTAAAGGTTTCTCTTTAAATCTTTTGTTGTTGTTGTTGTTGCTGGTTTTTTGGTTTTTGGGGGTTTTTTTGCATTTTTTTGCATTCCTCATTGCTGCTTCCCAGGATAAATTCTTCCCCTTGCACAGCAGGAAATACAAAGTCTGTATTTACTGTAGCACAAGCCCCTGAATAAATAGTGTTGGGTTTTTTCACTGCACTTTTCTCTGTAACCTGTCTTACTAGCATTATTCTTCTTAATTATTATGCATATGTTACATTTCTTGTATGCCTTTTATTGTATTTCGAAAGAGAGAACTTGACCATAGTGCTGAACCAAAAGTGTGTACAGGGATCAGAAGATCTTAGTAATTTCATGATGTGTTTTATTTATAGTATACTTGGGTGCGTGTGCCTTCCTGAGTTCTTGGAATCATTTATTTTTCCGTAATACAAAGATACAGTTGTTAAAGTCTTGAGATGATGATGATAAGACTTGGGCCAAATCTCTGAAATTTGCAACAGATCTTGTGATCCTTTTTGCAGATTTACATAGCATTAGAAGTTTAGCAGAATTCATCCATTTTGAAGGAGTTTTGCTTTTTTTAGTATGGCCTGACAAGTTTGTTCCTTCACCTCCAGGTCCATTGTTGCAAGCAATATTCTCAATTTTTATATGTTTACTTTAAATCAAAGCGAGTCTGTTTGTATAAAATAAAAAATAATAAAAAAAATTGTTCCAATGAGAAGGCCTGTAGAAGAGCAGAATGGAAATCTTAACAAGGTATCTGTCACAAGGAGATTTTATTTGGAAGCTAAAGTACAAGCCCTCATGTTTTTCAGTGTAGGTGCTTATAGAAATTAAAAGTAACTGAACTGTGAATATGATTTCCAACTTGGATTATTAAACTCCTCTGTTGTTATTATTCTTTCACTCTTACTGTGGCTGTTCCCCCTTGGCAATTGTAAGAACCTTTTATACAAAATAACTTCTCAGTATAAGCATATTTGCTTCATAACACCGCAGGGTGAATTTCCCCCCCCCCCCCCCCCCCCCCAGTTTTTTCTTCCGTTTTATTTTTGCACAGTTTAGAAAGATACAGCTGAAAGCTCTCAGTTCCCTGAAATCTGTCCTTGCGACTATCACTGAAGGGAGTGGCAGCAGATGTCCCTGATTTGTGCACTACTGTTGTAACCCACAAAGATTCCATGTTTGTGTTGTTAAGCCCTATGGGCTTGTAGCAGCCTGGGGGCCCAGAGATGCACACTTGGCCCCCAGAGCGATGCTGGTCCGGGGATCTGTGCGGGCAGGCACCGACAGGAGTGAAGCAGTGAAACCAAACGGCTCCCTGTTAGCTTTCCAGTGTGATTTGTTTAGTTTGAGACATGAAGGCTGCGTCCATAAATTCTCCTGATGTTCTTTGGGCCTTTAAAATAATCTAATTCTCGTCACTTCTTGTTGTGCCAATGCATCAGAACTGTGAGTATCCAAGTCCGTTTTTCCCTTGAACATGGAATGTAAGGCAAGTGTTTATAACAAATTAAAACATTCGAAACCTCTTTACAGATAGTATCAAAAGGAACATTTTCAGAGCATTTGAAATTCATCCTTTATAAGCATAAATTTAGGCTTTAATATACGTATTTTGATTTATCAACACTTTGCTAAACTATTTTCCATTTAACTTGATATCAGGAATATTGATTTTATCCATTTCTGGGTGATAGAGATATGAACTTTGGATTATGTAAAGATATCAATGCATCTACTATAATTTTTGTGAAGTTTATTAAACTACTTTAAAGATTGTATAGTCTATTTATTGTATGTAT
Source organism: Cinclus cinclus (assembly GCF_963662255.1). Lineage (NCBI taxonomy): Eukaryota > Metazoa > Chordata > Aves > Passeriformes > Cinclidae > Cinclus > Cinclus cinclus. The sequence goes on along the minus strand of NC_085046.1, from coordinate 12,687,483 downwards.
GTACATACAGTCTGATACTTTAAAAAGTGGATTCCGTAAAACCTGGCTCAGTCTTGTTTAGACTATTGAATATCGTTTTAGCCTTGTGCACTGGACTCTACCTCTGTATAGGAGAATTTTCCATATTCTTAATTAGTACTGATTCTGTGATTAACTTGGTTATGTTTCTTGCACTAAGAATTAAAAAAAAAATCTGCTGTAAGTGTGGATTTTTTCTTTAGTTTTACCATATGAATCCTCTGCATTTAGATGGATGTTTCTTTCCCTCATGGTTATAGAATAATTCTTTGCATTTTCTTCTTGTTTGTTCCAGGGTTGCCAAAAAATACAATACCTGTCAGTAAATCTGAAAAGTGTCTTTTGTTTGCAAGGTATTCTATACCAGGTAATTAAAAATGAATTATTATTTAGGATTATGTTGTGTTTAGTGTAGTTTTTTCAGCATTACTGTATGGAAAATACCATTGCAAAGTTAGAGACTCACCGGAGTTGTAAGACGGGAGGAGACCCATATAACATTTTAATTAACAGCACAAAGACATTGTGTTTTGCTGTAAATGTTTTCTGGATTAAGGTTTTCATTATTGCTTTGGACACCGGCTCAGAACTGAAAAGGTGTAGGAGATACAATAAACCTGTCCCTTCAAGCATCATTGTCTTAATGAATTATTTTTATATGTTGAGCCAGTGGGCTGCTTGTTTGGTCATTTATGCGTTGATAATTGGATCCATATTTGATAAAGGCCTCTTGTAAGGGTTTAAATCATTCATCCATATGCAGCTCATAGTTGTTTCCACAGTTTGTCTTTCCACCTGCAGACCTGTTTATATTTGATTTGCTGTTTGTATTTCGTTGTTTGCCAGTGACATATGTCATTCTGACAGACACTGTCACGTGGGACTGAGAGCACTGGAGTCATGGGATAAAGTGCAAAACCAAAACTGTCAAATCACCTTTTTCCACCTTCCACAAACCAGTCAGCTCTTCAAATGATGCTTGTTTTCTGTTGCAAAAACTATACAAAATCCCATCCTGTAGCAGGGTAATGGTTTTGTTTTGTTAAGGATTTGGGAATTTTTCTGAAAGAAATTAGTATATATTGTATAATTGCTCTTTACATTTATGGAGTCTGAACTAAGACTGTGTTTTAACACCTTTCTCTCCAACTCCCCTAATACCAGAAACCTTAGCTATAGTATAAAAGATTAGAAGTAACAAAAACCTCATCAGAAAAGGGCAATGGTGTAATTGTGGCAGATTACAAAAAGACATCTGGTAGTGTTGGCTATGTATAAAAATAGCAGTATGTGGGAGGGGATAGAGGAACCGAAAGAGCAAAAAAAACCTCAAAAATCTTAACACCTGAAGCAAAAAATTATTTACAGTCATTCTTAGTTGGTAATGAGCATTTAATTTCCCATTGACACATTTAAACTCCTAACTGAAGTGCTGCACATCACTGCAGACTCGTACTGCTCTCTGCTTCTTCTTGGTCTTCATGTAGATAGAATTCACTCAGCCTGGCTTTTAGCACTTTCCTCATTTCTGTGTAAAACACATTTTTCTGTAATCAGAACTTTTTTTAACTTGAATTGGCAGTTATTGGCAACATTTGCCTATTCTGCAGTCAAGCTCCCACTTAGTGTCTCTAATGGGTTCTGAGAAATCAGCTCAACCAGAAACACAAACATACCTGTGTGAGTGCACCTAGGCGTATCTACATCCAGAGTGCAGTGAGTGTCTTTCTGCTGTTTTTGTTTTTCTTCTGTCAACTGAACTCCATCCTGAGGAAACCACAGAACTGGTGAGACTGAGCTGTATAAACTGAAGGTAATGATGGCGTATGTAGATATGTAGCGACCACTGTTCTGTGAAAATGCTTTAAAAAGGGAAACGATTTAGAAGAAAAGATGCTGCTCATAAGGAAAACAATAGTGATAGCAGATGTAGATTATGATGCTGAAAAGGAGTTTCATGGTGTGTGTGAACGTGCTTTTCTGAATCTTATGAGAATCCACAAAAAGTAACCAGTGAGTTGCAGAACCAAAGTTTGAAAAGGGCTGAATGCATTGAGGGCATTGAAGCCCTGGGACAGGTTTCCAAGACAAGCTGGGGATGCCCCGTCCCTGGAAGTGTTCATGGCGGGAGAACTGGAACTAAATTATCTTTAAAGTCCCTTCCAAATAAAACCTTTCTATCATTATAGCCAAGAAAGCCAGGCTCAAGTTTATTTGTTCCCTGGCCTGGTTCCCACTAAAAAAAGAAACAACGGGATGGCAAATTGAAGAAAGGCAGGTGACAGAGCAGGACAAACACTGTATTTCTTGTGTCCCTTCTAGAATAGTTGGCCTGATGCAGTTTGGTGTGAAAAAAGAGTTGTTTTTTCGTGCCCTTTACACCATGTGTAATGTATTTCAGTAGTCAGCAGAGACTTTCAGCTGTTACACCTGGAGATACTACTTGTTGAAGATACGCTAAACAAGCTTCTTGGTGTGGTGAAATATAGCTAGTTGCCCAGAATCTCTGTTAAGAGTTTGTAAAACTCAAGATGCCAATGGTCTCTACAGATGGAGACCAGCAAATAACAAAATGTGAAAAATTGTATTTTGTAAAATACAATTTCCCAATGTGCTAGCATCATTTGCTTAATGTACCTGATTTAGTTTCAGATGTTTTTTCCTTGCATCTCTGATACATAGACTGGGGTGCTGTGGTAACTAATGCAGTGAAACTTTGAAGCTGGAAAGTCTTTTGAACTAGCACTGCCACCGCTTTGAATTCACTGGCAGTGAAGTGAATCCTCAAAAAGCAGGTGAGGACTTACTCATGTGACATGAGGGCTTTAGAGTAGGACATCACCTTCGTGTAAGAGATTCCACAGCACACTCAGGTATAGAGCTAATAATTCTCTTAGCTGTAGGTTTTCTTGCTTCACTGCTCTGGGTTTTCATGCCCCTGTATTTTAGATGTTAATATAAATTATTCTCCATGGAAACAGTATCTTGGGAACTGGCAGCTGTGATAGCCTTGCTGTCGTATATTTAAACAATACAGATCATCCTGTGGCCACATACTTCTCTTCCATGTATTTCAGGCAAGTAAAGAATTCTGCTGTAGAAAAAGGAGAGGCCAAAAAAATGGGGATTGGTGTGCTAGAAGGGCTATGAGGCACAAGTAAGTGTGTATATTTTAAGAATAATCCAGGAAATAAAGATGGGGAAATGTATTTGTACTTTCTAGTCAAAACCAAAAGGCATTGATGATACTTGGAGAAGTGTGATTGTGTTCAATCTGTTGGGCAAAGAGTTTAAGGGATGATTCAGTGGGACAGGATATGCAGAGTGTTTTGCCATAGTTCTGGGGAGGAGGAGGATCAGGCTGTACTGAGCAAAATAGTACAGAAGAGCATGTAAAGTACATACACCAAATAATTTTGAACATCAAGCATTTGAATGGCAGAACTATCTTGATGTTGGTACACAATTTCACTGTTTGAAAAATATTGGTGGTCACCTTACTTCCATAATAACATCTTTTTCCTTTTGTGGCCTTCCAGTAAAAGGTCATCCTGTGTAGGCAAAAGCTTAGTACACATTGTTAAGTATTAGAATATAATCAGTAATACTTGAAGGTAGACTTAAAAAAAAAGTTAAAGTAGTAAGAGTTCCTGTTAAGTACAAAAGTTGCAGGGGGTAACCTGCTGCTGCTGTGGGGCTTCGTCAGTATGAACATTAAGTAAGGAGAGTCTGCTGCTTGTGACAACTCTCAGTATATGTCAGTCCCACTTCTCAAGACACAGGTTGGGACGGTGAGAAGAATTGCAGAGAGCAACCTCCCACCTCCTGTCCCCCAGTAATAACAACCCAACCCCAAGTCCTTTGTAGTTACAGTAGTTTTGCACAGCAGAGTTTTGAGCAGAGATGGAAAATTATCTTCTAGCTCATATCATTGCTTCGCACAAAAGTAAGAATGGTTTAAATGTATAAATCACCACCAGCATTTGTAATATTAAATACTTAACTTACTACTGCCAGCAGGTATGTGTGGTACTCTGTGCCATGGGGACAAGTCTACAGCCTGAATGTGTTCTCTACAAGTGCTTTATAGGGCACCTATTCTAAGTCTGTCCTCTGAGAAACTAGAGGAATGATTCTTGTAACCTAGGAAAATAGTTGGGTGTATCTTGATAGTTTTGGGTGCTGTTGGGTAAGGTGATCTTCCAGATCTGCCTGATTTGAGGTTTTGAATCAATGGTTCCTTCAGCTGAACAGAATTAAATACTACAAAGCGTGAAGCAGCAGTACTGACTTCATCTAGAGAAGTTGTGGTCATGCCACCCTGACACCGAGCTTCAGCGATCAAAGGACTGCCCTGATTCTTTTGCTTCCCTGTTTAATCACGAGTCTCAGTGAGAACATTGTCAGTGTTTCTGACCTGTGAAAAATCTAGACTATGAAATCGTTGCTTTTCTGTGGTGGCCTGTCATTGTGGTGCATCAGAAAGGCTTTTTTTGTTCTGCTCTGTTTTGCTGGCATGTGGCTGAACAAAGTTGTTCTGCCCCTTAAAGTGTGCAAATAGCTGAAGCATGTGTTAGCTGAAACTGTGTGCTCAGATATCTGATTCCCAGCTGTGACTTTTTCCCTGAACCTTTTCTAAAATAATTTTCTCCTAGAAAAAGGAACCAGGGCAAGATCAGTTTTATGTTTTCTCCAAAATATATAGTAAATCAGCATCTAAATTTTTCCATTTCAGATTTTTTTTTTTTTTATTTCAGACTTGAGCTTTTCCTTGACAACTCAGTACGGGTATGCGTGTGAGCATTTATTTTTGGTTTTAATTGCAATAGATAAGGATTTCTATGGCAGTTGCTAATAGAAAAAGCAATGATTCAAAATGTCATTTGAACCTGTTGTTTTCCCCCTGAGGAATGCATTTATCTTTGACTTACTAAGAATAGGTAAATCCAGTGATACAAGATTGCAGGTTTTTGCTCTGTCCCCTTCATCCTGTTACATAAACAATGAACTTCTAACAGTTTTCCAATACTCATAAGAAATTTTACAAATTTGTAATACTTTCAGTATAAACTGAGAGCTTCAGAGGATTGGGGGTGCAGAGAACAAAAGAAAACTGTAGCATTGATTTCTGACAATTAGAGAAAAAAAAAATGAGCAGACTCTAGTTATCTATCTCCCTCAGCTTTTTTTCTTAATAATGTGTCCCTAGAAACAGTTTCAGCATCTATTTGCCAAATGTCCTGTCTCTCCTGAATGCAGGATTTCTCACAATTTGAACAGAAAGCACCAATCCCATTAACTCTTTAAGACCTGAGTGCATTCTTAGGGAAATCAGGCTGAAATGCAATATAAAACTGTGGGTGATACAGGAGGGTGAGGGAAGAGGATCTCTTGGGGCAGTGGAAAAGTGTCCTTCAGCTGAGTCAGCACCAGGCTGAGGAAGTAGGTGAAGAACTCAAGCTTCCCACCCCACCAGTTCCTTACCCTCATCCTTGCAGCCCCAAGCCTGAGCTGCCTCTGGGCATTGGAATGATTGAATTCTGTGAGTCTGCACTGGTTTGTGTTACCAAATGCATGTGTACAGGACACAATTAGGTAAAATTGGGTCTGTATGACTGGGCAGCCCCAGTGCACCTCTTGCCTACCACAGATTTGCAGCTGTTTTTGCCTGAATGGATCTCACGCATCAGTCTGCACCTTGCCTGGGCTCCTCCTGTGCTGTGCCTGTCACTGCAGGCTGTGCTGCTGTGTCAGGATGTGCCTGCTGGACAGAGCTCCTGCCAGTGTTAAACACACCTAGCTGGGCCTCTCCCTGCTCCAGTCCTGATGTTTGCATTAGCAGCAATGCCTCTCCTAGTGTTAGATTACACAGGTATTTGGTAGCCATCACAGAATGGTTTGGGTCAGAAAGGAACCTTAAAGATCAGCTAGCTCCAGCCCCCTGCTATGGGCAGGGACACCTTCACTAGAGAAGGCTGCTCAGGGTCCCTTCCAACCCAACCTGTTCTCCTTGGATTATCTGCACATGGTCCAGAAGTGTATTTAGTGAGGTTTGTGCTTAAAATCAGTGGCCAGGCAAGGAAACCTCATCATTTACACTCGTGTAACAGCACTGCCCTGAGAGCAGGGGCAGAGCTGACCTGAAACACCAAGCTCACCTGAGGGACTTTGGGTTACTTTATCAACATTAGATGAGTTGAAACCTCTAAACCCAAGGGACGAATCATGTAATTGCTGAAGGCTGGAAGGAATGCTAGTGGCCACATTACTTGAACTGAAAATTGCTTTTGCCTATGTGAGCATCACAACCTGGGGCAGGAATTCCTGTGGATCAGGAAGAGGGGTCTGGAGGATTCTGCCACAAGGCTCTAAAGGGAGAATTAGTCCATACATGAGTAGCTGTAACATTAAAGTGAAAACTTGGTCATTCTGACTCTTCCTATGTGAGAAACCACATTATTGCTGTGGGGGAATGTAGTTTAAGCATGTCCTGAAACACTCATGCTAAATTTCAAAGATGTAAGACCTTCTAAAGACTATCTTTTTGCATATAAATGAATGTGGCCATTGAAAGAAAGGCCTATCATTTTATATATAGATAAACACAACACAACATAACTTCCTTTGTCTTGTACATAAAAGAATACAGTTTATTCAGGAATGCAGGTATGTCAAATACCATGATTCTGTTTGGTGATTTTTTTTTACATTGATTCCCCATCATTGGCAAATTGTGTAGGTTAATGTACTTGAACAGCTTTCTTTGAGGTGTTTCCTAAGAGTTTTTGGATGGCCTAAATAGGTTTTTCCACTGGAAAAGAAGTGAAGGCAGTGAAAAGAGAAAGCGGCAAAATGTAAAAAATGTGAGGGAAAAAAGAGGAGAAACAGAATAGTAACAGCAGATAGGAGGCACAGTGCATGTCACAAGGGAATATATCCATAAATATCTGAGGCCAGTTGTTTTGGGTTTGCCAGCTCTCAACCACTACACCAGTTAAAAGAACTAATACAATTTTTAATAGTGTCAGGAACACGGTAATTGGTAGCAGTTTTGTAGATTGGAGTGGAATGGCAAAGTGCCTGTCATAATGCAGAGGAGGCAGAAAGACTGAGCTAATGGCCCTGTTTTGTCTTTTCGTGCCGTGTTTGCGCCTTGCCATAGTAATAAAATTTCATTTCTGTTACTGCTACTGGAGAAATTTTCAGTGGAGGCTATATGATATCTTGGAGTGACAAAATCACTTTACCCAGGTGATCTTAAAGGTTTTGCTGAGGGAAAGCTTGATTGGCTGGAGATACTCTTCAGTTCTATAGGGAAACTACATTTGGAAGAAAGCTTAAGGAGAGCAAGTGTAGAAAAGAGAGATGGTTTATTCTGTGTTTGTGCTGAGCACAGTGAATGGAGAGGCTGAATTGCCATGCAAGGGATGGGTAAGTAAACTGAGCAGAATCCCTGCTCTTTCATGGAAAATAGACTGACTATCTTTAAAAAAAAAACAGGACCTAAATTGGTGTTCTTCCCCATCTCTGCTGTGGTTTACCTTCCTAGCAAAATCTCACTGCTCTCTGCTTTGACCCCCACTAGGATATTTGCCAGTGCATTTATCCATTGTGTGAGATTTCCTTGCCTCTGGATATCGGGAGCTGCTCAGGGTAGGGAGCAGTGCTGGTGTGTTCCCAGCCTACCTGGGGATGGGTCCTGTGGGGAAATCCACTCTTGGTCATTCCTGTCTGTTTTCCTTTGCTCTCTAAAACACAGGAATAAATCCTTCAGGATCCGTGTTACCCTTTTGATGTTGTGGTAAAACTTTTCAAAGGAGAGTTGGGTACTGAACTCCTATTAATTTTATTAAGGACTGAGCTATCAAGCTGAATCCTACGATGCTTTTTTCTTTAAAACAAAAAATCCCTGGTTAATAGAATACATAGAATGTGAATGCTATTGCAGTTTAATGAGGGAATTCCTTGTGTACTGCCCAGTATGTGTTGAATTCATTAGCAGTGATTATTAAAAATGGCTCTTGGAAGAAAACAGCAGAAACCATGAAAACTGTAGGCAACAGGCATGGTGGAACTGTATTATAAAGCAAAGGTTTGGGGCAAATTCAAATCCTGAAATAAAAATTTGGAGTATTTTTTCCTAATGTTGTGGAGGTTGACTTATCTGGATTTTGTTTAAATGACTTTTTACAAGGTCACACTAAACTTAAATAGACAGACTAGTAGCAGGTCACAGTTTAAGGTCAAAACAAACCTCATAAAACCATAAGGTGATGTGCATCTCTTAAAGGTGAGGTGCAAAAACTCAATTTCATATTGTCCTTTAAATGGCCAGATGTACATGCATAAGTTGTATATCCTGATATTGATGCAAACAATATAGCAATTCTCTTGTCTAGTAAGCTGTGAATAGCAGCTATGAGGAATACTAGATTTTTCCCTTCATTGTTCATTAAACAGCTGAAGATCAAAATTTCTCACTATGAAACAGAATGATAGATGTACACATTCTTTTTAGACAGAAGTGCTCTTTTGGATTAGGATTTTATTATGCACAGGATAAAGCTTTTATTTATTTAAAACCATATTTTCAAGACACAGATGAGATTTAATAGAATGTACTTTTTGACTTCTGCGTAGGAATTAATTTGACTTGAGAATTACATTTCTTCCCATGTTAGAAGAAATCCACAGTTGGTACTGCCTGCAGCAGTTCCTGAAGTTTAAGGTGTATGTGAATTAGGGGGCGGGGGGTGGAAATACCATTTCTCTTTTCAGCTTCCTTCTTTCATTTAGCCTTTCCCCCTGTGCTTGGTTTAATTGACCAAATAGTTACAGTGCATCTGTCCATGGCGAAAGAAAAAGCAGTGTCAGTGTTCACTAGCAGAGACAACAGTATAGGATTTGTTTCTTAAAATGATCAGCCATGAAATACAAGAAGGTGTAAAGAACCCTTATTTTAAATCCACAGTGGCTGCCTGTATGTTAAATCTAAGATGACAGATTTATTTACTGAAATCCAGTACCAACACAGTAACCTCTTTTGTTGTTCATGTTGCAAACAGGGATATTTGCCCTCCGAAGCTCTAGCAATACTCAGAAACAAAGTATTAAATTTAAAATATGGTGATCCAAAGATTTTCTTGCCATCTTCTGTTTATTATGAAATCTGTTTCCCAATTACCTAAGGACTTTTTCTTATTTAAGTGATTTCCATGGTATCAGCTCACCCTGCTTTTTGCCTGCCTGGCCATTGCCAGGTGTGGACCTGCTGGGGGAAGAACTCCTTGGTGCCAAATGTTGGGCACTAATGAAACATAAAATCACCTGCTTCATCATAAAATAAGGGATCCTTAAACATTCCAAACCTTCAGTTTAGTATTTGGCACTGTGAAGAAAGGTAAGTGTAAAACTCACTGTCAAAAGTTTAGTGCAAAATTTAAAAAATAAATTTCTCATACAGATTTGTTTTTTGTTTGTTTGTTTGTGTTACAACAGAGCAAAGTTCAGTAATGTCATGTCCTCATGTAGCTACCTATTTCAGTGGCAGTTAAGCAGATAGTAATAATGTGCATTGGAAAATCCAGTGGACTCACTTCATACTTTTACTACTTAGTAAATTAAATACTTTTGCAGAAATTGGCCCTGAGTTCCTCAATGAGGATATATTTTCCATTACTTAATTTTCCTTCATATCTGTCTTGAAGTGTTCAAAATTCTTGGTTGAGTAGCTGTGAAGTTGCTGAGCCAAAGTCTGAGGACCTGCTTTTTCCATTTGTCATCCTCTTAGAAGCAGGTTCCCTTTAGAAATGTGACTTTTCTGAATATTCAAGCATTTAGAATAAGGGGCTCTGTTTGAGACAATATAGGAGAATGATCTAAATCCTTAAGAGCATGCAGTAAAACACAGTCTTTTTTAGTTTACTAAATTAGCAGAGGAACAGTGAGACAACACGTGTGAGGCACTGAGGCACCAGGCTTAGGCATCCAAGGGGACTGAGCTGGTGTGGAAGTCAGCAAGGTTGAATCCAATCAATATAAACAGTTAAAAAATGGGCTGAACTTCACTGTTCTGGGTGTTCTTCTGGGCTGTTTCAGACACACTTGCATTGGCATTTATGTACACATGTGTGCGTGCAGCTCCTCCCTGGGAATGGAAGGCAGGAAGAGATGGGGAAGAGGGAGGCGCGTTTGTTCAAGGTTTCCTTTCCTTGCACTCAACTCTGCTGCTTCTGGGGACAGATTGGTTAGAGGCTGAGCAGTGGGGAATAGGAACACATTATTTAAGCTCCCCACGGACTAGATCATGATGAAAAATGTTCACTGCTCCCCACAAGGTGTGTGTAGGCTCTGTAGCCCAAAAGCTGGAGCTGTGAGTGCCTTGCCTTCTCCATGTCTGAATTGCTATGGTGGCTCTTCTGGGCACAGGCTACTTTCAAACAAATTTCCCTGCAGCAGCACCTGAGTGGCAGCTGGACAGGTCCCAGGGAATGCAAAGTGTGCAGTGCTGCATGAGTCTGTGTAAAGCAAAGAGCTTTCCATGCTGTGCTGGCCCCTTGGCTGTGTGTGTGCTATGAAGATTTACATACATGTGTGTGTGTAGCACATATGTCTTAAAAAGAGCATTTTTTCTAGGGCAGCTTTTCCTACTACTTTGCTATTGTCCTGCATATTTAGCTTGTTTCTTACTCTCCCCCTTCTGCTGTATTTCACAAATTTTAAAATAAAGCCATCAAGATAGATTGCCTTTTAATGTTTACCATCCCTTCCAAATAGATTCCCCCTACCACCATTTTCAAAGCACCTTCAGAAGAGCTAGATTTACTGCAAGATTCATCACTAATACATAATTTTTGCTAACTGGAAAAATTCTGAGTAGATTCTTAATAGGCTTTAAAATATTAGATATGCATCTGTATTATTTATTTCTTAAATTATGATATGCCAAAGGACCTGGACTGAAATGCCAGATCCCTTTGTCTTTTAGGGAAGCTGCTATGCTGACCTATTTTTCCTTAACATTAATTAAATTGGTAGAGGGATGTTCCTTCACTGGCAGGTGCTGTGTAGGTGCAGTCTCCCTTAGTAGCTCTCACTTTACTTTGGTGTCATTAGTGTAGGTCCTCAATGGGTAAGACAGAAGGGTATGGGATTTGCTGTGCCAGAGGAATGCCTTTATTTTCTGGGAGCTTTTTTGATGTGTGATGTAGATTGTGGCACCATTCAGGTGACAGATTGATCCTGAAGTGGCTTCAAGCTAACTCTGCCTTACCTCTGGATGTCATTCTGAGCCAAGGACTACCTGAAGTGTCTTTGCTGTGTGTGAAGTAACCCAGGTCTAAGCCTGGGGACGTGGCACAGGTCCACACTGCAGTGAGATGCAATTCCAGTAGTTCAAAATGTTTCAGTGGGTCTCTTACAATGATGAAGTCACATCTGTGAATTTTTGCAGGATCAAGCCCTAGATCTATGGTAAGGGGTTATGAATGTGGACAGCAGATGGGAATTTTAAAATAGATTTAATTGTGTCTTCTTATGTTTCATTGTTTGTCTCTGAAAGCTTTCCAGTGGCTTTTAGGGCCCTTCCTAAAATCAGATGTGATGAGGTATTGCTGGGTTTCAAAGTTTAACTTCACCCGATACCATGTCAGTTTTTTCTACCTGCCTCTCTTTTTAACTAGAATGCACTGCAAGTTCACAGATTTGACAGCTTTTTAGGTTGGGAAGAGTTGTTGTGAGATTCTAGAGCTAGGACTGTGCACCACATGCCCATCCACTGGTGTGGGAAATGGTGCCAAACCAACTGATGGCACTGCAGAGCTGGGGTCCTGCTGCTGCTACACCCGTGTCTGTAATATTGCTCTCCCTATTTATTTACAGTCCTTACAGGCCAAGAGGGAGTACAGGGAACAGCTAAAGATAAACAGCAAATGAGGGGGATTGGATGGTGAATATCTTCAGCTATGATGTGGAAAATCTTCAGGTGGGAACCATGGCCTGAAAGATAGTGCTGAACCAAGGGGTGAGGGAACTAAAGCCCATGGTTCTGTGGAGACCAAACACTTTATAACAACAACCACAGACTGGAGCCCAGCGTGGACTGATGACAGAGGCTGGGGAAGAGGACACACCACAGAAAGGAGAAGCACAGGATTCAAGTGAGATATTAGCTGTCTAGAAAAGCTAAAATTAAAAAAAGCTGAAGTCATCTGAAAAAGCTACAGTATAATTCAAGCATTCTGACCCAAGCTAAGCTGCATTGTGATTCTGGAGGCTGCCTGCTTTCTTTAAGAAAAAAATGGCCCATCCTATCTCAGTGCAGCCATGCCATGGGATCAGATGTTGCCTGGTATAGTTCCTCAGGCAACAGTCTGGGGAGCTTAAATTCCTAGCTGTTATCCCTCTTACACAAATGGTAGAGGTCTCACAGCAACAACAAGCAAGGATATTTTAACTGGCAATATTGACAGAGACAATTTATAGCCTATTGTGTGGATGCAGCTGCTGAGCATTCATATCCTGCCACCATCTTGGCATTCCTGACTTTATTTTTGACAAAGGGTGTTTAACCAGGAATACCTTCATATGTCAGCATAATTCATATCTTGACCATTTATATATTTTCTCCATTGACTTGCTCCATCTTTCCTTCCTTCTCTTACTTCTCACACACACACACACATATGTCTGGTCGTAAAAAAAAGAAAATGTGTGTGTGTGTGTAAGTAAATGAAGCTAAAACCATCATCACAAACCATAAATAAAAGGTAACAAAAGAAATGGCAGTTTGGAAATATTTTACATGAATCAATTCTGAAACCAATAAAATTTCTATATTTACTACTGCAATTAAAAAGCTTTTTACACAGAAAACAGACAAAGGGTTTTGAAGGGCCATCTTTTCAAAATCCACTTTTAGGGTTTCTTTAGGGTGTTGCTTACTACAGAGAGGATGCTCAGTGTGCTCTGCCAAGGCATTGCAAAGCCTGTAAGCAGAGAGCTGGGGAGAAATCTTTGTGCAGGTATATTTTACTTTATGAAACTCTTAGTTTTACCTTTTACCCAGGTAAGATGTGCTCAGTCATAAAGCTCAGCCCAGCTACAGTTCCCCTAAGTGATGGAATATCTCCATGCAGCTCCCTCTGAGCTGCCCTTGCTCCCCCAGAGCAGCTGTGGGTTGAAGCACACAAGCAGGGCTGCAGTGCCCAGACTGTGCCTGGGCATTTGGCACCCCACAGGTGTCAGGAAATCACTTTTCTCCCTTGTTATATCACACAGACTCCTTCTTCAGCTGCTTTTCTAGGGATTGTTACTATTTCCTAAGTTTTCACAGTATGTATGTCCTTGCCACAGCACAGATTAAAAAGGACAGAGCAACATCCCCAAAACTGGTTGGAGAGTGGGTGGAAGATGGTGGTAGGTTATTTTGCCCTGGGTGAAACCTGGGTGGAAGGTGAGGTGAGGGACGAAGAGCTGAGAGTTTTATTTTCAGCTGTGCTTTTCCCTGGGGTACAGCACAGTGACACAATGTCCAGGACGTGCTGTGCAGTCACACCTTCTGGTCATGCAGTACTGAGCCCACAGGCATTCTGCTCCAAGTGGGAGCTCCCCCACCACTGCTGAGGGGCTGCTGGGTGTCAGAATGCTCGTTGGTCACCCTTAAGATCTTTTGAGTGATCTCCAAACAATTTGAGTCAAGTACCAAGCAGTGTCAGCCAAAAGGACTGATATAAATTAAAAGTAAGTGACTTGTGGCATCTTGAAAACCAGATCCACCCATAGGATTTTTATTTTTTAAAGCTTCCCTGTTTTTCATCCTGCCTGCAGGGAGGCTCAGCCTGCTGACTGGCTCAGCACACAGAGGAGAGTTTGGTGGGGCTGTGATTGACAGGGCCATGGTGTTCTGTCAAGGAGGTTTTGATTTAGAAACCAAGTGGTTTTGGGAAATCTCAATGGGATAGCTTCCAGTGACCTGAACTGAAGCTGCCTTTCAAACACAGGGATGCTCATCCCTTTCTATCCCCTTTCCCTCTCTTATTCATCTGCAACTCTTGTGGGGAGGCAGATGGGTCTCTCTTATTTCCTGGTCCATGCTATTTTTTCCTCTCTCCCTGTCTTTCACCACTGAAGTATCTCAGCAATGCCAGGAGGCTGGTATGCCCTGGGAGGGTAAGAATAGTCTACAATGGCAGAGATCACTCCTGTTGTTGTTTGTCCACTTGCAGTTGCCTGGACAGAGGATCCACACAGAGGTAGGAGCAATTGGATCTGACAAGCTAGAGCTTTTAGAAGACAATGTGTTAAAGCCTGAAGAAGATCAACATTCAAAACTAACAATCCTGTTCAAATCATCAAAATAATCAACACATTGTTTTGGCTGAGTTCCTGATTTCTGTCCTTGACCCTTAGCAAAAAGTCCTTCATTTTTTGTTTTTTTCTTTCCTCTTTTTTATCCCTTTCCTCCCTATCTAGGTCTAATCTCCATTGGAAATGACAAAACTGTTAGGACATCAGGAGCTGGAAGTGTTTTGAGCCTGTTCAAACATGGAGCACTGGGACTCATTGGGATTTTTGATAGTCACACTCAATTATAATGTGACTATTGTAGGTAAGTACTTTAAAGAGCTCTCTTCTTTCTTTTGCTGCTTCATATCTGAAGGCACCCAAGTGCCCTACTGGTAATCAACTTTAATTTCAGGCTAAGATTCTGTGATCTGTACAGTAAGTTGTTTTCTTGATACCTGATAGAAGAGGTTAATGTATTTCTTTTCTTGTTGAACAGATTACTTCTCTCTCTTTGATAGATTTTTCCTGAACATTGCATAAAATTTGGCAAACAAATTTGGGTCTTCTTGATGACAGGGCTTCCTGTCAGCTGGAAGAAGGGATCATGCTAAAAACACACAGAAGTAATGCTGAGCTTATACCACACAAAGTGAATTGTACAATGTATGCAATAGCTTTAGTAACAAATTTAAAAAATTAAAGAAGAGGACAGAAGATCCATTCTCTTTCACAGGAAGAAGTTTGTGGTTACTGCCACTGCCGTTAATGATTGCTTTTCATTCTTTATTTTCATAAACAAATAAGGATCACGTGCATTTAGAAAGAAAAAAGTCAAAGCAAAGCAAACCAAAATGCCACTGTCTTTTCCTTAGCTAACAGTTTGCTGTTTATTTTTTACCCCTATTATTTAAATATGATTCTGTTCCTCTTTCATGGGCTACTTTGAACAAAGTGTGAGCCAGAGAAGAATTTTCAAGGGCCCTTTAAAGACTCTTTGCCTGCAGCAGTTGCTGTAGTTTATGCTGTGCACTGCAGGGAGCACCCAGCTGAGCCCCAGCAGGGCTGCTGGAGAGGCTTGTTCTTGTATGTTTAATCAGGATTGGGTCTTTAGGGACAGGGATGCATGGAGGGGTTATCTCTCAAATGTATGTCACACTAAACTACTTCCTAAGGAGCCATTGATTTTTCTTAAGCAGTGCTCTCTGTTGTACATGTTCTAATTAAAAATTGATAGTGAAATAGCATTTAGTATTTGAGCCTAATTAACTAATGAGCTTCAAACACTTTGAGATCCTCGCAGGGAAAAAATTGCTACCTAAGGATGAAACATGGTTTGCTAAAGATGACAGATTCTATAGAGCTGGTGTTTCCTATTGACCCACCCTGTGTCAAAAAGTGAGTAACAAGACAGCCTGCCAGCAAACACAGGAAGCTGGAAACACAGCAAAACCACCACTACAGCCCAGGAGATCAAAGACAACCTGGAAAGGCCTCAATTTATTTATGGTTGGATAATATATTATTTTGCCAGGAGCAGCAGTTTGTCTGATGATCTCTCATACACCTTCCATAGTCTTCATGTCTTTCCTCTACAGAGTGCAGTTTTACTGTTCTAGCCCATAATCAGTCTAATTGCCACAAATGGTTTTTAGAGGGCACTTGAATTGTATGTTCAGTACAATAATAGGTATCACACAATGTTGTGGGAATATCTGAATATTTTAAATTCACACCAGCTACTGGGAAAAACCTTTATAGGAAATATAGAAAAAAAAATTCTCTAAGGCAACACTCATTAATGATTGTATAGTTTATAGAAAAACGCTTTGTGATCTTGATTTTTATAAGTCTTTATAATGTGTATTGGTGCTATTTCACAGATTGCACACAAAACCTTGTGTGCATGTGAGATGTGCATTCACTATTAATGACTTGATCTTTTCAGTACATTTCTCAGCCATTAACTCTGTATAATGTGTTTCCCTTTAGTCACTGAGTCTTGCTGTTTCTCTGCCTGTGTTTACAATTCATGTCTTAACAGTTCTTTAAAACAGAATTAATCTTATAATTATTTTATGTTGGTTCCCCCCCCCCCCCCCCCCCACTTTTTGTTTTTAAGCAGTTTTTTCCTCTTTTCTTTTAAGGGATTATTAAATTAAATTACTTTTTCAACACTATATAGGGAATTGGTGACAAGATTCAAAAGGAAATATGAGAAATTCAAATGCTAAACTTAACTTCAGAATATGTTTGTACAGAATGCATTTTTAACTTTTGACAACAGAATGCTATCTCTTTCAGCCTTCCCATCCTGCCCAGGAAAAAGAAATTAGGCTTTCATAGAATCATAGAATGGTTTGATAGAGGGAACTTAAGGTCTGAGTGGAGAAAAGCTGCTCAGTGAAGGTGAACAAAGGCTGGAAATCATGGCCAAGATGGAGCAACCAAAGAAGAAACAGAGAGAAATGTCTGGGGTGGACATTTGCACACACAAATGTACATTTGTACACTTTGCATAAGTTTGCTAATAATAAAAATAGTAAATAATTAGTAACTTGCCAGTAAATACCATTCTAGACAACAGAGATATTTAGTTGGCCAAAGTAAACTTGACATACAATGTCATGGCCAAGACCAAGAAATACTATGTCATGGAGCAATCTTTTCTGTCTAGGTGAGTCTCATACTGTGTTCCCTGATCTGTATTATTGAAATATGACTAAATTCAGGTGCAGGAACCCAACAACAAGGAAAAACTGTGAGTGAAATGGGATTGTGGGATTATTAAAATTTTGATGTCTTTTTATCAGGGTATTTTCATTAGGTTTCAGTTGGCATGGCTTATTATATGTTTAATTCCTACATTGTTGAGTCTAGAAGATTATGGAATATGTCAGCTACACTTTTCACTGGATTTTTGGTCCCAGTCGAACAAACCAAAAAAAAAAAAAAAAAAGGAGCTAATAAGAGGAGAGACTATTTCATGTATAGAAAGAGCATCACAGCATGACCCGCCTTCCTTCTTGGAATCTGACTCTTTTTCTTACCTTTCTTTCCCTTGCAGGGAAGATCTGGCTGATGCTGATACTTCTGCTGCGAATGGCAGTGGTGGTGTTAGCGGGCTACCCCCTCTACCAAGATGAGCAGGAGCGCTTTGTCTGCAACACGCTGCAGCCAGGATGCTCCAATGTTTGCTATGACTTGTTCTCCCCCGTATCTCACTTTAGGTTCTGGCTCATTCAGACTGTGTCTATCCTGCTGCCTTATGCTGCATTCAGCATTTATGTTTTGCACAAGGTAGCTATGTACATGGTAAAAATGCACTGTCTGGAGCATGGCTGCAAGAGCAACAAGGGTTTATCAAGCCCCAAAAATGTGAAGGAGCTCTGTAGAAGTGCAGTTGTCAATAGAGTAGATTGTGGTGCAGACGACCTATGTGTCCTTAATTTTTCAGTGGCATATACTGTTCATCTTTTTATTAGGACCCTACTTGAGGTTGCCTTTGCAGCTGTGCAATACTTTCTTTTTGGGTTTTTTGTTCCTGACCGCTTTTCATGCTACCACTCACCTTGCACAAGCACTGTTGACTGTTACATCTCTCGGCCCACTGAGAAATCCATTATGATGATTTTCATCTGGGGGGTCAGCAGTCTGTCCTTCCTGCTCAGCCTTGCTGATCTCATCTGTGCTCTCCAGAGAATGACAGCAAGAAACCAAAAGAACAAATTGCTGACAGACCTCTGCACAGAGAAGGAGTGCATGTTGCATCTTCCCCCAGTCCAGCAGAGTAGCTCTTCTCCACCTCAAAGTGGGGATGGCCCAGTAGCAAATAGCTGTCAGACCAGTGATGGCTCCTGCTCCCTTCTCTCTGAAGAAGAAGAAGAGGCTGTTCTTCATCCTGAAGATGTCCTTCAGCAAAGTGCCAGCACTAACCTCAGCAGCAGCAGTAAGTGCTGCGTATCAGGAGACCTTGCTGTTAAGCAGCAGAGCACTGAAGAACCCTCGTGTGCCAGTGAGCACCAAGGAACTCCTTGCAGCCAAGTGAGACCCAGACTTCAGCAAGACTTCATTAAAAATACTGCCCTGGCTTTGAGACCTCAGCTCGAGTCTCCCCTTGGAGTTTCTTCCTCTGTTGTTCAGAACAAGCTTTTAGAGTTCTATCCTTCAACTGAGCTAAAAAGCCCTGATGCACAGTCAAATTATAGCAGCACTAGCTGCCTGAGGTCAAAAAAGTCAGAATGGGTATAGAAGCCAGAGTGAGCTCTGCGCTGTGACCTTGACAGGGAAAATCATTGCATCACTGAAAAGGCTTCAGGGAGTTTGAGCTGAGTCCCTTGGCTGTGGTTATGCTGCAGAGATGCTCTACTATGCTATGCACCTCCATAAGAAAAGAAACAATAACTTTGGATAAGATTTGAAGGGTATTACATTAAGGGACAAGTTCTTTAGAAATGTGACATCTTTATGTTTCTCTGCATGTAGATGTTTAAAAAGGCTATGGACTGTTACTGATGTGACTGACCTGGTTTTCCAGGAGTATGTGTGAACACTTGTTTACTCTAACCTACTTTTATTGTGGAAGATTGAGCTTAGCAAAAATATATTGTCTATTGTCAGAAGCCTAATTTATCCCCTCATGCTAAAGTCTCAAAGCACACTCCAAGACAGAATATTTAAGAAGACTAGAGAGTGAATAAAATAAAAACACTTGTTTTGTAGCAAAGTGTTAATGTGTTAAAACCCCTGGACCTTATTGCTTGAAGGGGATAGCTCTCCCAGCTAGCAGTGCCAGGGCAGTACCTTTCTCTGACACTGATGCCAGCTGCAGTCTCACCATGCCTGAGATATTCAATTAGAACACCTTCCAGTACCTAGAGGGGCCTAAAGGAAAGCCAGAGAGTGACTTCTTACAAGGGCATGTAGTGATAGGAAAAGGAGGAATTGTCTCAAAACTGAAGTAAAGTTTGATGAAGTAAAGATGCAAGGAAAAAAATGTTTTACTTGGTGGTGAGGCAGTGGAAGAGTTTGCCCAGAGAAGTTGTAGATGTCTTGGATGTCCCACCCCTGGAGTTGTTCAAGGTCAGGTTGGATGGAACTTTGAGCAACCTGGTTTTGCGGAAAGTGTCTCTGCCTATAGCAGGGGTGTTGGAACTAAATGACTTTTCAACTTCCAACCCAAACTAATCTATGAACTACAATGACCTCCAGAACAGAATGGCTCTATCCACATTAGCTGTTGGGCATGATCCTGTGCTTGAGAATTTCTCAGGACACAACAAGGAGGTGTGAGCCAGAAGGATGTCAGGGAGTGGTCCAGCAGCAATGCCCATGCTCTGGTTCCACTGACACATCTACAGGGTGTTCCTTCTCAGCCTTAAATAGTCACACTGGATTCTCAATTTCAGGAGGTGGGAATGAGCCACCTGACCTGGTTTAGGGGTCGCTAAAGGTGAGTCACTTTCTAGATATACCTATTTCTCTCACAATATGATTATCTCAGACCTGGGTTTAGGGAAAATGGTTTCTACCCTGAAAGAAGGATATAGTCTATATCAAAGTGCTCGCCCTCTTTGTCTGACAGACTTATAAGGCTAATAATTTGAAAACATGTCTAAATTGAGTGAATCATAGAAGATTTCATTACAGTTATGCTTCGTGCTTTCCTTCAGTGTTAATTCTGTTGCATTTGCATAAGCGTGGTCCAGCACTACAGCGCAGCAGTGCGTGAGATGAATTTTCTTTTAGCTACATTTCAGCGGGGGTTGAAGGTTGCACATACCTGCAGATCATCAGTGGGAGTGGATGTGGAGGAGCATGTACCCAGAGAAATGTGCTGGTGGTGGTGTCTTATAAAACAAATTATTCAGAGGGTGTCAAGAACTGGTATTTGTAGATACTGCTTGGCGCTGGAGTAGCTATGATGCTGTTTAGACCAGGTACAGATCTGGTCCTGCTCTTGGGCTGCCATGTAACAAGTTTCTGCAATAATTCAAGGGCTACTCCTGTGTACAGGACATGAAGGAACAACAGCTTTCACATTCTTCATTTTCTCTCCTGTGGGCCCAGAAATCTTCAAGACAGGCTCATCATACCTGTGCATTCTTTCTCACATGTGTAGGGTAATTACAATTTCCTAGTAATTATCCCTTCTCTTCTGTGTTCCCCCAAAATTAGGTGGCTTAATAGGTGGACAGAACTGCTCTTGGGGTCAGGAGCAATGTACTTTGGGATCCTGAGATAGGCTATGGGCATTTTTAATTATTACCTTCTTAGTAAAATTTTCCTCTCTATTAGCTCTGTTTGTTTCTTTCATCGTGCATGCTTGTTATGTGATTTGTCATTTCCAGGGTAGAAGCAGCATTAATTATTAAACTTTTCATAGGCAGAAAAACATTAAATATTTAGACTTCTCATCCTCCAAAGCCTCTTTAATGGGGTCTGTGCTGATTACACATGCCATGACAAAACATTGCAACAATGAAACCTTTTATGATTCATTGCATCTTCTCAGATGTGAGAAGGAATGCAAGGAACAAATGTGGATTCTGTCTATTGCATATATCCCACAGTGTGAGATATAAATAGGGTAGGAAAAATAATAAATGCATTGTGGCTGGACACAGTCTGAGTTTTTTGTCTCTGGTTAGACTTTTTTTAATGACTGAAGAGTCTCTTTTCAAATTGGAAAGATCCTGTTTATGTTGGAAATGGAAAGTGAAATTAGTGGAAGTCTTCCTTAGTCTGCAGAGACTGTGGCCTTTGAGTTGTGTTGCTCCTCTGCAAACCTGGCTGATTTTGGGACTTATGGATCCATCGACACGTAATTCAGAGTCAGTGTAATAAGCACTTAATGTATTTGTGAAAACTCCATATTAAAAGAGGAAAAATTGGTATTGAATTTTCCTTGGAGAGTGAATAGAAACCTCTGGCATCAACAACCTGCTCCTAGGGCAATGACTAGGAGTCTTTTACTACTATTTCTCCAAGTCACATTTATTAATTACAGACTGTGTGGATTTGCCAGCAAAGGAAGACCAAGGGAAGAAGTGTAAAGGAAGTCTGAACTACTGTGAGCTTCCAGAGCTCAAAGAAATTAAAGTGATGGTTGGGGAGGGACATCCACAGTGGGGAGGAGAAAACAGCCAAAAAAATCTGTTTGAAAAAACAAAGATGATCACCTCTAATTTCTCCTTGTATTCAATAACACTGAATGTGGAGCTACTGTAGACATGTCTAGATGTCTTAGAGTGAGAAAAGAACTGAGAGATGTGAAGCAAAGAAGCAGCAAGGCTTTCTGCTGTTAAAACAAAAATGTAGTCTTTTAACTCGTATATTGGTTTTGTAAGTCCTTACAGAAATAATTACATACTCAGAGAAAAGTTACAAAAGGTTCTTAGGTTTACAAATGTGTCTTTAAATAACTTCTTAACCCATCTACTTCAGAAAAGCTGGGTTAAAAGCACAATACTCCTAAAACAGCCCTCAGGGAGCTTTGTCTGGAGCTCAAAGTACAGGTGTCACTTTGTCACTTGCACCCTGAGGTGGCTTTATTGAACAATACAGAAGATATATAGATATATAGATATATGTGTGTATAAATATATATATATATATATATATATATATATATGTCATCCAGCCTCATGGGGTACTGACCATGAGGCTATGTAGAAAGGAATTGAGCTCCCTGGAAATGAGTTGGAACTGATCAGAAAATCTATTATAAAATAAATTTCATGTAAGAAGTAAAATTTTTATTGGAGAATTATAAAATGTTGTAAAAATGTTGTTTTCTTAGTATCTTCAATTGCACTTCAATAGCAGCTCTCTTGCTAAATATGTATCTAGTAGGCTGCTGGAGAGACAGAATTTTCATGTTTTCTATGCAACAAAATCAAGTATTGCTGGGAGTTTCTGCAGTATGAGCATGATTGAAAGAAAAAAATCAATTTTTTTACCTCAAACTAAAATAGATCTAAATTTTTCTCTAAACAGATATTTTTCAATTTGTTTTGTTTTGTTTTGTAATACATTTTTGATCACCAAATTAAGAGCCAAAGTAGTTTAGAAGCCAAGTTTCAGTCAATTATAATCACTTTATCCTCTTCTTTCACTTTTTCAGTTGGGTCACTTTGATTTACTCTCAGCAGCTTAACAGAAAGCCATGACTCCCTCTTTTCTCTTGTGAAAGACACTGTAGACAGGTGCCCAGGGAATGTAAAATTTCCTGTCAGCAGCAGTTGTTCTCCACGAATATCTCACTTCAGCCCAGAACAAGTATTAAATCTGAAGTTAACAATGTAGATACATCTTTAATGTATCCTTCTAAGTTATTATCTTACATATTACATCATTATTTAAATTATTAGATTTCTAAAATAAATCCTTAAAGAGTACATTAATTGGGCATTTTATTATTGTAATGTCATTATTACAATGGAGAACAATAAATTGTTACCGCTTGTAGTATTTTAGGACAACAAAGAAATACCTCTCAAAAAAATAGGACAGTAGAGTAGTTCAAAAGCCTGTTCTTTAACTTCTGTCTTTTGATCTACTTTTAACAGCCCAATGTTCTCAACTGACAGAGAAGTAATTTTACAACATAATGTCTTACATTGTAATTGAGTTGCTAAAATGTTCTGCAGATTAGATGGTCTCTGCTCACTCATACCATGAACTCTTGGCCTGTGATACCCAGCAATGCCAATTCAGAAAAATGAGTTCACTAAGGCAGAAATCTGATCAGAATGTATCAACTGCATCTCCAAGTTAAAATTATCCAGCGTCTGTGTAGATAGATTACGGTCACAATCTGCTTCACGAGCTTCTGATTTCTCCCACTTCGCTGTCTCTTTCCTTCCATTTGGCTGGACAGACAGGAGGTCCCAGGCCATCCACAACTGCAATTTATTCATGGGAGTGCACACACAGTGCTGAGTCCCAGAACAATTTTATAATCCTGTGCTGTTCACACTGTGGAAATGCCAGGAGGTAGAGGGCTGTCTCTAATTCAGTGTCTGCAGGTAACACTTTATGTTGAGTACTGGATTAGCTTTGAAAAGCTTTTACTGATGAACAACTTCCTGAGTGAGGATGATGGCAGATTTTGAGCTTGTTGTTAGAAACTGAGGTTTATATGTGGTGCTCTCAAGAACGATGGGGGATTTGGGCTCAGCAGTCAGGAGTAATTTCTTCATTTCTGGTTTCCCTATGTGAGTACCATCTATTTTGCCAGTGAGACTTTAGGCAGCACAGCATTTCCTGTCACTGAAAATGTTACTTTTAGCAAAGAAATAACAATAATGGAAATAAACAGAAGATTTTAACCTAGCAGAATAACATTCTGCATTTTCCCCTGTGTTGACTTGCCTTTTCCTTGCACTGAAGACAGGCAATTTTTTTTAAAGAGAAACCAGGATAGGATGCTTTCAGATCCCCACTTGTCCTGAGAAATTAAACACCCACTTAGACACCTACTCCTTCTGCTCATTTCTCTATGAGTCAGTGTGAGTGATTCTTACTTCTGACAGACAATATACACTGCAATGAGCTCCTTCTTTCTGGCACAGACTTTAAAGCTCTGTGCTATCTTTGGAGGTCTAGTGGAGGTATTCAAAGGTAGGCAGATGAACATCTCATATGCATTGGCTAATAAATCCAAGCTTTTTTCTTCTTCAGCAAGCCTCTTTCTAATGCATTTCCCTGAAAACTAAATAAGGAATATCTGTTTGCCAGTTGTGATGCATTTGCAGATACCTGTTTGTTCAGATTCACCAGAGACTTTCACATACAACTTGATGACTTGATGGGACCTTATCTTTAAATGACTGGAGAAAACCACAGGATCTGCACTGCAGCCCCACTTTGGTCTCCCATCAGTCACTCAATTGATCCCATGGACTTCCAACCTTTATGAAATTCTCAAGGTGGCCCAATATAAAGGAATGGTCCAAACACAGGTATTTTCTGTGATATAGATAGATAGAGAGACAGACAGACAGGCGTGGTAACAATCCACCTTGTGGCCTGGAGTTACATGAAACACAGACCTACTTCAATTTAGAATAAATCAATCCTAATTTCAGAGTTTATAGCAATAGACTTTGAAATGTGCAGATAAATAGGAAATATTTTCTTCAAATTACCCATGTCTGAGAAATATAATCCATTACTTACATAGAAATATTGACAACCCCTTAGAACAACAGTCTTATGTTTCTTATTTACTTAGCCCTCTGTACTTGGGCAAAAATCCTTAAAATAGTATAGGGGGAAAAAAAAGAAAAAAAAAAAGAAGGAAGGAATAAAAAAAAAGAGGAGTCAGGAGATTAAAACATCCAAGCAGTTTCTTTATTTGTACATGGTTCCTGAAATATTCCTACAAGGCTCATTTCCAGAAACAACTTGGCTCAGCACACTTTATCTTTTGAGGAGTTTTGCTACAAATTAGAAACAAAGGCTTAAGCAAAACATTTAGGCTGTTTATTTCTGTTGACATGCTCAGGGGTATCCATTAGTAATATTCTTGTTGTGTAGAACCTGGGATTCAGCCCACCGGAGCCTCGGCACCAGGTCAGCAGAGATACATATAGTCCCACACTGCTTCTGACACCAAATTCTATAGAAATTCTGCCCTGATTTTGGAGTATGTGCAGACATTATAAGAATAGTTCAGCTGGGGCACCAAAATACAACTTTCATGTCTCTCCAGTCCCTACAGAGCTGCCCTCTGCATCCCTCAGGCAGTCTGCAGGCCCTGCCAGTACAGACTGAACACTTCGGACACCAAGGACTTGTATTGATAAATGAGATTTAGTAGTGCACTGGAAACTAATCCCACTCTATAGGATTACATTGAGAAACTGTTGCAAAGCTAAGGCCAGACAGGGCACTTGTGAGCACAAGCCTGTGGCTGCAAAGTTAACTACAGATAAATTTGTTTGGACTGGAGAATCATCAGGATCTTCCTAAAAATGGACTATACAAAGCATATCATGAGCATGTGGGTGCCTCAGCCAGCACCTGACAAGAGCTCACCCAACCATCTCAGTGAGCACTGAGCTCTCCTGGTGGAGAGTCCCTGGAATTTCCATGTTAGGGTCCATGTTAGTGCTGGCAGGAATTACTTTGCAAAGAGGAAGTGCTGGTAAGTGCCAGCTACTTCCCATTTTGCCAGTGCCTTTATATTCTTTCTGCCTTGATGGGTGCCCAGGTGGGCACTCATGAGGCAGAAAGCTGTGTTCTTACAGTGCACCAGCTGCCAGCACACACCTCAAAAAGCAACAAGGTACAGCCTCCACCATCCACGTGGGACCAACACTTCCATAGTTTCCAGGATCTTTGGCAGTGTGTTTCCAAAAAATGAGGTGGAACTTGGTTAGCAGATTGTCTGCGTTGCTGTATCTGACTGAACCAGTCCACTAGCAGAAGCCATGCAGCTACTGAAGAAGCAAGATCCTGGTATGAAGGGTGACACAGGAAAGGGGAAAATGTGATAAACATCATCTTCAGCTGCATACAACACATTCCTCTTGCTTGTTTTCCCCTCTTTGCCTGACTTGACCCATCTCATCCTCCACATTATGCTAACGTGCTGGGATGAGCTGAGCATCCTTGAGGCAATGGAAGATGCCAAATCATGGTAAATCCATTTTCCAGAAAGGTTTCCCTTGCTTTGTCATGGCCTTGGCTCTTACACTGCTGATGTTTTTCATCCATCCAGAATTGCCTCCCAGCATTCTTAGTGTCTAACAGAGGTCAGGTGGTGACTTTGGGGAAGGTGGTTCCCAGCTGTACCTCTTGAAGAGAATGCCACCAACACACGTGGTAGTGGTGATGACATGTAATGTAGGTCACAGAAAACTGAGGAGAAGCTGCTCTGCTTGCAGCCATGGGCCTTTTGCAGCTCTGGGGTTGGCTTAATTGACCAGGCTTTTAACTTAGAGAAAAACCTTTTCAAAAGCTGCTTTAGACAGTCAATACAGACCAAGAAGCTTCATTGGCAGAAAACCTTACCAGAGATGGGTCTGGGAACATGAGCATGTTTTTGGAAGCTCTGTTATGTGGATTTTCCCATTAGAATGATTTTGCCTTGTTAGGACTGTGCCAGCTGTGTGAGCTCTCAGGCAGGCAGCTGTCAGTTGTGCTTGGAGACTGGTCTCAAAGAACAGAGGGACCTTTGTCCTTCTCTTGAAGATTTATGTAGCATTTAGGTCCAAACTCATGGTGGCATTAGTCGGAGGAAATCTGTAGCTAGGAAGACTTTGCATTACCTTGGCTATTTTTCTTAGAAAATAAAATAATTGTGGCTCACTGTCAGGAGCCAAGTTCCCTTAAGCCCTATTTAGTGTACACCAGGAACCAGAGGCCCATCTGTCAAACGCCCACTGGTGGACATGAGGATGGAGAACTTGTGGGTGTTTTTCTGAGAGTGAGTGCTTCCTTTTGGCTGCCAGTGCTATGTAAAGATGGAAGATTTACAGCCCACAGATCTGGTGGGCATCCAAGTCTGGTCCCTGGCCCAGGCTGAACGCCTGTTGCCTCCCTTCTCCCCTCTCCTGTAAGATATTGGTGAGCTGGTGTTGGTTGGGCTTTTCAAAAGGGTAGGAAGCTTCCACACTAAATACCAAACCTAGGATAGTTCTCAGATAATGTCTGAAAATGCCGGGCTCAGGTATAAGACCTTCATCCTTCATAGTTTTTTCCTCTTTAGCTAGTAGTTAGCAAGCTGAGTTACCAAAGATTATGTTTCAGGAAGCATTAGGTTGAAGCATGCTATTATTTTATTTGAACATATTTGCTGCTCTCTAGAGGAGCTGATGGAACTTGCACGATTTAAGGATATGTGGTTAGATACTTTAAGTGGTCCTAACATTTGGATAAATGAAGAAAACTTCAAAAAGGAGGAAATCCAAAGTAAACAATAGCCTCTCTAAAATTTTGTCAGGAAATGAAGCAACAGCAAAATAAAACTTAAAGTAAAGAACAGAGAAGTTAATATACCACAAAGAGGTAGAAGAAAGCATGTGAGGGGACTGCCAAAAGAGGTGATACTAAAATTAGACCTTTTCAATAAATTATTATTATATTGAATAAATTATTATTATACCAATTAAAGGTATTCTTGTTAAGAATAACACCCCCCTCCAAATCCTTAGGACACAACATGTACAGTACTTTGAAGGGGTCAAAGAGCTCAGAGCAGCGGCTAAGAAAAAAACCTCTCTACAGAACAATCAAAATTGTACATTGTCCCAGCTTGTACAAAGACAGGAGAGAGCCCAGCAAAAAATGTAAAGATCAAGAAAACAGCAGTTAAGAACCCATCAGCAAGAAAATACTGAGAGCTTGCAACAAAGTTGATGAAAATATTCACCAGCTTCTCTTGGGAGGGTTCAGTTCAAGGTTAAGACACCTGTGCTTTGTCACATAGCTGTCAGGTCTGTGTCCATAGTCCCACTACTGTTTGAGGAGATCTGGGCTGCAATAAGTTGCCCACAAAAGTATCCCGTGTTATTAGAGTTGCCAGAGGGTAACTGAGATATTCACCTGTGTCTTGCAGACATGACAGAAAGTTACAGGAGACCCATGCTCATTTGGAGAGGCAGGTAGAGACTGGATAGGAATCTCCAGGATCACCTGGAACCCATGTCTGAGCAGCTGAATTCAGGCCCACAAGTTACTTAGAGTCCAGATTCTGTTTCCACAACCTCCTGACTACATTTCTAACACTCTGTTGACTTCAATAAGAGTTCATGCAATGCCTTACCTTAAAAAAAACCTATACTGAGATACCTACCTGTATTTACATGTCCTAGTCTTCAGGTGAACCTCAGCCTTCACCTAAGCATGGCACTTGGAGGGAAGAGGGTGGAGGGAGGAGGAAAGAAAAAGAAAGTATGAATATGTTGAGAAATATTTAAGCAGGGATAACAGCTAGAGACGTAATACTACAGATGTTGCCCTTCAACAAATGTGATACTGGTTTTTATTCAACAAAGGAGGCACAGAAAGCTAAGTTGGGAGAATAGCATTGCTGCTGACCTGGAGTAGCATATGGTGCCAAATATTTTCACAGTAGAATTATTTAGAAAGAGAGCACAAAAGACAAAAATCACACTGGTCATACCGTTCATAGATTTCAAAAAGACGTCTTGCAAGCCATCACCAAAACAGTCCAAAGTCTTCTAAAATGCCAAAAGAAAAATTGACACTAGAGTCTGACTTTCACAAGTGCAGTCAATATGGCCACGTGGTCATACACTGAGTTCTTTGAATTCTCATGTGTGTTGTTGCTAAAGACTTACTTGAGAGAAGTGCAGAAAAGAAGTGTTGTATTTCCAGAGGAATATGGTAGGAAATGTAAATACACAGTTGGAGCAATGTTTCTACGGAATCAAAAAATTGTCCAGTGTTGACAGAGACAGATGATTTCTTAGTATGAAGAAAACACAGTTGCATCAGAATCTGCCACTTCAACCATTACTTCAAAAGACAAGACATTCAGACGTAGACACATTTTATTTTAGGAGATATTACATAAAATTTTGCTCTGCCAGTGTTAGTGACCACTGACTGGAAAGAAAAAATGGCAGGTGTTTCTTAAAAGCAATGCTCTTATTTTCTCAAAGACCAAATATATTGTCACTTAATGTAAAACACCTTATCACTTTCCTTCCAAAAGACAAATTATCTATGTAACACCTTATATTCAAAACCTTTCATAATTTACTTGAGATGAAATCAACAAACAGTCTATAAAAGTTGCTGTATGCACGTTATTTACTTCCAGATTCCACAGATTGTTTACTGTTGGCTTTTGGACCTTACAGAAAATTCTACCCAGAATAATTTTCCATTAACTTCTTTTAAGACATGTAGGAATATACAATTTTTAAAAATATTTTTGTCTACTCTATTTTCCCAGAAGGAATTATGTTTGAAAGTACTGTGTAAATTCATGGGTTAAACCCTAATTCAGAAAAGCACTCTTGTTCAGGAAAACATTTATGCACATGCTTACTCTAAGTATCTTGTAGAATCTCACTGAAATCAATGGGACTTTGGCATGCACTTAAATAGTGCTTACCACCCTACATGCTTATGATCCACTTCTATTCAAGAAAGCAATCAAGCACAAGTTTCTGAATCAGGATCTAAAGGTATTCTGTGAAAACCATTTCTATTCCAAGCTCTACTAATAAATTAGGTTTTTTTGTGATTTTGCTTTTTTTTTCATTAAGAATGTATAATGTGAATGTGCTTTGCTTCATTTCAAGCTGCAAAGGCCCATTTTATGTACTGCTTGTTAAATCAGATTCTAATGATTCTTTCCCTCATGCAAATCTTTCCTCTCATTCATGGATTGTATTTAAATTCTGCTCAGCTTGTATTCATGATGCCTTGTCAGTGATTTGCATTGCTCTGATGCGTTTGCCCTGGTTGCACCCCTCACTCACTTTGGCTTGAGAACATAGAAGCCATAAATAACTCTTTAGCCGCTAAAAACAACACACACAATTCTTGTACACTAATGAGCTCGAAGATGGCAGCAATGAAACTCCGTGTGGGTCTCTGTGGTTTCCTGATCTGGCTATTCCTAATGCCCTGCTCTGGGTCCTGGAAAACTAAGATTTTATAACTTGTTATAGCAAAATATTTCTTCCCCAGAGTTTTGTGAAAAAGTAACTTCAATTTGGAACCCACGATGATAAATGTGCTTTCCACCCTGCAGGTTTGGAGAGAGAAAGTCGTGCAGCTCCCTGTGGAGAGGCTGCAGCTCCGGATGGCAGTGATGTACAGAGCACACAGCGCCCAGAGCTGCACAGTCTGCACGGGAAACATTTCTCCTTCCTTTCCTGAAAGTCAGATTTAATTCTGTTCAGTCCCTACATCTGGACAGAAAGCCAAAGCAAGTCATTTGTTTCATAAGCCAGATGGCTACATTTTCTGATTTACATTGAAAGAGAGCATTTAGATTTCAACCACTGAGAAATTATGAAGGTATCATGTCTCAAACACATTTTGAATCAAGTCTGTTCATAGCATGAAAGCTATTCTTTCTAATTTCAGAAGATGTGAAAATGGGACATTCTGGTCTTAAGTTTATTTTTGGGAAAAAAAAGTGAAGTAGAAAAAAAATAATTTGAGACTAACAGTTCTTTGTGAAGAATATCACATATAATTATCAATGACAGAAGTTTGGAGGAAAGAACTTCTAACTAATGCATTTAAAGGATACCTGAAAACATCTAACAAGTCACACATAAGGCAAAACTGATGGGGTAAGAACCCTTCTTTTAATGCAACATATTAAAAAAGTCAGTGTTCAAGAGAAATGGCCCAGCTTTCTCCTTTTTAATGTATTAGGCATCTACAGGAATGTGGCCACATCTTTCTGAGTAAATTTCTATTTTCTTGGAAAGCTGGATTTTAAGAAACAGCATCTTAGTTCTGTATTCTACTGTGCTTGTTGCAGCGGTGGTGAGCCCTGCCCAGAGGGTATAAGCAGTGGCGTGCGCAGGGTCAGCGCAGGGAGCGGGGACTGGCATCTCCCCAGCACGGCTCCGCATCTTCCCCGCACAGCCCCCATCTCCCAGCACAGCCCCCATCTCCCCAGCACAGCCCCCATCTCCCAGCACAGCCCCCATCTCCCAGCACAGCCCCCATCTCCCAGTACAGCCCCCATCTCCCAGCACAGCCCCCATCTCCCAGCATAGCCCCCATCTCCCAGCACAGCCCCCATCTCCCAGCACAGCCCCCATCTCCCCAGCACAGCCCCCATCTCCCCAGCATAGCCCCCATCTCCCAGCACAGCCCCCATCTCCCAGTACAGCCCCCATCTCCCAGCACAGCCCCCATCTCCCCAGCACAGCCCCCATCTCCCAGCACAGCCCCCATCTCCCAGCACAGCTCCCATCTCCCAGCACAGCCCCCATGTCCCCAGCACAGCCCCCATCTCCCAGCACAGCCCCCATCTCCCCAGCACAGCCCCCATCTCCCAGCACAGCCCCCATCTCCCAGCACAGCCCCCATCTCCCAGCACAGCCCCCATGTCCCCAGCACAGCCCCCATCTCCCAGCACAGCCCCCATCTCCCAGCACAGCCCCCATGTCCCCAGCACAGCCCCCATCTCCCCAGCACAGCCCCCATCTCCCAGCACGGCCCCGCCACGCTCCGGGGAGAGGAAAGGGTGGCAGAGCAGGAAGACCGCAGGAGCGGTGGAAGGAAGGGATGGAGCTGGAATTCCCGGTCTCCCCAGCGGAGGGCACTGCGGGATGGCGAGCGCTGAGGCCACCGCTCCTCCCGCATCCCGCCGCTGCGTCCGCACCGCCTCTCCTCCCGCGGCTTGCCGGGCTCCTTGCCCGGGGCATCTCCAGATTTGCTGTAAACCTCCTTTTCCATAGCTGCATGCCTTAGGAATGGAAGGAATAAATAGTTTTCCAGCAGTCTAGCGCAAGCCGATCTGGCCTCAGCCCTGCAGCATCCGTGGCCCATCGGGCTCGGGCAGCCTCCCACGGCAGATTTGGAGTATGCCTGGCAAACGCGGACAC
Organism: Cinclus cinclus; assembly: GCF_963662255.1. Lineage (NCBI taxonomy): Eukaryota > Metazoa > Chordata > Aves > Passeriformes > Cinclidae > Cinclus > Cinclus cinclus. The sequence goes on along the minus strand of NC_085046.1, from coordinate 12,655,624 downwards.
TGCGGGCATGGGGCTGTGGCCTTTGGGGGACACTGCGGGGGAGGACATAGGTGTCACAAAGTGCTCATAAAATGGAGCTGCATTGAGGACACGGAGCAGAGTCGGGAAATCCAGGTTTTTCTCCTAGACTTGCACTTACGTTTCATTAACCTGGGTATTATTACTGCGATTTCTGCCTCACAAGAAGAAATTTGACTATTAATTCACAAGTGGATGTAAAGTGTTTCGAGATCGCAGATAAGAGACTAGTGGGAGTGAAGAGGTGTTATCTCAGCCTTCAAAAATCTTGGTTCAGCATCTGACCTCAGCTACTAGTTTCTGAGGTGATTTGATTATCCTTAGTCACCTCAGATTATTGCTCCACATTTTAATACCAGACACTAGTTATTTCCATACCACCATAGCACATTATGTGTGATCCTTTCTGCTGAACTAGTGAAATACATATACGTGATCACTGTAATGATGGGCAGCTATAAAGGCTTAAATAAATAGAGCTGTCTGAAGATTTCTAATTGAGTTCTCTTAAAGACTGCCTAGAACTCATCATGACCACATGCTGGGAGCCTGCCTTGTTTAGTGTTTTTGCTTTGGACTGACATTTTCAGATCACTTTATTCTTTTTAGTCTCATCCTATTATTTTCAGGGTGACCTTTGTTGCCCAGCCTCTTTAATTCTGGAGAGAGGTGTGACATCTTTTCCGTACTATCCACTTTTGGTATGCAGGACAAAAAGAGAGGGAACATGGCCAGGATGGGTAATGGAAAGAGATTGCTCTTCACTCACTTCCCTGTTGGGCCAGAAGCTGCATCGACCATGGTGTGTGGGAGTGGAAGTGTGTGCCTGGAGAAACACAGGCTGCGTGGCTCTGGAATGGGGTGCAGGAGCAGGGCATGCTGCAGGCAGGTTGTAACAGGCACTTTGGAGTATGGCTGTGATTCCACAAGCTGGTTTGACTGGTCCACAATGAGCTTTCCACCAGCATGGTCTTCACTGCAGGAGAGTTTTCACTCCAGAAGCATCGTTTGTCATTTTTCAATGTGCATTATTGTTAGTTCTCACTTCCCTCTCATTAGGTGTCCCATGTCAAATATCTGTTTTTATTAGTTAAGAAGGTTACCTTACTGTTTGGGATAGGTTTGGTTTTTGCACTGCACCTAATTCTTGTGACATAAGTGTGCTGAGCACAGTCACTGGGATCAAGAAGTGGTCTTATATTGGATTTTCATAATTCAAAGTAGAGCTAGGATTCTCCCAAGGTCTTTCTTTCTCAGCTAATGATTCCTTTTTAAATTTTGGCATTCTGCCTTGTCTCCCAGCACGTTTCCTCTTGTAAAAAACTGTTGCTGCTTTCTTCTACAAGTCACTTTCAGGTATATAGAGATGTGTCTCCTGAGGGAACCTGGAAAAAGCCCAGGCTCTGAAGCTGGGCTGAAGAACACTGTGGGTAGTGTGTGCACAGAGGCACTGCTGCCTCCAGTTTTCTACCCCACCGGGGACAGCTTTTAGAACATCTGAAGCACTTGTAATCCACAAGCACCCCAATACTTGAAATATTGTGTAAGAAAGGAGAAAACACTCTTTGTGTGCCTTCATAGCCTTCCCAGAAAGTCTGGCCACCTTCGTATTATTACAATATATCAGAATTTCCTAATTCCTCCCTTTCTCAAAACCCCTTTACAACCAAATGATTGATTCTCAAAGCTTCAGAGAAGCTTCTCCTGCAAAGGGAAAACTTTGGAGCACATTTCCAGGGGCTGAGCAGCAGGGCCCAGGGGATGTTCTGTGTCCCTGCTGAGGCTCTGCAGCACACCTGCATTGCTCTGCCTCCTCTGAAGAGGCCCACCAGAAGCTAGGCCAGCTCTCTGGGAGGCTGCAGGGTTTTTCAGTCTTTGCAGCAGGAGAGAAAAGATCTGTAAGAGCATGTAAAGCAAGGAGGGGTCCTGGAGAAAAACAAAAAAACCCCAAAAAACAACTACAACAAAAACCCAAGCCAAAACAACCAAAAACCCGAAACAAAACAACAGAAACAACTCTCTAAGGGTATCTTGCTTGCTTATTAGAGAAGAAAAAAAATCCCAAACCATATTTTTCTGCTAACTTGGTCACTCACCTGAACAGAGCAGTTTGGCCTTTCTGTGGGAGGATCTCAGTTCCCTCCATCCAGCCCCCCAAATGCTGCCATACAAGTTGTGCCGTTGGCCACATCAGTGACAGTAAAGCTTTCCCTTAGCTCTCTGGAGCCAGTGTGTGTGGGTGCTGTCCCTGCCCATGGATGAGTCTATGCCAGGAGGGATGCTGATGGCACTCCTGCTCTGCAGGCAAGCCTCCTTGGGCTATTTTCAGTAGCTCTCTGGTAAATTTACAGAGAAGGCAGTTTATCATCACATCTTGAAATTTAACCTGCCATTTCTATCACCTCTCCAATACTTTTTGGATCTCTATAGCAAATTTAACCTTAAAGTTTGATAAAGGGCATCCTAATAATGTGAAGTTCATTGAAGCTGTGGATTTTTATTTTTTGTGTACCTAAATGTCTTGCTGTTGGTGTTTCTGCTTGTTTTTCCCTATCTACAAATTTTATGCGGATTCACAAAAATCTCCACTTCTAAGTTAGCATCTTTAGCTCATTTTCCCCAGGGTTGTGTTTCTAATGATTTTAATTCTGCCTCATTTTCATTTGTTTAACCTTTGTATTATTACTCAGTCACTTTCAAAGCAGGCATCTTGTTTACCTGGCTAGCTCTGAGACTCCTTTTTTAGTTCACCTGTAGCTCCTCTTGGCTCAGTCTGGAGTAGGTTAAGCCATAGGGCTACTTCTTTCTTTTATTAGAAATGCTTTTATCTCACTGTTAGCAACCTACACCAGCAGTCTCCAAGAGACCTATCTAAACAAATTTTCAGAGAGGAGTTGTGACTGTACCTCTCCTTTGCCTTCCTTGCTAGAACCTGGTGGTGGAAGGAACTCAAGATTTTTAACTGCAGAACTGATTGTGCTATGTGGGTCTTCCTCAGCAGGAAGGCCTGACAGGAGGGAAAAGTGCCACATTGATTTAAATGTTTCAACAACCTTAAAAAAAGTGTTTTCAGCAATATAGAAAAATAGCCTTTTCAACTTACAGCTATGTCAGTATTCTGATGCTGATCAGTTGGTGCATAAATAGGTACCATGTGTAACTCCCAGTGGAATTTCCTTTGCATTTAAGAAGTTAAAATTATTTTTCTCATCAAGGAGTTAGGAGCATTTTAAATTACTCCTTTTCATGTTCCTGGCAACTTTGCAGAAGTGGGAACTATTAAGTTAGGAGATCTTTGAAAGGGACACCAATAATCAACTCAGTTCTCAGTGAAACAAGGTTTTTCCCACAAATCATGACTGTTATCTGTGTCATTAGTAGGGTAGCTGCCCCTCTCTTATCATGATTGGCAGGTTAATAAGGGACCTGGGGCTATCTTTTCACTGCTAGCACACAACCTAACCAATTGCTTTTAAATGATTGCTAATTTGACAGAATATAAGCAGAAGATGTAAAATATCTGAAGTAATGTCTAATGCAGTTTTTACTCCTGGTATTGTGAGTGCTCTCATTTAAAAAAAAAAAAAAACAACATATTATATTGTTAGATAATAGATTTTAAATTTTTTTTGGACAACCAGTTTTTAAGAAAATCTTGTAGCTGTTCTTTGGTTCAATTAGGACCAAAAGAGAAGGGAGTTTTGTAATGCAATTGTCCTGTAAAGGAAAATGTTTTAAATTGGGGAGATTATGTGAGCAGACCACCTGTAGGGCATTCATAGCTCTTTTCTATAATGCTCCAAGCCATGCCTTGCTGCCTGCAGTCTGGCTAACAATGCAGGGAAAAGCTGTTTAAAAGGCTGTTCTCCCTTTTCCCTCTGGTGTTCACTAACTGTTACAAGTCTTCCTCTAAAAAAAAAAAAAAAAAAAAAAGTCCCATGTCCCTTTAATTGAAGAACTTTAAGGCTCCATGGTGGCCAATTGGTCTGCAACAAGAGGAACCAGGCAGCAGGGAAAGAAACTTCAGACTATACATCACGTTTGGTGAAGAGAAAAGATCAAAGTTTTCCCAAACTCAAAAGAAACCAAGTTCCCTACAGATTAACCCTATTCATTTAGCTCCTCTTAAAGGAATGATGTTCTGAGCCACTGGGCAGACAGGTAAAAAGTTCAACAATTGCCAAAGCATTCTTCTGTTAATTCAACAGCCTTCTGCTCAAATAAATTAGCTTACTCGTGACAGAAGAACAATACCTTTTCTCTTGAAAAAGGACCATATTTGATATACAAAAGTTAAGATGTTAGTTTAATCTGTTAAGAAGAGATTGATCTAACAAATCTCACTGTTCCAACATAGTACATGATCTATGAATTTAAAACTAACTTTTTACACTTCAGTATGCATCCCAGGAAAGGCAGGTGCATACAGAAGTGTAGACAACAGATATGAGAGGCGGGTGTGCACATTCCTAAAATAACACCACTTTTAAAAGAATACTTAACATACCATGGGAGATGACTTCTTTGTAAATGCTCAGTCTAAATACACCATCATCTCCCAAAAAAGGAAAGAAGGATGGCAAGGCACCTCCCAGTTTTGGCAAACACTTTTTCAGAACAACTTGTTGAATGACTTGTTTTCTTGTGTCTACATATCTCACTTCTTTAACAGGTAATGACTGGAGCATTAATGTAGTTCACAGTTTATGGAACCACCTAAAGACACAGCAGCTGGAATAACCAGGGCGGGAGTAGCAGAAAAGCTTGAAAAAGTCATTTATCAAAAGTCATTTTATTGACAAAATAGAATACTCATATTTGCTCTTACAGGGGTAGCCTCTAAACTTTTTTACAAAAAAATTTACAGACTGTATAGCTTTGGATATATACATATTTTACACATCTGTACAAGGTAACAAATAATTATATAAATACATCCTTTAATGTAGGAAACCCGTATTTAGGTGGGGTGTATAATTAAGACATGTTTTGATTCAGTCAATATTGTAAGGCATTTGCCTGGTAATCCACATCTCAAAAACCTGCAGTCCCAAGCAGACTCCCATCTCAGGATGGGGGGAGGAATACCCTTCCTCCCACGAGCAAAGACAAGACCTGCTGTTAGTCCAGAGTGACTCAGAAGCTGCTGTGCCTTGCCCTCTGCAAGACACTGGTGAGCCTCTACCCTCCTCTGCCAGCAAAATAATAAGCTAGCTCCTTGAAGTACATGCTCCCTGCATATGAATGGAGGGGAAGGAGGAGGGGGTTGGAGCTTGGGGCCTCTGCCAGCTGCATTGTTCTATACAAGCTGTGGCTAATAAGGACCATTAGGGGTTCATTAATGGCACCAAACAGTGAGGGGGTATTTTAGGCAGGCCAGTGTCCCTCATTCCCTAACCTTTGGCCTCTTTCCCCCTCCTCACACTTGAGACAGGGGCATCTGCTTGGGATAGGAGACCGAGCTGGCGGTGCCTGATCTCCACGTCAGGCCGGTGCTGACATCACTGTAGAGTGAGCCACCACCTCCTGCTCCGAGTCCTCCTGCCGTGGTGATTACTGCCTGTCCACCTGCTCCTGCCCCTGTGCTCCCAGCCACGGCAGCACCTTTACTGGCCCAGCAGCAGCGAGTGCAGAGGGCCCTCCAGGATTCGAGGGTCTTGCCAGACCAGACCCAGACACCAGAGGTGATGCCCACCACCAGACACATGAAGTACTTGAGCATGAAGACAGCATAGTCTGGGCGGCGGGCCTGGTCAGGCTGCTGGTCACGCAGGCAGGGGCAGTTATGCGTGGCCTCCCAGCGGGGCCGGTTGTGCTGCTCGTAGAAGAGGCAGGCAACCACGCTGGCAGCTGGCACGGTGTAGAGCACAGTGAAGAGTCCCAGGCGTATCATCAGCTTCTCCAGCTTGTGGGTCTTGGTGGGGCCACCCTGCTGCTTGATGACGCTGCGGATACGGAAGAGCGAGACGAAGCCAGCGAGCAGGAACATGGAGCCGATGGCCAAGTAGATGAGCAGAGGTGCCAGCACGAAGCCCCGTAAGTTCTCCAGGCTCTGGTTGCCCACGTAGCAGATGCCGGCCACGGGGTCCCCGTCCACAGAACTGAGTGCCAGCACAGCGATGGACTTCACACTGGGGAGCAGCCAGGCGGCCAGGTGGAAATACTGCGCGTAGCCGGCGATGGCCTCGTTGCCCCACTTCATGCCCGCAGCCAGGAACCAGGTGAGGGAGAGGATCACCCACCAGATGGAGCTGGCCATGCCGAAGAAGTAGACGAGCAGGAAGACCACGGTGCACAGCGCCGGGCCGGTGCTCTCGTACCGCACGTGCTCGGCCACCGCCAGCTCCGGCTGCAGCTCAGCCGCACCGCCCGCCGCGCCGCGCCCCCCCGCCGCCGCCGCCCCCGCCGCCGCGCCGCCGCCGGCCCCCGCCGCCCCGGCCCCTGCGCCGCCCGCGCCCGCCCCGCCGCTGCACGCCACCTTCTCGTGCCCCGCCACCAGCCGCACCAGGTAGCCGAGGGACACGAAGAGGTAGCAGGCGGCCAGGAAGATGATGGGGCGCTCGGGGTACTTGAAGCGCTCCATGTCGATGAGGAAGGTGGAGACGGTGGCGAAGGTGGAGAGGAAGCATAGCACGGACCAGAGCCCGATCCAGAAGGCGGTGAAGGCGCGCTCGTCGGGGCTGAAGTAGGGGTTGTGGCAGGGCAGGGCGCAGTTGGCGATCTGCCCCGTCTTGACGCGGTTGTAGAGCGGGTGCCGCTCGCTGGACACCGACACCATGGGCGCCCGGCACTGGCAGCCCGGCTCGCAGGGCGGCGGCGGCCGCGGCTTGCGCGGGGCCTCGGCCGGAGGGGCGGCGGCGGCGGGGGGCGCCTTGGGGGGAGTGCCGGGCTTGGAGCCGCGGAGCGGGGGCTTGGCGGGCGGCGGCGCGGCCGTGGTGAGGTCCGTGCGGTTGTAGTCCATGCAGAGCGTGTCCGGGCTGCCCTGCTCGGGGAGGCGGTCGCAGCGCATCCTGTCGGGCCAGGCGAAGCCGTACTGGCGCATGAGCGGGGCGCAGCCGGCCTTGGCCCGCTCGCAGACGCTGCGGCAGGGCGGCAGCGGCTTCTTGTAGTCCTCCAGGCAGATGGGGGTGTACATGCTGCAGAGGAAGAAGCGCAGGTCGCTGGAGCACTGGATCTCCACCAGCGGCCAGAACTGGTGCACCTCCAGCCCGGCCTCATCCTGCGTGTCGTGGTTGAACTGGTTGGGCATGTAGGTGTAGTTGTAGCCGATGCCCTTGCAGAGGGGCACGGTGATCTCCTGGCACGACAGCTCCTTTGCCGAGGAGGAGGAGGACGCGGCGGCGGCGGCCGAGGCGGCGGCGCAGCCGGCGCGCTGCAGCAGGGACAGGGCGGCGAGCAGCGAGGTGATTTCCAACAGGTAACTCCACTCCATGCTCGGCGGCGGGCGGGCGGCGGCCCCGGCTCCTCTCCCGTCCCGCTCAGCAGCCGCGGGGAGCGCGGCGCCACAGCAGCCCCCCGCCCCGGCTACCCCCGGGGGGGCGGAGGGCGGCCCCCTCCGTGCCGGTCGCAGGTGAGAGGTCTCGCAGTCCCCGCCGGACTCCGTCGTCCGCGGGCACCCGGTGAGGGGGAGCCCCCACTCGGCGCCGGAGGATGGGGGTCGGCTCACGGGAGGCCCCTTAGCCGCCGTCGCATCGCTCCCCGCGGGGTCGGTTTCGCAGCGGGAGGCGCCGCTCCTCTCGCCGCTGCTTGCTCCAGCGCCGGCCGGGCACGGGTCGGCGGGCGGCACACAAGTTTCGCCGTCAGCCCCCGGGCGGCGCGGTGAAGAAGGCTGAGGCGTCCCGGGAACCGGGAGGTGCCGGGCTCTCACCGACCCGAGCGGGCGGGCAGCGGCGGGGCCGGAGCTGGGGCGGCCGGAGCGGCTCCTTCCGCCGCCCGCCCGAGCGCACGGCTCCCCGGGTGACCGCCAGCCGGCCGGCGCTCGCCCCGCGCTGGGTCCCCTTTCCCGCTCCCGGGCTCCCCGGCCGCGATCGCGCCGCCTGAGCCGCGGGTCGAGCGCGGCAGCGCCTCCGCCAACTTCTCGCTCTCCGGCCCCGGCAGCGGCGCTCCGGCCGCCGCGCTCTCATGAATATTTATAGCGAGAGCCGCCAGGCCCCGCCCCCGCCGCCCAGTCCGCCTATCAGTCGCGATCGAGCGGGACGCGGGGGGCGGGCCCTAGGGCTCCTTAAGGTGGAGCCGCACCGGCCTGTGGCGGGTGCTGCGGGGACGTGGCGGTGTTTGTCCGGCCCCCGCCCGTGCGGAGACGCGCGGCTCTGCACCGCGGTGCGCGGCAGCCAGACACCGGCCTGGGCTGAGCGCGGGATCTCTGTCCCCCCGCAAGGGCTCCTGGCCAAGTCGCAGTGACCGCTGCAGCAGTTTAAGCAGCGCTCGGGGCTGTCTCGGAAGGGGTTTCCTATCGCCTCGCTGCTGCCCGCGGGTTCACCGCCCGGGCCGGTGTGCGCGCTGCCCCATCCCCGCCGTCCTGCCCTTTACACGTGTTGGTGACGGGTGTGGGAGCGAGGCGAAGCCGGGGGTCCCGGCAGCACCGCAGCCGACACCCGGCCCCGGCGCGGAGCTCCGAACGACGCGCGGTGCAAGCGCAGCGCTGGATGCTCTGCCCGTGGTCGGGGTCGCGGCGTGTGTCGGGTGACACGGAGATCTCCGGGACGCGGACGGCCGCGGTCACGGTGCTGGCCGGGACGAGCTCCCGGTGGGACGGCGGGCGCAGCCCCGCGTCCCGGCAGGTGGGCCCTCGGTGCCCAGACGGGCAAGGACGCGGCCGTAGCTTCGCGGCCGGCGCTGGGCGCACACCGCCCGCACCGCGGCCGCCGCCGGCCACTGACCCGCAGCCCAGGGCAGCGCCGGGAGGCCGGTCCTGGCACGGCCGCTGCTCCTGAGCGCCCGCCCGCGCCAGCCCGGCGCCGCGGCGGTGACTCGCCGAGGAGACGCTTGCAGCCGCCCGGAGCGACGTGTCGCGCCCGGGCTGGCAGAGGAGCCATCTGCGGCTGGATGCCCGCTCGGCCGCCGCGGGCCTCTCCGCTCCCGGGAGAGGAGTCGCCGCTTTTCTCCGCTCGCGGCGGGGAGGGAGCGGGCGGGAGTTCCCGCGGCCCCGCCGTTGCCAGACCACCTTAAGGGGAGCGGCAGCGGCGGGCGCGGGCCGCGAGCGCGGCGGGGCCGTCCCGTCCCGTCCCGTCCCGGGGGGTTGTCGCACTCCCGGGACGCCGCGTTTGTTTGTTAATTGAGGCGCTGCTGCGCCTGGCGCTCGCGCGGCGCTCCTGCTGCGGCCCTAATGACTGGAACCGCGGGAACGCGGCGGGGCCCGTCTGCCGGCGGCGGGAATCGTGTGATTCGCTGGGAGTCGCACGGAGAGAAGAGGGGCCGGTGGCGGGGGGGGGGGGAAGCGAGCCCGCCCCGGGGGGCGGTGCGGGGCGCCCGAGGAGGAAATGGAACGCGTGAGGCCAAACAAGGAACAATCCCCGGGTTGTTGGCTGAGCCAACAGGCTCCTGTCGCCTCGTGAGCGAACGCGCGGATTACCCGGTTCGGAGGAAATGAGCGATGATGGGGCGGTAAACTCGCCCGCTGTGTAATCGCACTTGATTTGCAATTGACCGAGCGCCGCTTCCCGACCCCGGCGCCCAGCCCGGGTGGCTCGGAGCTGGGAGGCTCTCGCAGGCCGTGGCCGCGCTCCTTCACGTGCTCGGGCTGTGGAATCGGTCCCGCTATTACACGAGCGGTGACCAAGTTCAGAACTTTTCCAAAAAGTAGCAGGTGGTTATTTTAGCGCTAATTTAGTTAACGCCATTGTGGAAAATGTTACGAGATCGAACAATGCCCGGTGAAGAAAACGTCTTGACACAGGACTTAGTGACTGATGGAGGTTTAAAAAGTCTCTAGTCCTGGATACGATGCTCCATTTTAAGAAGTGACTCTTTTGCTGGTGGCTCCTTGAAGCGCACCCTATTTAAAAATCCCTACAGAACGTAAAACTGAGTGAGTCTAGTCAGGGGAGCCGGGCAAGCCTGTAAATTCCCACTCTGTCAGGATTCCTCTTGCCTGTTACAAAGTACCTTTTTATGCTGAACTTAAACTCTACCCTACAGAGACAGCAGATGTGAGGTGATGGCTTCCAAAAGCAACACAGATGCTGTAAAATTTCCACTTCTATATTTCAGCGAGGAAGCTCAGGAGACATGCTGAATGCTGCAGTTTAGAATTACACTATAACTCTCACAGAAATAAGAGAAAACCAAGTTTCTCTACAGTACATTTGGCTTCATTTTTGCTGTCGTTCATGCGCTCTTGTTTTCTTACAGTGAGAACAAGAGATGCAGCACAAAGATAGTGTGTGTCTTGAAGCTGTTCAGTAATGACAGAATTGGTAATATGGAACTTTATGGCAATTTAGTAATGATTGCATATCCAAATTCCCTAGTAAGACCATGATAATTTTAAAAATTGTCTTTCAGGTATATAAAACAGCACAGCTGTGAGGAGGCTGCTTTGCTTTATGTGACTGAGAAGCAGCCTGGTTAGCTCAAGACTGTGGAATCAGAGCCCATTGTGTGTTCCTCATACTTGGAGACTTCCCTGAAGTCCCTAGAAGTCCTGTGATGAAGGAATCAAGGGTCAAGTCTTTAAAATTGTTTGTGTGTTTATTCCAGAAAATTCAGCAGCTGCTTTTTCTGAAAAGCTGAACTTTATTACAGCAATGCAGAACATGTTAGAGCACTTTTTTCCCCCGGGATTTCAAAACAGATGTCCAGGCGTCAAATCATGCAGAAATACAAAGCTGGCAAGAATGTTACAGATATTATAACTTTTTACAAAGTTATAGATTTTTACTTGTTGTCAAATCTAGTCACTTTGTGACTATTTTTTGTCACTACAGATCTTCGTTGCCACAGATACTCACACTCTCTTTTATTTAAACAATTAGGTTTGGCACTGGCCCCTCTAACATAAGTTTAATTTTTCTGTGCATCTGAGGCTTTGCATTTGGGATTATATGGATCCCACCAAACCAGGTAATGATAACTACAAGGTATTTTACTTCAAAATAAGTAATTTATTTTTTTCCCTTCCCTTAGACTGGAAATAAAAATGCCACATGAAATCTTGGATTTAACATGCTGTTTTATTTATGTAAAAATAGAGATGTTTAGTTTATAAGATTGAAAAATTGCTTTTTTATTCCCACTGAATGTTCTCCAGTAAATTTTAGTGTGGCATTGTCTGCACTGGATAGGTCACTGAATGGTGCTTTTACAAAAGTGTTTGAAAAGAAGAACTTGGTCCATGGAAATTGTTCAAATAATCTTGTTAGAATGAAGCCTTGACTGAAGGCAGTAATTTCATGGATTAAACCCAGAAGGGCTGGCTAGGCTGATCTCCTTCCTATCACAGGCCACAGAGCTTCGTGCAGAGACTGTCTAAGCAAGTGCTGGTTAGCTGCAAGACATAGGGGATTTTGCATGGACAATACATTGAACAACACCATGAAACTAGAAACTGTGGAACTTTTTGAGGACAGGATAAATCGGAGCAGGAAGAAAGAGTATTTTTACAGGCCATTTAGTAAACACAGTGAGGTAGAGTTGTTGCATCTAACTATGTTCAGTTTTCACCTAGAAAGTTCCAATTAAAAGTAAGGGAGACTGTTTTGTTTTTTTTTCTCCCAGTTTATCCTTGTCTCTCACATGCCACATGTGGTCCAGAACTGAGCAACATGATGTCACATCTAAGTATGGGACAGAACTGACTGGTTTGTACTTCTGCAAGTCTGAAAAGCACAAACTGTAAGCAAAAATCCAGTGCTGTGAAACCTGAAGAGAAATAGGGGTAGGAGAATACAGTGTGCATATCTGTCTTACAGTTTGATATTTTTCCTTTTACAAAAAATAAATTGAAAAATAAATGACATTCATACATCTTTTGAGTCAACCAGTACTTTATTGTGATTCATGAGAACTTTTTGTAGGCAAGAACAATGTTCTGCTTACGTTTTTTCAGGCATGTCAGATCTGATTGGGGATGGGCACAGTACCATGATGCTACTGTTGTTCAGAATGAGATATGAAAGAGACTTCAGGCAACAAGAAAATAGGCTGAGCACAATGTGCTGCAATAGCTAATGCTGGAGTGCAGTGAGCAGGTGACAGAGGAGGAGGAGGAGGAGGCACTTCTGGAAGGGTGCTTTGCTGTTCCTTTGTCATAAAGGCTGATCACGAAGGGATTGATCAGTGCTGGGGTCTGAGTATTGCTCTGATAGTGAAGCTGTAAGTTGTGGCCCTGAATGTGTCTGGAGGATTTTCTGCTGAATGTAGGGGAAGACCATGTTTAGATTTCTTCCTGAGGTTGCTTTGAGTGCATGGGCTTCACTAAAGTAGGAATATGAGCAGCAGAATGAGTGTAAGGAGTCAGTGGGAACATCAGTTTAGCATGAGGGCAATATAAGATGTTGCCCTTCTGTTGAAGGGCTTTAGCGCTGTTCTCCCACACCGTGCAGCTGGTGATTTGGCTGCAAGGCACTGGCTCTCAGTGTAATTGTTTATTGTTTTATTTCTCATTAGTGAAGCAATGCAGAAGGAGGAAATGTAAGAAAATACAGATTATAAAGACTGTGAAGGAAAACAAGTGTCCTTGAGGACTTTTTCCATAATATTGTTTTTTATCTTCCCACCATTAGTTAGCAAGTTGCATTTATAGTCCACCTGTGCTCATGGTGTGATGCTTCACACTTGATAAATCATGTGACTTTTGAAGACATATTGTGTAGAATTAAAGAGTCTGTTGTTCCACTGTCACTGTATTTGGAGAATAACACAAATTTCATGCAGTCGAATTGCTAACCAAGGTACGTATGGACAGAGTGAGTAGTGTTGTCTTCATCTGATTACCCAGGTAACCATGAGTTTAGTTTTGGGCCACTGCTAGAGTGTTAGTATGCAAATGCACTAGTGGATCTCAGGAAGGTTATGACGATCCAGGACAAGGCAAGGAAGGTCTCGTCTCTGGGGGTTAATATGGGAGTATAAACATGTACCGCTCAGTATAAACATGCAGCACTCTCTTCACAAAGTGACAGTGTGTCCGGGCCTCTGGCCCACCTGTGAGTCCTGCAGTCATGTTTGTGATTCTGTCTTCATGCTCTGTCAAAATGTAATTAATGCTCGTATATGCTTGAAGGGCACATTCGCCATCACTACTCCCAGCATGGGAAGTCCATTTGGTCAGTCTTCAGTTTTGGCAACCTCAGTTTTATCAACTTGGGTATAAACCCCTGCAAAACTTGTGGTAAATATTTCCTGCTGTTGCATTGCCCCCTGCCTTACCTGTCTGGGATGTAGCCATCTGGGATGGGCAGCTTCCAAATTACAGCTCCCACCTGGCCTTAAGATGGTATGACGTGCAGGTATCTGGACTTTGATGTCATAGCTTTTGGGGTAGCTAATGGTGACCATCCATTAACTTGACCTCCTTGACTTTGTTATTTAACCGTGTTTGGGAGACAGCAGACGGATGAATAGCACATATAACACTTCCCAACTCTAAGTATTGATACTGACAGGGAGAAAGGAAGAGCCACAACAAAGGAGGTGGGGAGTGCAGGGCTGTCTCTCATGTAGGGTTTAAGCCGGGTTTGGGATGCTCAGTTGCTGCACTCACGCAGCCGTGGGACTCCTGGCAAGAAACCCAGCCCAGCCTGTGTGCAGCTCTGTGCCAGTTCACCCAGCCTGGTGGGAAAAGGTTGATGCAGAGACAAGATTTATCAGTGTAGTCCACTTTAAGCAAAAAACTGGTGCATAAGGTACATGGAGACATCAGCTTGCACATGTGCTCTCTCACATGCTGTAGATTAAATGAGAAACTAAAGAGGTAATGTACTTATGAGTAAGAAGTGAACTGGTGAAATAATGACACTTTATTTTGAAGGGCATGGATAAGGCTAAAACCCAGATATAAGAAAGCAAAACTCTGCATAACTGTTTTGAAAAGAAACATGTAATTAAATTCTTGAACAATATGAAGTTGGTCATAAATTCTGATGCTACTTTTTGCACCTTGGAGGTCAGTGAAACTATAAGTTAAGGGAATTATGTTTTGCATATGTTTGAAGTAGACATTTTTTAAGTTTCACTGTTTCCAATCCCAACTTTTGATGGATGCCCAATAGTAATTTTTAAAATATTGAACGATAGAAATCACACTGAAAAATTCTTAGTGAAGTTACTTATTGCCCAGGAGATAAAATTGAAATAAGAGATGTATCTTTCATCACTGATTTTGAATATTTATTCTCTGTATTTCATTTATTCTAAACAATTTTTTTATCTCTAGAGTTAGACCCTGACTAATTCTTTATCAACTTTTCTGGGAACAACAGTGGTTGGTTATTCCAAATATGAGTAAGGACAGCAAGCTTGGGCTTCTACTAATTTAGATGAATAAATTTGCCTTGAGAATGACAAATTGTGTTAGCACTTTTCATTTTATAACATTAGACAGTCAAAGATATTAACACTTTGTAGGAAATCAGCATCAGGCAGTGTTTGGAACTCCTTATAGGGACCTCTCAGGTGCCTGGTCTCAGCAGAAACTGCTAACTACCTTTCTCTGTTTTAATTTTAGTAAAAGAATGGTGTGATTGAAAAGCAAGGTGTTGGAAGGAATTCCACCATACTAGCAAAATGTCCTTCCTTTTGTTTTCCTCAGAGTTCTAAAATAAGGATATTTCTTTGCCAGTTCCTTTCTTGATTCTTAGTTGGCATAATGATGGCAGGAATAGCCCTCTGTGTGTGTGGTGAGGGGAACGAAAGAAGTACCCCACTGGCATGAGATTTTCTGCAGTTTTCTTTTGTAGGTTCACCACAGTGTTACAAAAGGTGCAGTCTTGATTGATTTCTTGTCTTTTATTTATTTTCTTTATACATTTATTTTGCCGTTAGGGTGAGGGAGTGCAATGGTATGTCAGGAAACAGCCACGAGGGAACAGAAGTACTAGAAATTTAGTTGGAACATTTTTCTTGGTAGTATTAGTTGAGTGTTTCTCTGTCTTGGTTTGGTCAGGGCCTGGTTTTGGGTGAAAAACTTTCAGTTCTTACAGGGGATTGTGGGGTTTCAAGAAAAGGGATGATAATAACCATGTTGGGATAGCTGATACTTTTTATTGTATTAGTCTTATTGGATTTATTCCTTCTGGTTTACTTTACTGAATTAGATAACCCTGAAAGGGAATAATAACTGGAGTACATTATTTTCTTTCCACTTTGCTAATTTTGCTATAAATATTTTTGTATCACAGGTTTCTTATTTAGTAAGTGTAATGCCATTGTATGAATCTTACCTTCATCCTTTGCTTTTGTAAGGTAGGCTGGTTGCTCTTTTATAAGTTAGGGCTCATACATTAAGTTATCACATCCATTGAACTCTGTTTATGTTTGGGTTTAGCTCCTTTGCTTTTGAACAGTCTTGCTAATAGAACTGTGATGGAAAACTTGAAATGTTTTACTGCTGTTTAATTTTTTTTCTGATTTGTGGGTGGATGGGTCCAGGTGATAGGTTTTAATCTGCAGGTTAATGAGTAAGAAAGACCTTTCTTGAACCAAGAAGTTTCCTGCAAGAATTTTAGATAAAAAATGCAAAGTTTTTTTTGTTTCTTTTTTGTCTTAATTTTCCAGGAAACACAACATGCTTTGACAGAATTCAGAGGAGACTGGAAGACTTTGTCTGAAAGCTAAAACTTCTGGTTTTGAAAAATGTTGCTGTAGCCCTCCTCTGACATTACAACCTGGATGCCTGCTGGCCCTGCTCTGCAAGGCTGAGGCTGCCTTCCACCTTTGACATTTTGCCATGATCTTTCCTCTTTGAAGGGAGTGCTGGAAGTGGGGAATCCCTCAAAGTGATCTGTCATCAGAATTCTCATTTAAATGGTAAGTCTAGTTGATAGAGATCTGCCACATAAAGCAGGTAAGCTAGAGATACAATGAAATGCTACACTAGCATTTCTTAATAACATACTATGTTTTCAATCAAAATATTTTTGTTGATAAGTTTGGCTTTTTGGTAAGAAAAGTATACTTGCAGAAGCACATATTTAGACATGCCAAAACCCCCCAAACAATCCAACCAGAAAGTGTTTAGCTGGAAGCCTCATTTCCCATCAAAAATAGATGCAGTGGAAAATTTTCAAGCAGCCCTATATTTAACCTCCTTGGATCAGAATTTGGATGTTGGACTGAGGGAGGCTTACAGAGTTTTTTGGCTGCTTTTGGTAGGGTGTCTGTTTTTTCACTCATGACATCTGCCTGCTTTTCAAGCTGTATTCAACCTTGTTATAACTCTTGTTATTGCAGCATTTTACTGTGTTCAGAATGCTAATTCCCACTGGAATCAACTAGCTTGGGTATGTGCAAACTCAGTTTCTTTCAACGGGTGCATCAATCTTGCTTTTTTTTCCCTTCCCTTATTTTGGCAGTGTTTTAGTAAGAAAATGTGAGTACTGTGTACTGACTGTGCAAAAAGCCAGTATCACTACAGTACAGTTCCTAGTTCTTTGCCCAGGGTGGCCTTGCTTTGGTGCATTGTGGATACAAAAGTTTATATAAGTTTAAGGGATAATTGGATTAGTGAAAGAGAAGATCCATTGGGCAAGATAAATAGATAAATCACATCAGTCTCAGGGATTCTTGAGTGGAATATAGTTGAAGTGCTAGAGAGTTATTCTGGGAAATACTGCATTTGATTTCTTTGCTCATGCTCTCTTCTCTTCACTCTGGCTTACGACTGCTTTTGGAAGCAGGATACTGAGCTAAATGGATCTTTGATCTGAATTGTCACAGCCATCTTGGATGAGGACAAGTACACTGACAAATGCGTAAGTGTGGCCTTTGGCCGTCTGGAATTCAGCAGAATTTAACAAAAATTAAATTTTTTTCACCAAGAAAAGTGCAAGTGAATCATTAAATATATGAGCATAGGAAAAGAAAATTTTGTCTGAATAGATTATGATTCTGGAATCTCAAGCATTCTGTTGATTTTTTTTCCAGTAGGTTTTGCAACTTCCATTTCTCCTTTGTTGCTTTTTGTAGAAGTAAGAATTTGTAACAACTAAGTC
Organism: Cinclus cinclus; assembly: GCF_963662255.1. Classification (NCBI taxonomy): domain Eukaryota; kingdom Metazoa; phylum Chordata; class Aves; order Passeriformes; family Cinclidae; genus Cinclus; species Cinclus cinclus. Next base: position 12,638,456 of record NC_085046.1, on the reverse strand, counting down.
TGAAATACAGCTGTGAGCCTTTTTGTGTGTTCTTCCAAAGTTGGTGGGAAGAACATTAGTGTGAGACTCCTGCAAAATCCACTGGAGCTTGTGTTATGACAAGAAGAGAAAACAAAGCAAATATTAAAAATCAGGGAGGAAAATTGTTAGTATGATCTGCCTTATTTTCAGTATATGTTATGTTCTGTCATTAGTGCAGTGTCAGAATGCAGTTTGTAGCCAGAAGCTACCACCAACTGGTGACGTGGCATTTCTGAAGCAAAAGTTGATTATTATTCTTTATTGCTTGTTTTGCATCATAACAGCTTTACAGAAACATCTTTCCAGATATTCTTAACTTTGTTTTCATGGTAGTTTAATTTAGTTCATGACTGCTAAGTAATACTGTGCTGTTTAACTCTTCACAGGCATTAATGATCAAATCTGTAAAGGAACATACTCTTAGTAGAACAGCATTGTTTCTTTCTAAATTTTAATAAATTCTTCAGAATTTTTATGATTTCCTGAAAATAGATATATTTAGTTTTACTCCTGTGTGCTTAAATTTACCTGGGTGTGATATTGACCAAAATAGGCGTGGTCTTTTCTATTTATTTTCCTGACATGGCAGAGACTTTCTATTCATATTTCTGTCAGCACAATTTTATTATAGTACATTGTTAGTACTAGAAGTTGCCTTTTATTTTATTAGAACTATTTAAAATAAATATTTGAGAGAAAATATAACAGCTGGACAACATTTAAAAGAAAGAAATATTTTGAGTATTGTTGAGAAATAGATTCATCAACCCAAAGTGTGGCAGGAAGGACAACAGAGAAAGAAAAGCATAATATTGAAGCATAAGAGTGAGCTCATATGGTATCAGCTGCTCATGTGTGGAATCTAAATACTTTCTGAAGTATAGTGCTCCACAGTCAATTAGCATTACTTCAAATAATCATTGTACAAGGAAGAAATTAGAATTCATGAGCTGGAAAAAAATAGACAAAATTGTTCATGCTTTCCCAGAAAAGCAGTAAAAAAATATGTAAATTCTATTAGAATTAATTTAGAAATTCTGTGAAGTGAAAGAAGATATTGTAATCCTGTCTCTAAAGTGTGTCAAGAATGGCAGAATAGTGCAACTTCTCTCACATAATTTGTATGCCTTAATCAGAATTTTTATGAAATGTCAATGAGAAGCCAATAGAGTCACTAAATCTGTGTACTTTTGAATCTGGAAGAATTGAGGGGAGTAATTTGGTGCAAAATAAACATGTGTGCACAAGTAATTGCACTGACACTATTAAATTTCTTTCATTTCAGTGCTAGGTAGTAATTACTCTAACTTCAAGGAAAAGGGAAAATTACATCCTGTAAACTTTCTCACGCAAAATAGTCTGTCCTTCTGTGAGTGATGCTGGTTAATTTAAAATGTCTGTTTGCTTGAGAAAAGGTTTGTCAAATCAGGTGGTTAAATGGGAGAGGGGATTAGAAAACAAAAAATCTGGTTTGCACTGGGGGTTAACTTTTGGGGCTGTGGGGCAGAGTATGTACAATGAATATCACCATCTTTTAAGTGTTCAGTACCATTAAAACTGTTTTCCTTATGGCGAGTCCTTTATTGGCAGAAAATCTGTGAAATAGACAGTGAAGGCAAATGCTGTGGTAAAATATATATAAAGAATCTAATGTCAAGACCCAAAGTTAAGGTATTCGTCTTCTACAGGTTTAGGAAATTATGAGGATAAATTGAAAAAGTGTTTCTATGTTTAAAAAGCCTAATTGTCATTGTATATACCAGTCTCTTGTCTGTTTTGTAGACGTTTGTGCTATCTACCTGGCATTTTTGAAGCAAACAATATTTTTACAAGAGTCACTAATTTGGTTTGGGGTACAAGAAATAATTGTTAACTTTATGGGTACTGTTAGTTTTATGGGTAGTAAATGTAATGTAATAATTTTCACTTTTAAATAAGCTCCTTCATTCTGTATGTAAAACAAAATAGCTTCAAGATGCTTGGTTTTGTAATTAACAAATGTCTAGTTGATCAAAAATATCCTCTCTAGTATGAGGCATGGAGATGAGGCTAGACTGTGCTACAGAATAATGTGATTATAATGATTTCCTTAAGAGAGCACAAAAGCCACATCTAAGTTTCAACTGACGTTTATTGACACACAGCATCTGTTGGGAGCCCCATCAAACTTTCTATTCTTTTCTGTTTACCACCTCCTGCTTTTATTTACAGTCAGCATATCTGTTAATTAGCCTCTGGTAGAGCCAGTTCTTCTAAGAAGATCTCTTGTCTTCCTGGTGATGGCCCCATGAGGTGACCATGTACACACAGTCTGTGAGTGAATTAATCTTTAACTCATTAATTTCAGTGCCAGATTCTGCAATGTTTAACTGCTGCCTTGGTTTCCTGCTCAGCAATTTGTATTTGGAGAATTGTGATCCTTGTCTTCTGCTGACCTCAGCGTCATGAGCACATCCCAGTGAGCTCTCAGCTTCTCGTGGATAACCTCACTGAAAGTCATATCTTCCTGTAGCTTTTTGGTTTCCTATGATTACACCAGAATGGAGATAGGACATTGATGACTTCCTCTGTGTCACTGAGCTTATTTACCTAGTTTTTCTTGCACATTTGTAGAATAAAATTACTCCTGCACATCCTCAGCTCTGTCATACCATATCTGAATGAAGGACGGTGCTCTGGAGGGTACCACACATTTTACAGAGTCTCAGTGAGACCTGGTGATGATATGAAGATGTTTATAGCCACAGTCTGAGTGCTGGAGGAAAAATTCAGGAGCAGGATTCAGAGATCTTCTGCCCAGGCCTGCAGTGTGTGCTAGAAGTGCTTTGAGAGGTGAAAGCTGATCTGTGCATCTCACCGGGGTGTTAATGGTTGTTTTTTCACCTGAAACCTAAGAAAAGAATGACTGGGCCACTTATTTGCACAGTCAAATGTAGGCAATGCCTGATGTGATGGCCAAGGTCTTCACTTTTGCCCTGTCACTCCTCCACTGTGAGAGTCCTTGAGGAGTAGCCAGACTCTGAAGACTTAAGCAAAGGTTAAAGGTGCCCTTGAAATCCTGCCCAGAGCAAATGCAAGTATTAAAAGCCATAAAGTACATGCTGTGGTAATGTGAACATTTTTTCATAATTTAATGAGAGCTTTACTGATAAAAATTCACTGTTTCAATTAAAAAAAGAAAGAAAAAAATCCCAACAAAACAAACCCAAACCACCCATCCAACAGCATAATCCCTGGAATACATCCAGCTTTTGTACTGGAAAAGTACCTCAAAGGAGTACGATCTTTCTTTAGTGGGGAAGTATTTTTGCTTATCTAAAAGGTTTTATGCTGGCAGAACTGCATTGCATTGTCTACTTTTTGTGGCTAGGCAGATCCAGGTAAAGCAACTTAGTTTTAAAGGAACTAGAAACCTTAATTCCTTTAAATCAAATTCCTAAGGCATCCAAATGTCCAGGATGCTGTGAAAGGAGACATAAAGATTAAAAATAGAAGGTGAATGTTTGCTACTGATAGTTCATAGGTTGGAGGGTTAGTGGTGATACAGTGTTGTGACAAAAAAAAATCAATGAAAAAATACCAGTTAAAGTTTCCTTTACCACCTTTAATTATAAGAAGTCAAATGCTGACTGATCTGTTAACGTTTCATGGGGAAAGTTGACACTGAGGGGTAAGGGTGGGTAATATTTCTTCAAAACATGTTAACTGCTTTTTCTTGTTCATGGTTGAAGGACAGAAAAAAAAGAGATGCTGGAAATGTTTTCTAAAATTATGTGGCCCTTCATCAGTGTTTTATAGGTACTGTTTAAGCCATCTTTGCTAGGGAGGAGCTCCTTTACTATTAATATGCTGTCATCTTTCAAATCTCATCAAGGCAGCACCAGGATTTTTTTTTCACAGATTTTTTTTGACGTACAGCCTCAATAAATATGGAAATTACAACTTAAATCTCATTTTTTTCCTTGAAAAGCAGTGCAGTGCCCAAATTCATTGAATTTCAACTTTTATTTTTTCTTAATGTTGAAAGACATATGCAAATTTTATTAACAATATGCACGGTTAAATTTAGCTATAAATTCCAGTCGGAGATTTTTGCTTTGTTTATTGTCCAAGTCAATGTGTCTGTAGAGAAAACCTCCTGCTGTGCAGGAATACATAGTCAGCTACTTGGAAAAGTAGGAAGTTTAATGATGAGAGTTTATTCTGGAAAAAGGTAAAGCAAGCACTGTTTTTTTTTCTTTAATTATTATGACTTCAGCTAACAGAAATTCAACATACGTAGTTTATTTTGATACTAACTGTTATTAGACAAACCACTTGATTTTTCTTTAACCTGGTCTTCTGTGTAACTGAGAGGTTCTGAAAGAAAGTATAGGTCATGAACAAATGGTGCATTTCTTAAACTTGCAAGATAGATCATGACATAAAATCCAAGTGTGAAGGGAAAAAAGAAGCATAAACACATGTATTGCTGACAATATCTTCGTTAAAATATACTTTATCCTATGAAGATATTAGTGTCAGACGTAAATTTCCTTTGCTGCTCTCTCTGAACTTACTCTGATTTTTTTTGTGTGGTAACAGTGAAGTATCTTTAAACAAGGTTTTTGAGTGGAAGGTTAAATTATTGCCAGGGAGTACATGTTATAAAAGATAACCAAACATATTATCGTGTTTGTAACAGAAAGCCCTCCAAGACTGTAGTGACTTGAGTGGTTCCCATGTGTTCAGTTTTTGTAAGTCATTCTCATGGAATACGTTTTATCTAGCCATGTAAAAAAAACCTCACTGCTTTCAAATAAGGTGTTTCTCCTGTCTATGCAGAATTTATGTAATACTGTAATAATCTGTATTTCTCCTTGTTGTTCAATGCATATTTGTCCTTTCTAAATCTGTTCAAACGTAATATGAATAATGTTTTAATGATAATTCTACTATGGATGATAGTAATTATTTAGTCAATAAAATTAGTCAATAAAATTTTTTAGAATTATGTTATGGATACTGTTTGGGTTGCATGACTCGCCCCAGTTGTTTAGGCATATTCCTTTTTTTCTTTGTGTCTGTGTAGGACTGATCCATAGCCTGGGCTTACAGGTTCTTCAGTAACACAAATGGTACATGATAATTGTGTCTGGGGAGGGTCTGGCAGCTTTACAGAGGAAATTTCTGAACCTGTACATAAGTTCAGAATAAGCAACTGCTTGTAACTTCCCCCAAACCACTGCTTTTTACTGAGCCTCATTAAATGGTCCTACATGTAGGACATAAAATGTATTTATGGTAGAGTGAGAGTTTTGTTCTGAGTCACTGGTGCATCAAGAGTTTCTCCATAATGTTCTTCTGGTTGTCTAATACAGTGAGACAGGCCCATGAGAGGCACAGACACCGAGGTCTTGTGGGAGCAGTCCTTGGACCTGAATTGTCAAGAGATGTGAAGGTGCCTAATCTCCTGTAGAACTGAGAGGGACTTTATGTTCCCAAGTAGGATTCAGGAACCCAAATACCTTGTAAGTCTCCATGTATAAAGCTTAGTTGCAATATAGCCTCTTAATTCCCCACACATCGCTGCATTCTTCCATACATGTTTCTCTCATTGGCTATTTATTGTTAATTGGCAGCTTGGATGCTTAATTATGCTTCTGTTTTGGGAGATGTTTCTACCTAATCTTGTCCTGTATTTCTTTGGACTGTCTGTTCCTCTTCAGCTCTTTCCACTCTTACATTTTCCATATGTGATAAGGGCACTTAATTTCCAGTGGCTGACTTCCCTCTTACAATGGCATGTGTGAAATGTAAAACTGCTAGTATTTATAGAGCACCTTGTAAAGATGCTATAAAAGGAATTGTTAGGGATCAAAATTGACAGAGATTTGACTGTTTTGTCCAAACTATTTTTTGACCAATGTGCAACTGACCAATATTCAAGTTGCATATTAACCAAATTCTACTTCATTTGACTGACAAAACGATCAGGGTAGGAGTGTGTGTCACAGGTAGTTAAAGGATGCAGAACCTTGTGCCAGTCTAATGTTTTTGTTACAGGAACTACTCTCTGCTCTACTATTTGCTCTTCAGCAATAGAAACCCGGGCATAAATCAACTTAATGTTTTTTTCCCATGCTAAACTTTATCTTCGTTTTAGGAGTAAGATGCAGTTTGGGTAGGGATTTAAGGACTTAGATATCATAGACTGCTTATTGTTTCTGGAATGTGTTCTCTTTATTTCTAGTCACTAAAGGAGCAATAATTAATTAACTAAAGAAATTAGTGTAATTGACTGTTTCTTGTGGCTCACGGATTCACACTGTTTGGCTAATCAATGGCCATGAGTTTTGCATGTGTAAGTAGTTATAAACACTTTGTTTTATTCACGCTTCCTTTTATCACAGAACGTCTTAGTTTGTACTGAGGAACACTCCAGGTGGACCATGGCCTTTGCATTCCACCCCAGTGAGGGGTGCTTTCAAAGGGCCTTTTGCTGCTCCATCAGTGCAAGGCCTAAACATATTCCATAAACAATCTTAAAGGATCAGAGAGTAACTGAACTGAAAATGGAGAGAATATGGTAAATTATGTTAGGAACAGGTACAAGGCTGATGATCCTTGAGGGACCCTCTCCAACACTGCCTGTGACAGCGTGTCTTCTTCCAATCATCTCTTCAGCTCTGGGGCTAATGCCATGTGGTAGATTTATGCATTTGATTGTCTTGTATTTAAAGCTATGTCAATGCTTTGAAAACAATGTTGTTAACTTTTTACCCAATGAAGCTGATTAAAATGAAACACGTTTGTACTTGGTCGGCTTCTTCCATGATCTGGGATGCATCTGGGAATTCAATCTATAGAATCTCTTCTTACACTTATCTAAATATTTCTGAGTGCCAAATATAAAAATATAACCAACTAATATGTCCAGAGATTAGTAGATTTCAAAGAAGTTTTAGACTAATCTAAAAATCACAGCAATTTTTTGCATAGAGCTGTTGTTGCTTCCCATTCACTGGATTTTTTGTGTCATTAATGTGATGCAAATAGATAATTTTTATGTGGGAATGCAGAGTATAAGTGGTTGGCTACTGATATATTTTCTCCTACTCCACATGTGTTAATGTGGTTATGAGAGATTATGCTGGTGGAAAACATGATCATGGGATTTGACCTCCTTGGAAGTAAGGACTTTTCCAGGTCATGGAAGGCCGAATATTCAGCTCATGACTAGTGTAGAACTCTTTCTATTTCATAACAGAAATACTGACACCTGGTTTGCACTTGAAAGTGTTATCAAGGAGGCCTGTCAGGGAGGGTTATGAATTTTTTGCTGACATAGCTATGCCAGCAAAAATCCCAGTGCAGAAACTGCATAAGGAGTTCTTTTACCTGTACATTTTGCTTCTCTTGAGGGATAGGTGTAAGTTGCTTGAGAAGAAGAGTCTTGTTAGTGTAATTTCTATATTAACCTTTCTAGTGTAAATCAGCTGTAAGTCTCATCCTATAGGGACTCATATGCCAGTTTATCACTGCACACAGAGATGATACAGCATAGCTTATGCTTACGTTCCTTCCAAGAATGACCTCCAGAGCAACTCTAAGAACAGTGTCACTGTCTCCTGTTCATCTTCTGCCTACAGGCTTGTCTCACAGCTGCAAGTTCTTGACAGTCTGTGAATTTTCATGTTTGGCATTTGTCCTGTTGGGGGTTCTAGTCTTGAAGATACTTTTGGGGCCACACTTAGTAATGATGAAATCATTGCTTAACTGAGCTATTTTCAGGAAGAAAGGGAGCTGGATGTAGATATAACAATGGAAAGATGGGAAAGAAGCTCCCTAGTAGTGAAGCTTATGATATGCAACATGCAAATTAAAGGATGAGAAATACAAAAGTGGGATTCCTTGGGTGAATCAGTTCCAGCATATGTAAGCATGTGGGAACACTTGGTGGATCAGGATTGTCCTTTGCTGGTACTATATGCACTACCATAAATAACAAGGACAGGTAATGACTTGAAACCTTCCCTTGTCTCTTACAATGCTCTTCCTGTATGCTTCCAATTATCTTTCAGTTAGAAGTTCTACACTAGAATTCATGCCCTAAAGTGTGCTCTCATAATGTTTGTTGCAGGAAGGACTCATTTTTTTTTTGAGAGAGAGACATCCTAACTAGAAATTACAGCTAACCTCCAGTGTGTGGAGATTTTGTGTTGCTTAAGTTACTTCATAGCATCTGAAATGAAGGCTGGACCAGATACCAGAATATATTATTTGCACTAGTAGAAATAATTTCACATCACACTCTGCAGGAATTCAGAGTTGTTCTATTTTTGTGCTTGAAACAGGAACAGCTTGAACAAGCTAGGTGATGTTTTATTTGAGACAAAGGTTTCTTTTTTCCTCAAAGGTTTTTTCAAGACATGCAGAAAGCCCATTTCAAGTAATACTGCTGGCGCTAGAGCTGCCAACGTAAACTCTGTGGCCGTGCACTGAGGTTGATTAATCAGCCAAGGTTAATTGAAATTGGTATTTTCATGTGAAGTCCTAGAGACTCACTTTGGAAATGCATGAGTCTGTAGGCCTGCAGTCTCCCTGACAGATGAATCTAGTCTTGAGGATTGCAAATTCGATCCCTGCTGTTACCAGTCCAGCCACAGGGGCCATTTAACAAAAGATCCCCGAGTTAATGATTGCTGTTCTATGACAGGGATATTGGACTTATTATACACCGAACACAAAGGTCTCTGATCCATATTTGTGCCTTGTTTCCTGCTTGGGATTCAGCACCACATGGTGGTAACTGTCTGCTTCATGCAGAAAAGTGTTCTGCTGTGATATCAGTGAGCGATAATATCAGAAGAACATCCATTTCCCATGAATTTAAACTATTACTGCAGATAGGTGCAATTATTGAGAATCCCTGTAGAGACGTACAAAAAATGTTGTCTCTGTCCAAAGATGTTGATTCTGGAATGTAGCAGTGCCTGTCTGACATGCCTAGTTTGGGGTCTCAGTGGCTGCTATAAATTGTATCCTGGAAAATGGTTACTGAAACTATAAAGTATAGTGCTGCATTTCAAGCCCTATTTAAAGTATCAGTGGCTTTGTCAAACTATATGTGTAATTTAAATCAAATTTATATGGTGAAAATATGTTGAAGAGGAACCAGTGGAATAAGATGACTTCGTAACAAAGAATATTGACTTTGCATATTAACTTCATTAACTTAATGCTGTCTCATGTGTATTGGAAAATTGTTCAAGTGAGAATAATAGCTTTTGAACTACTTACAGGCTAATAGGTAGTGATTGTAGTCACTGAGACTTTGAATAGCTGTGGCTGTTGATTACACAGATTAAATGTGAATGTAGTTTTCAATATGGGTGATTTTCAAAAAACTCATTTTCTGTCCTTCATTTTGACTTTCATGGTTAATGACACTGACTTCTAATGCATATTAAACTCTGAGAGTGGGAAATTAAATTCCTCTTCTTCTGTCTCGTAGTAGAGACAAGACTGCAGAAGCCTCCATATGCTTATTTTAAATTGTTCAAGATTGAAGCTGTCAAATACAAGGTTACATTAGCGGTAATTCCCATACAGTGGGGACATGTTCTACTTAAAGAGCTGATTGCTTATGGGGTTCCTGGTGTTCATAGCACTAATTTTTTATGCACTCCTTCCTTATGTTTTTTTCGCTTAATATCTGAACTGTGTGCTTGTCTCTGCATCTGCTGTGATTTCTCAGTGAATGCTGGTTCCCAAGTTCTTTCTCTTTTCTCTCCTTTTTTTTCTTTTTTTTTTTATTTTTTTTTCTCCAGGGCCTAATTATGAAACAGCTTCAAATAAATACAATTTTTTAACAAAAAACATTCTGCTTCCTGCGAACAATGGGCTGAATTTTTGTCTTTATTCTTGGGGAGTTCTTATTCAGTTGGAGTGCTTTGCAGTTGGCTAGGCCTGAGATTTCTGGGAGCTGTAATTGTGTCTCATTAATTCTTACAGTAATGTAGGGTAACTATAAGGAGCATGCAATTAGTGGTCTGGTCAATGAATAGAGCAGTTAATCAGCAGACAAAGGATGGGGCTCAGGACCTATTAGGCTGAAAGGAAGTGTTACTATTGTCACAGGCAGTAGGAATGCATGCAGACGTGCCTTAAAGTTGAACTGTTTAAGGGAACTGTGTATGTGTTTTGATAAACCAGTTTTCCTACCTATTCCACTACTTGAGAGAGATTCATTTAAGCTTGCCTGCTAGAAGTCAGAGACCATAGCAGAGGTTTTCAACAGGCTGAATGGGCTCAGTGTATTCTCTCACCTTAATGGAGGCAGCCCCAGGGTTTATCAAAAATAAAAAGTGGCTGAGGAGATGTAAGGCATCCTTAGCTGTTTCTCCTCCTCCTCAGAAAAATGGTCGGTGAATGTAAAGTTTAAATCAACCATTGTGTAGATTGTCAGTCAGTCATACTCAGCAGGTTTGTCTTCATAATGAACCTTGTTTGTTCTGAATGGCTGTGCTTTCAGTGCATGTAAATGTATGCAAATACTCATAACAGTTTAAAAATGGTGGCTCTTTTGGTAACAAATAGCCTCTCCTACTTTTATGAAGACCTGACTTTTACTATTTCTAAGGTTTAAAATGCAAAAATTGCTCCAACTTTAGACAGTGCTTCAGGGTTTTTTGCTAGCTTCAGATCAGAACTTTCAGTTGTTTCTGCCTTTGAAAAAATATGAACCTCATGAATCCTATGAAATGTTATGACATATGATTATTAAGAAAAAAGCTTTATCAATAAAACACTGCCCTTGAGTAACTCTTATTTCTAGCAGGCAACGCTTCAAATAAAAAGCCATTTCTTCTCTTAAGTTAAGCAGACACTTGGCATAAAAAAGAAGTAATTAAAATAACTTTTTTTGGAGGAAAAAAGAGAATCGAACTTTAATAATTAACTTATATTCAGAGCCTAGTGTTTTTCTCAAAACTGAAAGTAATTTTTAACTGTCTTCTTTGTATTAACAGGTTGTGGCTTTATCTCTTCTCATGGTATTCACATCAGCAGCAAGTAACGTTAGAAGAATAAAGTCTCTCAGGCTTTATATTAAGGATTCAATTATTCTGTATAATTAGCCCTGATTTATTAAATATTTGAAACATTTTCTACTCTTAGGTATGGAAGAGTGTACTAGAGTGATCAAAACCATAAATAACTTGTACCTTTACTCAGAAAATATTTTTTTATCAAATAATAAGGAAGATTAAGCCCAAGTCTCTCTCTTTTTCTGTTTGGATTTTATTCGTACAAGAAATATCACTTTTGTCCACAATCTCTCATATATTTCTATTCCCTTGAAATACAAAGAGGCAATGGATTCTGGTATAAATTAGGTAGATTTAATGAAATTTATGAGTTGTAACTTGTGCCTTGAATATAAAGTACTTGAGTGAGGCATAAGGTATTTTGCTGATGCCATTATTGTCACCTGTCTGCTTTTTGTTTTTGTTTTGTTTTGGGTTTTTCTTTTTTTTTCATTCTTCTGTGCCTGTTTTGAAACGCTTAGGAGCTGTGGAGTCTTGGGAATAACAGTTTCTGGATGCCATACGTTGCAAATATTTCCAAGGTCTTTTTTTTTTTTTTTTTTTTTTTTTTAACAGTGTCTTATTTTAAAGAAGCAGGGCAGACCTACCCTGGAAAATGAGAAAATGATATTACTTCCACACTCAGAAGCTGGCTGTTACCTCATATATATGCTACTTTCACATTTCATTAGCAAGTGATTTCTCTTCTGCTGTTAGACAACATCAAAACGTTGCTGCTCAGTATCACTGGTAAGCATTACAGGTTTAGTGGAAATTACTTCTCCCCTGCCTACCCCAGTAAAGTTTATCCTGTTGAAACACAGATTCAGTCATGAGGGACTACTGATCTGGAAGGGGTCTTATAGGAAAGTCACTGAAATATTATTTGGAGGGGTAGCAGATTAATTGTGGTCTACCATAAGTTATAAATTATGACTGGAATGGGAATTATAGAAATTATAGTCACTCCTTAATATGTAAATATTAATGATGATCTTTAACATTTTCATAGTAAGAGAATATCCATCTCTATACCTCTTTTTACATAGACACACATTTACTTAGTAATAACAGCTAGTGTTATTGATGGACAGCGTAGGGTAAGGTATATTAAACAAGTCTATTGCTGTTTTGAGAACTTCTCTTTTTCTTAATATAGTGTGAATCTTACCTGGTTTACCTGGCCTGTTGTGCAAGTTTCCAGTCTGCAAGATTCCCAGAGCAGAAAGAGTTTATAGCTGTTAACTAAATGTATACCAGTGTAATTTAAAGTGCATTATCTTTAAAGAAATCCTTCTGCATGTGTATTGTTTCTTTTGGTGCAAGGTGACATTGATTATTGTAATATAAACACATGAGTTTTGCTCTCTAATTTAAACTACCTGTCTATGTTTCTTCATCTGCTATAAGAACAGAGAGAAAATATTGCTTCTTGGCAGTTCCCCTACCTGTTTTAAACTGTTCATGAGTATTTTTGTTAAGTGTCAGGTCTGACTGTGTTGAAGCTGTTGCTTAAACTGGTATTCTCACCAAATCACCTTCCCATTAGGAAAGAGATACTGGTTTTAAAAGATGGCAGAAGTGAAATGAGGGGATTGCCTCCATAGTGAAGATAATCCCATTATAATTATTACACATATTATCTACCTGTTCTGAAGAATCATCTGAGGGATCAGGCTATGCTGCTCGCAACCAGTAATTTTCTAAGTCAATTGAACAATAAATTTGCAGAGTGTATGATACTGCTGAGAGAAATATACCACTAAAGTCACCCCTTTAAAACCTGAGATTTGGAAGAGTAAGTTATTTAAATCCAAAACTGTTGCTCTAAGAGTGCCTTCTTGTTGGGGGTTGGTTCTTTCCCTTTTCCCTCTGTGGAATTTTCCCCATTGTCATGCTAAGATACCTGTTGACTGGGCCCTGGTGACAAGGGTGGGGGAGAGAGAGTAGAGGGAAACCCCTCGATATCCAAACATCCAGAAGAGCAGATGGAAGGCTCTGGCTCTCCCCATTTCCCCCGTGGAGCTGGGACGAGAAGGACGATTGCCTCCTCTTCCCCATCTCGGCCATCCCAGCGTCGGGAGCCATCCTCACTGCTGTCAGACCCTGCCCTGCTGCCTTCTCTCTGTAACCTGCCACCATCCAGCACTCTGCTGATCACCGGGACCCACACCGTGAGCGGAGAGCTCTCTCTCCATCTCTCTCTCCCCCTGGGACAGCTCTGCCATCACCCCCAGCCCTCCTGCGGCTCTGCGGGACCCGCCCGCCCCCAGCACCAGGAACTGCAGCTCAGGGAAAAGGTGCCTGCAGCCAAAAAACACTGGGACTGAGTTACTGTTCTGTTTGTGGGTAATTTCATAACTGTTGTTGTTCTTGTTTGTCTTGTTAGATACACTAGTAAAGAACTGTTATTCCTACCCCCATATCTTTGCCTGAGAGCTCCCTTAATTTCAAAATCATAATAATTTGTAGGGAGGAGGGATCACACTTTTCATTTTCAAAGGGAGGCTTCTGCCTTTCTTAGCAAATACCTTTCTTTCAAATTAGGACACTCCTTAACTGCAGTCTAGCACAGGTGACACCTAAATTCCATGAGCAACTTTACTGTTCCATGGTGCCTGCTACACTGGTTGCATCCAAGGTCCAAACCAGATCTGTTTTGGCAGAGCTTGTTGCCCTTCTCTGTCAGCTTGACTAGGACTCAGGAAGCAGATGTTATGGAATCAGAATTACCTGGAACAGCTGATCTGCTAAACGTTCCCAGAGCACACAGTATGTGAACCTTGGACAGCTTCATCTCCTAAAATGCAGTGACAGCAGCTGCTGCAAGAAAAATGGAGCAGCTCCCTTTTACATAACTTGATAGTAGTTAGATGTTCATCCAGGAAATGTCTGAGTGGGCTTGTATCCATGCTATACATTGCCTCGCAGGCTACCTAGCTCCTAGGGTAGAGGCTAGACTGAGCTAGCAAAAGAAAATAGTGTTAGTTCTTTAATGTCTTTACTTATGAAATGGTGTGTCTGGAATTTGAACCAGAATCAATTAAGTGACCCAGAATAGAATATGGCGTATTGGTATGCAGCATGCTCTGTGCAGTTTGTCACAGCAAATAAGCTGCTGTATAGGCTACTTGCTGCAGTTGTTGTATAACATTTTCTAGATACAGTTTCTTTGGCAAACATGCCTGCAAGAACATGAAGTTAAAATGGCCAGGAGCAAGAACAGGTAGTCTTTCTGATGGCTCTGCTGAAAGAAAATTTCTTGTGACTGTTGTTCCTTATTTCACTGTAGTCTATAGTAAAGGAGGAAGAAAAACTCTTCCTGACTAGGAATTGTTCCAGCTGTATTTGAGCTGTGATGATTTGTACATCTATGTAAAACTTGGAAGTTATGGTTGACATTGTGACATTGTCATTATGTTGCAGAATTTCTCTGCATAGCTGCTTTAGTTCTCAAATGCTTAATGGCAGGACAATAAACACTGTATACTGCATAAATAAGTTTCGACTTGCATATTAGAAAGACTGGTGGAATTGGGAAGACTTGTTTTCTTGCAAAGACCAAGAGAATGCAATGCATAAAATGTCCACATTGACAATAGCATAATGCCAGGTATTAATTTACAGTGAGAGATCAAAATGCTTTATTTTTTGGTGAGGAATAAAATATGTAACTGAGAGGCCAGAGGAGGATAGGGGAAGTGGTTTGACTCCAAAGGTGCCCTATATCCTTAAGATTAATCCTAAAATCTATGAGAAGGATTTTGGACAGTATGAACTTTTCCCAAGGGTGAAGTCCTTAGTGATCAGAATATGCCCAGAGCTGACACGCCTTGGTTTGAATCTCTTCACTGTCAGCTGCTGTGCTTGCATCAACTTCAAGTTTTATGTGATTCCTGAGTTGCACATAACTTTCCTCCTATCCACATTTATGTCTTATTATCACAAAGGGGGAACAGTCATACAGGATCAGACTAAACATCTGTCTAGCTGGGTATCCTGTTCCTGACAGCAGCCTGGGGTAGTGTATAAGAAAATGTCAAGCATGTAATGATCCCTCCTTGGGATACTCCCCTACCTTCTGCTGAACCATGGTTTTGGGACTTCCTGAGCAAGAGATAATGCTAACATTTTTTATCCCTCCTCACAGTTCCTTTAGTGGTGCAAGCCTTAGAGACTTTCTGATTTTTTTAGCAGTCTTTTCTGTAAGAACTTTTTTATTTTTTTAATGTGGTATTGTGGTACACAAGCACTCTTCCATAAAATGAACTGCTAAGCTCATATATATTTTTCACTTTTTAAATTCTTCTTTGGAATTTTTTCTTCCTTGGCATCTACCAGAATAAGTTTGTTGCTAATTTATTTCTATTTACTCTGTTAGTTAGCTGCTCATTAATGTGAGGGGAAGGGTGTGGGGGATCCCTAGGGAAGCTGCTGGCTGTACAGGCTCCAGCAGGATGGCTCCATTTTAGCTGCTGAGCTAGAGAACAGGGAGGAGTTAAGGTGCTCAGTCCAAGACAAAATTTTTGAAAACTAACAGTTCCAGGAGCCTTAAATTCCAGAAACCTCGCATTTCTCTACCAGACAAACTTGTTATGCAACCCAGGTCCCAGCATGACAGGAAGCAAGCCAATTGCCACTGACACAGGTTTTGAATGATGTGGATAATCAAACAGTAAAATAATTTACTTGGCTTCTGGTTCCCAGCAAGTTGTGACTGGTCCTTTTCTAAATCAAACTTTGTCTGAAAAGGATAAATGGTGCTACACTGCACACTGCTTTCCCTCCCCCTTCTTTGCAGCAGGAAGTAAAAGCATCTGTGGAAGAACTTTGGTGTGAGCAAACACAATATTGAGCCAGGAAATGTTTCTGCAAGAGCATGTGAAAACCTGAAGGAAAATGTAGATCTAAAAAAACAATCCCGTACCCAACAACTACTTCCCTCTCCTCATTAAATGTAAAGGAATTTAAAATTTCTTGGTATTTTAGTGCACGTGGTTTTTAATTAAAGAAAAAGAACAAAATCTTCTACGAGTATTATAATTGTAACTTAGATCAGTTCTTTTTCACTTCAGTATTTACTACTTCTGTTGGAGAACTCGATAGATCAGTGTTGGTTTCAGGAGTGGACCCATACCCTTTGTAGCTGTAGGTGTGTAAGTCCCTGGGCTTCTGCATTTGAAAAAATAGCCCTTACTACCAGACTGTTAGAACAATTCTCACTACAGAAATTCTTACCTAGGTGTAAACAAATAAGAAGGGAGGAAGTAGTCTCTACAAACTCCATACATGGGAAAGAAATAAGAAATATCACTGAGTCATTCTTTGTCACATAGTTACCAAAGCCAGCTATGACAAAGAGTTTATGATTTTTTCTGTTGCTACTTTTGCATGCTGATAGGTTTAAATGGAACGATTAAGCCTCTGGAACACGAGATGCAGTTTATGTGTCAGCTAATCCAGTGCTGACCCCAACTTTCCAGTCTCTGTGGGAAGGTTCTCTTCTGCTTCAGCATCTTGTCAGCTACTTTGAATGCACT
The DNA here is from genome assembly GCF_963662255.1 of Cinclus cinclus. Classification (NCBI taxonomy): domain Eukaryota; kingdom Metazoa; phylum Chordata; class Aves; order Passeriformes; family Cinclidae; genus Cinclus; species Cinclus cinclus. The sequence continues at coordinate 12,621,826 of NC_085046.1, read as the reverse complement.
TAATCCTACTCATATTTTGTGGTATAGGCCAGGCCAAAAATATGTTCTCATAATTCAGGCCAGGCAAATTAGAAAGGCTTTGCCTGCTAGGCACACTCAGTATTTTATTGCTCAAATGTTTCACTGTGAAAGCTGTGTATTGTTCCTCCTCTGTGTCATGACAAAAATAGTCTAGAATCACCTGCTTTTCCATTGTCCCCTTCATGTCCAGTTCTCAATAATTTTTATGCTATGCAGGTCTCTTTGTGCACCTCTGTTTTTCAGATTATTCTCCCCCCTCCTTCAATTGACCCTCAGATTTAAAATCCTCCTTTGTTGCCACATGGCTTCCCTATTGCCAGTCATTTTGCAGGGTCAATCAAATATTGCTTTTCTTGTTATTGACAAACAGATAAAAGAACCTGGTGAGTTACCTGCTATAATAAACTAAAAAAGAACTTTCCATTATGAGTTAAGTTATGTCCTGGTTTTGAGTTCTGTTCCTAATGTCTTGCTTGTTGAAGTCAATTTTCAATGGATTGACAGTAGGTTAATTTTCTGTTTTCTGGATCTGTACTGCTATTGGACACAGGAGGTTGGAGGGCACCTGTTAGAGGTCTAGAAGCAGTGTTAACCTCTTATTTTCTGAGGTTTTCACTCACAGAGAGTGATGTAGAGCTTAAAAAAGTGTGCTCAAAATTTCAGAGGTGTGATTTTTTGTTTATGTCAAGGAACCCTTCCCATCCTTTGGAACAAAAAACCTGGTAACAAATCGGGATTTGGAGGGCAGAACTTTTTATATGTAAAAAGTTTTGTTTATTATCCTCATGGATTGGACTAAGACCTATCAATAAAGCAGATTCTATGCTGTTGGTGGGGACTGAACTTTAGGCATAATTTTATGAGTTACTGTTTTTGGGAAAAAAACCCCTGCACATTCTGTCTTTTGTATGAATGTCTCTGACTTAAAGAAACCCAACTTTCTGGATTCAGATGGAGTGTAGCACTTCTTTTCATCTGCTTGTTTTCTTTTTGATTTATTTGAATGAAGGTAGATGTTGAGCTAGAGGACACAAAGACAATGCATGTATGCCAGAACCTCAGTTAATATTATAGGCTAGAATTAAAATAAAAATTAGAAGTACTGCTGTGGTTACATGAGAGTTTACATTGTTTTCTTTGGTGTCATTAATTTTTTAATTTTTATTTTATTTTATTTTTATTATGAGAAAGTTTGTATTGGTCTCCAAATGTAGAATCTTTTGCTGCATTTCTGATTTGGAGAACTTGCACTGTGCTTCCTCCTCATACTCCTCCTACTACCTCTACTGCTACTACTTCTATTAATGATTATAGTTGAGTAGTGTTTAAAACATGCTAACTACAACAAGAATACACAAAAGAGATGTCTCTTGTTTTGGGGGACTTACCTTCTGACACAAGAGACAAATCAAGGTGCACAGATGGAAACTGTATTAAGTAGTACAGGGTATGGAAGCTGAGTGTATTATTAGCACTATTGTTACTGAGGTTTTTGAAGGCTTCAAGTAGAAGGAGAGGATGAAGGTAGACTTGAAGAATAATGAAGTTGCCATCTAGTTATTTCTGGGTATTTCCTGCCTCAGAGAGACAACATTGCAGAAAGTACCAAGATGGTTACTTAGGTGAATTAGGGGCTTATCTGGACCGCTTGATAAACAAAATACAAGGGTCTGAAAAATGGGCCACATGTGCAAGTAAAAAATCAAGTATCTTATGTTTTAAGTAGAAGAACATGCCGTATGAGGAATGATACCCCGATTACAGTGAAGGAAGGGCTAGCTCCAGTGAGTCATGGATGAACTCCCTTGTCTCTAAGGCCAGGCAGCTCTTGGGCACTGCCTTTCTGTGCTGATGGTCTGGAGAGCTGGGGCTGGGTCTTACAGACATCCAGAGTCTGAATCCACCCCTCCACTCCTGCTTTATCTTCATAAGGTGGAGTGGCTGTTGAAATATGACTTTGTATGTGTGTTAATCATCACCTGGTTCATTATGAAACTATTTCTAACGTTTTAGTAGTCTGAGATACTCTCTCCCATCCCTGACACATTGCCAAGACAACACCATTTGTATCCAGCCTCGAATTAGCTGTTGTTTTGTATAATGTCATATTGCAGCTGCTCGTAAAGTAGGGGTTGCAAATCCATATTCTGGAATTGTAGGATGATGGTCCTGTACCCATTTATGGATGCTGCTGGTACTCTGAATTGTTAAAATATTGATATTCTGCTGTACCCGACACAGAAACTGAGGAGGCTTTGAGAAACTATGAACAGGATGCACGCTGAGCACAACTCACCAGAGCAACTTTTAATGACAGTGGAGGCAGGCTGTTGGCAAGGTGTCACACAGGAATGCCTGAAACTTACCTGACAGGTTCTATGCAAAATTTAAGATATTTGAATAATTTTTTTGAAAAGTCAATTTATCTTGTGTGGTGAGTATTCACTGCAACCTCTACATTCATTCCTCTGCCAGATTTATTGTGCTGCAACTCTTTTACTCACCACATTTACTACCTTTCAAATCCAGGCTTTCATCCTGCTTGCTTCCTCTTCCTCACCCTTCTGCATGAGGCTTCCCCTGCCCCTGCCATGCATTCCAAAGAATTGGTGGCAAGTGTCCTATATGTTGAATTAGAGTGTTGATAATGCAAGACTGAGTGATTCAGCCCTTTAGCTGTCCTTTTCACTTCAGTTATGAATTTTAAATAATATTTATTCCCTGAAATTTTGTCAATGTTTTAATTACATGTAGTTTACCATTGGGTTTATCAGTTGTATTTTTAAAACCCAATGCCTGCTATCTTATCCATTGTTTTCTAGATGTGTAAAGGGCTCTGAAAGCAGCTACATGGTGGAATTTAGCAGTGCATGATACATGTGCATTTTATTAGGATTAAGAGCTTGTAAATTAATATAGAAATTCTGAGAGCTTCAGAATATACCTGCCTGAAAAAAATAGCAGTAGTGACTTGATATGATATTTGTATGTTTACTTTTAGTTTGCAGAATGTCTCTGAGAGACAAGCTTTCTGCTAGCCAATTTATTTTGCAGATAACAGGGACTGTCAAGAAGTACATTCAGAAGGAAAACACAGTAATTAATTTGTCACTGAAACCTGAGGGGTCCTCTTCCTCATATAGGTGATAATGAAGGTTTTGCATGTAATTAGCAGGAATAATTAGCACATTTCTGGTTACAAATAGACTGAGTGGTTCTCTGCAAATAAATTAATTGTTGTGCTAACACAGGCAATTGTCTCTTTATTGTCTGACAATGGCCCTTGTTTGCACTAAAGCCTATTTCCGACCTTAGCAGCTTTTCACAAATAGGAAAGAAAATCTATAAAATTATACCTCCTCCATCTGCTTTTAAAAAACTTCAGGACCACCAAAGGACTTGTTTGTTGAGACCTGTTAAACAATTTATAATCGTGAACGTGTGTTTCACTATATTAACAAATGGATTGTTCAAATCAACTTAGTGGGTAAGCCAGAAAACCCACACTAATCAATCAAATGCTACTCTGGGCATCTAGGAGAAGAAATGTCTCTGAAAAATAATATAGCAGTAAATTCACAGTGAAGATGAATAAATCCCAGAGAACCACACATTATCACACAAAGAAACAGTACTGGTTTTATGTGGTAGATCTTCCTCATAATGCAAATTCACACCTTGATGTGTGCACCCTTTGTTTCACTGCTGTAAAAAGTGAAGGTGTCACAGGTCTGCTAAAACATATCCTCTGACCGGCCTTAGTTTAGGCAAGGCTTATTTTGCTTATGTTCTGTCTTCATTTGCTCTTTTCAGAAGATCAAAAGAGCTACAATTGAGCCAGGCTTTCTACTTTGGGTGGGTTTTTTTAATCCTTCTTTCTTTTTTCTGTTTCCCCACTGTGTTTCCTCTGCTTAGGCACAACTGTCATCTCAGCAATAAGCTTACATTAGCTTCTGGGTCTTCATAAATATGGAAGCTGTTGGTTATGGTGAAGTTCTGCAGATAGATTTCATCCCTCCCATGTGCCTGTGGAGGGGATGGAAGAGGAAAGGGAGAAAATTTAGATTTCATCCCTCCCATGTGCCTGTGGAGGGGATGGAAGAGGAAAGGGAGAAAATTTAGTTTGAAGATGGGGTGCTGCATTCATAGCATTGGGTAAAATAATAAATTGTTTAGGGGGAGTGTTGCTGCTTCTATTTTTTTGCTAGAATAGTAATTCTCCAGTCTTCATCTGGTATGGAAACAATGAGAATATAATTGACAGGTGCCCCTTTTTCTTTGAGGGTAGGGTCACTGTGTTTGCCAAAATAGCAATACATTAATTCACTTCCAAATGAGTATTTATATTGATTTTTATTTTTTCGTTTTTTCCTTGCTTTTCTCTAGTAGCCGTGACACTGTGTAGTACAGTTAAATCTTTAAACACAATGCCAACAATTATTGGAATTTATGTATCAAACTGCAGCAGAAACCAGTTCCACATTTTTCAGTGACAAGTGTGGTTTAATAGCAATGGTTTCCTAAAAATAATAAAAAACCCAGGCAATCTTCAATTTCCTAAACTGGTGTTTTCTGGCATTATACATTAGTGGAAATTTAAACATTGGATCTACACTTCCCCTTTTTCTTCCTTGCTGGAGAAATGCTACTCACTGTAGCTATTCCATGCTCTTGTGATAGCTCACTAACAATGAGTGCAAGAATATGGGAACCACCATCAACAAAAACCTCACAGCCAAACATTGTTTTTGTGAAATTTAAGACTTGTCCAAACATGTGACTGGTTGACTTAATTCCCTTTTCACCAGTGCATTGCATGTCAGTCAGACAACTTCTGTTGTGCATCATGTCAGGTGTTGAGTTGTTGGCTATGCTAAGTCAAACTTTGTGGGCATAAAAATAATACCTACTAAAAACACATAAAAACTTGCATCTATCAGATCTTTCCAGAGATATCCTGCAAAAAGTTTTTGGACTTCCTCTACTATTTGCTTTTGTGACCACCACTGGTCATCATACCAAGGTAAAACTTCCATGTAGCAATGATCCTGTGCAGTGGGATGTAAGCCTTGGATACTGTGCAATCAAGCCTTTTACTTTTTGCAGGATATTTCTCAGTCTTGAGTTAAGATTTGGACTTTATTGTACACACAGGAGAAGACTTATTAACAATGTTAGTATTAATTTATGTGGAACTTGAGAGACAAATGTTTGATGAGAGCTGGCTTAGCCAGCATAGAGTGGGGAAGAGGGATTCTGAATGGGTTGACTCAATATTCAGGGTAGGACTTGTGAATTGTTTGGAAAATGTGGCTTCCATGAGATGTGGGGGAGTCTGCCATTCAGCCTTGTAACCTCTTTCTGTCTGGTGGATCTTTAGGATGACACTGTTTTTTTGCTTTATCTGGAGTCAATTTTCTATCCCATTTTTCTTCCCTGCACATATCCAAGTACACAGCCTGCACTTTCACTTGTGTTATGCTTGGAGCTTGCTGCTTTCTGCCTCTCTTTAACTACTCTCAAAAAACCCCTAGCTGACCAAGATGGTGGCCCTGCACAAATTAAATAATAGAAAGCTTGAAGGAAAACCAGCACCAGAGGCAGAAAAGCATTCCAATTTTTCTGATTTTGTGTTCCATCAGTGTCTTCATTGTTGAGCCAACATGGGGCCTGAGGAGGTAATTTGGCCAAGTCATACAACATTCTTCTCAAAGAAGAGCAATATTTTATGATACTTTAAATCTGTGGTCCTTTTCTGTTACTGCAAAATTCTGTTTCTCTTGTACGATGCTGATTGCCAACAGCTAGAAGAGTAAATTTAAGCAAAGGTTTATTCATATCACACGGAGGTGGCAATAGAAGCCCTGGTACAGCCTGGCAGAATAGTTTGACACAATCTGTGATCCACCCTGTGCTCGCTGTGCTCTCCTTGGGCCCCTCAGCTTTGGATGCCAGTGCATAACCCATCCCAAGGACCTGCAGCTCCTCCTCGCTGCACTCCTAGGCAGCTCTGTCCATGTGTGGGGTGCACAGTGAACCCCAAGGTGGGGTGGGTAAGCCCCGCTGTGGGATTCAGTGATGACCCAAGATGCAGCCATGTCTGTGGGGCTCTCCCTGTGGGGTGCAAGGTGGCATGTTGGCAGCACACTTGGCTCCAGACAGCCCAAGGGCTCAGTGTGTGTTCAGCCACAGGGCTGGGCATCACCAGACAATGTGTTAAGTGACTGTATAATTTGTACTGGTGACAAATGTTGACAGAAGAAAGATAAAATCTAGGATTAATATTGTTCTCATTAAAATGTTTCCTTTGGTGCTCATTCTGCCTGCTGAGATATGCTATTCATATTTGAGCTGCTGCTGTACACAGAATTTGGTAGGATGAACCAAATTTAATTCCTCAACTTTTAAATAAAGCATGTGTTTTCTTTTTAAATAAAGTCAAGTTTTTTTTTACTTCTTTTGTTTTATAAATTCTTATATGTGATGACAACCTTGTGGTGGTGAAATAAATGTCGTCTTCCTTTACTTGTGTTTTGTTTGTAACAATGAGCTAAATTAATGTTCTTTATATTTTGCTTTATGAAACTACTTGCAAAACTGCTATCCAATACAAATTAAAGTGTCAGTGTTTTATCTATATTTTCCCAAAACTGAAAGAAATCAGGGGATGATAATTTCTGCATTGACTTCATAAAAATTGAATAACACCAGAACTTCTGGGAATCACACACAATGTACATGATAGGGGGGGATGCAGACACAAGAATTTGTAATGTTTGCCCCAGTCATGTTCTAGAAAGTTTTCTAATGTAGTCCAAAATCCAGTATAGGAGGAGACAAACAAACAGGTAGTTTAACTTTCCATGCTCCTTTTCTCTGAAGGCTCAACAGTACTGATAGTTTTCAAAGAAATAACTTTCTGGAATTTGCATTTAGCCATTGCTGGTAGCCTGACTTTACATAGTAGGATTAACTGAGGACGTTTACAAGAGCTGGAAAAGGTTTTCTTTGGCTTTTGTTCAGATTCTTTATTTTTCTCTTTATTTAGTTTTAATCTAATCACTTCTGGGCACCAAGCAGAGCTGAAAAGTGAGTGAGTTTTTATCTAAATTGAAGTGATAACAATTGATCAGATTTTCATCATCTGTCTTTGCTGTTATTGGTGCTTCCTCTGTGATCTGCCGTTGACTGAGAGAAATGAAAACTTAATTGAATTCTTTAGTTCTCTAGCTGTTTATTTATGGATAGGAACGTTGAAACATGGTGATGTAGGACAGAGTTATTTTTCTTGCTATGAATATAAAGGTTTTATTTTTTTCATTAAAAGCAGGGACATATTTGACTTTCATGAAAAATCAGGATGAAATCTAGCTTTGTATCATGACTTGGAAGTTGGTCATAGTGACTGATGATAGAACAGAGAGCTGGTCACCTTGGTGAGGTTTCAGGAAATGCTTATCTCCCACATTTTCATTTTGTTACTGGCTAAAGGACTGAGAAGGTTTTGAGAAAATGCATTTTGAAAAAATATGCTGGTACCACCTCCTTTATGGAATTTGAGAAATACCTGGTAGAGTCTTCAAAAATATCCCAACCTTTTGTTTTTTCTTCTGCTTTAGTTTCCCTCTTTAAAAATGACATTTATTTTGATAGTTTATTTTACAGATTTTGCACTGCTAGAACAGCAGCATTACTGCGCATTAAGTCAAGAAGAAAAGCAAAGTTCAACCTTGTCAAAGAAAAACTAACCTCATAAATATTTGTGAGTAATAAAAAGAATGTTAAAATAATTTACCAGAAATGCTTCATTTTTTTTCAGATGCCAGAAGTATTATCTTAAACTTGGAAAAACAGATATTTTTATTGTGTTATGCCATATGGTCACTATAAGACTTTTCAGAGATATTTTTCCAGGTAGATATATATTGTCAGTACTAACTCTTGTAGTCATTGTACATTGATTCCACCAACACATGAGAAATTCTAGTCCAAGTTAAATATTAACAGAGTTTCCTGCTTGCAGACTCTCTGTTGCTTTTCAGCTTAGCAAATAAGCTCCTTGCCCAAGGATTTAGTCAAATGAGGGAGGAAAAAGCCCAAATCACCAAAAGAATACCTTAAACTTTAGTTTGATTTTCTTTAGAATGGACCAGGGCATAATTTTAACCTTGTTTCATTGAGTAATTATATTTTCAAATGTCATGGCATTAAAACAAATTCAGGGGTTTGAGGGGTATATATGATATTTATTGTGATAAATGTCCTTGAATTCTTATTTGCTAATTTGCAGAGCTGATCTTAGTGTTAGAGCAAACATTGACAGCTCATGTTATTAGGAAGCACAGAAGAAAGATTTAAGAATTAGCAGACTCTTGTGTAACGTGAAGGTAAAGCCTTTCATTTTATTTTTTTCCTTCCCATGTCTTGGTGGCTTTTCTCCTGTACTGGAAGGTAAAAAAAATAATGTTTTCTCAGAGCAACAACCTTTTTTTGTTTGGATCTTTACCCATTGTCCCATCTTAGTTATGCTCATTGAAGTTCACTAACAAAACACCTTGCAACATATATTCTCTCACAATCTTCAAATAGTAGCTGAGCCTTTGTTAGGCATTTTTACCACTCTGGAGGGGTAAAAAGAGTTTCTATGGAATTAAAATATTCCTAACACTAATCCAATGTTTCTAGCAGTCCAGTAAACAACGCTTATTGAAATTATGGATAGTATTGGAATGTATTTCATCACAGAAAGACAGGTTTTTGGGGAGTAGCTTCTTCTGGCCCCTGAGAGTGTTATTAATTGAAATCACTCATCAGTTGTACTCTGTCATTTAATCTGAATGAGTGGTCTTGGTAAAGTTGCTACAAATGGAACTGTCCCATTCTTGTCTGAGGAATGTTTATTATTTTGATAGTAGAAAATGAAATAATTTGCAGTGGGCTAATAAAGTGCTGTGGATGTCACTGCATGCTGGAATCTATAGATATGAAAATATACTGGGTGGCTTCTGTGGGAAGCCACCAGAAGCTTCTCCTGTGCCTGGCAGAGCCAAAGCAGAACCAATGCCAGCTGGCCATGGCTGAGCCCATCAGCAGTAGTGGTGGCCCCTCTGAGCTAACGCACCTAAAGAGGGAGAAAATTCACCATTCTACTGGAAGCTGCAGCTGGAGACAGAATTTGTGAGTGAAAGAGCTCTGCAGACAAAAGGCCAATGTAGGAGGAGGGGGAGGAGGTGCTGCAGGTGGAGAAATTTCCCTGTAGGCTGTGGCAAAGACCATGGTGAGGCAGCTGTGCCCTGCAGCCCGTGGAGGTCTGTGGAGGAGCAGAGATCCACCTGCAGCCCGTGGAGATCCCTGGAGGAGCAGAGATCCACCTGCAGCCTGTGGAGATCCGTGGAGGAGCAGAGATCCACCTGCAGCCTGTGGAGATCCGTGGAGGAGCAGAGATCCACCTGCAGCCTGTGGAGATCTGTGGAGGAGCAGAGATCCACCTGCAGCCCGTGGAGATCCCTGGAGGAGCAGAGATCCACCTGCAGCCCGTGGAGATCCCTGGAGGAGCAGAGATCCACCTGCAGCCCGTGGAGATCCGTGGAGGAGCAGAGATCCACCTGCAGCCCGTGGAGATCCCTGGAGGAGCAGAGATCCACCTGCAGCCTGTGGAGATCCGTGGAGGAGCAGAGACCCACCTGCAGCCTGTGGAGATCCGTGGAGGAGCAGAGATCCACCTGCAGCCCGTGGAGATCCGTGGAGGAGCAGAGATCCACCTGCAGCCCGTGGAGATCCGTGGAGGAGCAGAGATCCACCTGCAGCCTGTGGAGATCCGTGGAGGAGCAGAGATCCACCTGCAGCCCGTGGAGATCCGTGGAGGAGCAGAGATCCACCTGCAGCCCGTGGAGATCCGTGGAGGAGCAGAGATCCACCTGCAGCCTGTGGGACCCCACGCTGGAGAAGACTCTTGGCAGAACCTGTCGACCCATGGAGAGACAGGATCCCACACTGGAGGAGGTTTGCTGGCAGGATTTCTCTGTGGAGGACTGTCTCCTGTGGGAGTGACAGCTCCTCAGGAGAATAGCAGAAGACTGTGAGGGGTCATTTCCCTGGCGAGGAAGAAGCAACAGAGACAGCATGTGATGGACTGACCACAGCTCTGTGAAAATGAGCTTGAGAAAAGGGGAGGGGTGAGGGACAAGTTGTTTTAAGATTTGGTTTTAGTTCTCATTCTTCTACTCTGATTTGGTTGGTAATAATTGAATTTTTTTCCTCATGTTGAGTCATTTTGCCCATGACAGCAATTGATGAGTGGTCTCTCCCTGTCCTTATCTTGACCCTTGAGCCTTTTGTTATATTTTCTTTCCCCTGTCCAGCTGATGAAAGCTATGATAAAGCAGCTTTGTTGAGCATCCAGCCAGGGCCAACCCACCACAAACAGATACCAAAACAGATGTGATAATGTCTGTGAACATTCAAAGGGATACCTTCAGTGGATTATTGTCATCTATTATTCCTACTGCTTAACAAGAAAACAAAAATATTGACAAACCTTAAATGTCATCAGAAGAGAGAAAACACTAATTTTAAGAATAATCAAATTTGTCCTAATTTTAAATTCATTGTCAAATTGAGGGTTCAGCCACTGACTGATTTTTATATGGATGATCAATGAAGGGAGAACTTGAGTAGAAAAGAACGAAGACTGGCCTGCTTTCAGAAATAATGATAAAGTGCAAGGACACAGCAACTTCACAGCAAAAATCATCCATGTGGTCAAAATATTAAGCACTAACCTAAGGTAGCCTAGGTTTTTCATGGCTGTTTAGAAACAATTTCAGTTTTAGCAAAAATGGATCCCAAACTTAGTTTTATTTTTTTAAGTCCTCAAAATAGAGGATTTTTGCCAAGTTTCGAACTCCATAATAAAGTTAACTTAGTCATCACAGACGTAATTATGCAATACAAAGGGCTGCCAAGGGCTGCTTTGTAACCAGTATCACTGGAATATGCAAGACTCAACAAGATACTTATCTGTCAGGGATACTGTAGGATTAGTGAAATTATGCTGCAGGAGGTTTGGATTTAGGTAGTCCTTGGAATCCTATGGACAGAAACCTTTAATGACCCAAAAGATTCTAGGAACACATTGTAAATTATGGGATTAGCATTAAAAAGAAAATGTACGTACTTTTCAAAATATTCTTAGTATTTCTATCTTTTTATTCTTTCTTGCAAAAGAGAATAATTCCTGCCAGCATGAATATATCTTGCATAGTGTCTTGTATTAAAACTAAAGAAGAGCAGAATAATTATACTTGTGTACAGTTTATTGTGGTTAACCTTTCACAATGAGCATAGACTGTTTTTATGTAGCAGCAACTCTCCATAACCATTTTTTCTTTGAGAAGAATAGGTGATCTGGAAGCCTTTTTAGCACTGAAACACAATAGTGTACCCTCACATGAAAGATGACCTGGCATTTACTGAGAAACATAATTTTCACAAAAACTTCTGTCTCTGAAACAAATCCTTTAGGTAGGAAGTTCCAGGCTGTATTGGAGTCCACATGTTCCAAGGGTTTTTCATGTCACAGCCATGGTTGGTATTCTTATGGGTCTGGTTGTTGCTTCTGGGCAATGGATGTGTGACTGTCCTTTATGGAGGACATCAGATTCCTTGGGGCAGTGCATTACATTAACCCAGCAGAGAACCTGGTCCAAGGAGTGTTTACCTTCTGGGACAGCAAGACAAACTTCCCAACCTAATAAATAGGTCAAATTTTGAGTCTTAAAACCATTCTATAATCATGGAAAAACTTAGAAGGGACCTCTGGCATTCATCTAGTACAAACCCCTGCTGAAAGCAGGGTGAAGGTCACAGTTGCACCTTGTAGTGAAGAATTAAAGAACACCAGAGTAGGTCATAGCTGCTTATGAGGAAACTTATGACCAATTCAAAATCCCCAAAATGGTAATTGTTCAAAATGGTTATTGTGCATGCTGAAGTGATGGATGCTCCTCAAATGTACAGAACGCTGTTCATGTTATCCATTTTTATTGTGCTATCATATACTAATAATGCTTCATTTTCCCACTTCTATCTGGAAATTAATTCCTCTATTCACAATGCTATCTTTTCTTTACCTTACCAATTTTTTAAAAATCAGTTTTTGTCTGACTTTCTTTGTCCATAATCTGTTGATAGATCATCTTTAACAATACTTTCAGTGTTGTCTTTTTTTCAGTGGTCCTGTGTAGATTTCGGAAGTGTCAAGGAACCTCCTCCCATGATCACATGCTCTTTCTCATTCTTGTCCTGTCCATATGAGTTTTGAAGTGGGCAGTCAAATAGAGATTGAACTATATGTGGAGCAACTGCTCTTTCTCTTGAAGGGAGGATATGCCATGAAGAATAGATTAACTTTGAGATTGTCTCAAGTAAATAAGTTATTAATTTATACTTTTTTCCTGTTCTGAATTAACCTAGACTTTTATGAGATTGATACAACCATAATTTATTTCATATAACTTTATAAATTTTGCCAAAGCATGCCAGTTGAAAGTGTAGGTAACTCCTTTTGACAGATGAGCACCTGCAGAGGGTGAGTCAGCAGACTGAAGCTGATAGTTGGCAATACAAGATTTCTTTGTTACAAATCATCTCTAAGTCACCCTGACCTAGGGAAAGATCTTGGCTGAGGGCTTGACTATACATTGAGAATATTGTATATAGTCAATATATATTGAGTATACATTGAAATGGCTAGTCAAGAACAGCCATTTCAGAATTCTTTCTGAATAATTGTGCATGCCTACATATTTATTCCAGTTGTTATCTCTCTATACTCTTGGTTATTCCTAGTTGTTTGTAATAGACACTGAAATTTTATATGCTCTTTTAATCCCAGTTGAAGCATAAACAGGCTCTAAGGGAGTCAATAATGTTAACATTAAGCTTTTCCTGCAGTTACATTGCTTGGTAGTATATGATTTAGGAAAAATACTGTGACTTGGATTCTTCACAGCTAATTCTAGCAGTAGACTAATGTATCACTGATAAGAATATTCTCTTTACTCCTCCCTCTGCAATTAGACACCTGTGGATCAGGATTACATGGAAAACCAGCCAGCATGTCTAATGTATGTCTGTGACTCTCTGTGATAGCAGAAGGCTCCTGAGATGAGAGGTTACTGGCAGGTGAATCAGGACCAGGGTCACCAAGACCTCTACCTTCACAGAACGTGGTATTTAGACTTATGTTCTGATTGATATATTTTTGTAGCCTCTAGGAGATCATGAAATTACCCAGGTCTTCTGGAAAAATAATATTGTGTAGTTTGAATATCACCAAATCAGGGATTTCTGCCCCGCTTTTTGTAGTTTTATTGTAGTGTGGACTCCAAAATTCCAAGAATTTTCAGTCCCACCTAAACTTTTAGTTAGTATGTGCTATCTCAAATGGGACAAGTGAGTGTGTGTAAGGACAGTGAAGGTACATGTGAAGGAAAGTTCTTAAAGGAATGCAGAACCAAAGACAGATGAGAGGAGGTGATTCACGAGAGTAAAGAAGTAAAAGAAAAAGGCAGTGCCCTGAAGCTGGTAGCAGTTTTACACAGATATGCTGGACAGTGAGTTGTGGTGTCTCAGTAAACTCATGAAACTTCTATTCTTACTATAGGTGGGATGGAAGTGGAGGCAATGATTTCTTGATTCTGATAGAATTTACAAACTGAAGACCTTGCTCAAGCATAATGGTCTACCTTGGTGTAAAGAGTGAGTGATTGTCACCTGGGGACTGCATGGTATAAGGTAACAGTGAACTGCATCTTCTGAGGAAATCTCTTGTCTTTTTGTATAAAATGTGTGGTTTTGTTTGTTGTTTTTTTTTTTTCCCCTGTGCAGATATACATCAAAGTGATAGATTTCCAAGGCAATCCCTCTCCAAGTTCCCCATCTCCCCAGTAAATAGGGATATGGCTTTCAGCAGCACAACCAGTAGAGTTTAAAGCTCCAGTTACAATTCAATGACTTGTGTATTTAATCTTTAAGGGTCAAGGAGTGAAATTCTTCAGTACAAAAATGATGAAATGAATCTAACTTTTCTATTGAGCTTCTACAACCAACCCAGATGGTGATAGCCATTCATGTCTGCACACAGTGGGAGGAGGTGGGTGTGAACCAGAAGCATGTCAGGAAAGTGAACTTTGCTAGAGTGTTTCCTACATTTATAAGAACCATTTGTTAAGTAATTTCAGACAGGCCCATTTATAGCAGATGCAGCTGACTGTGGTTAATTTACAGAGAGCAAATTATTAAATTAGTCAAGCAAATTCATCAGGGTAAATTTAGCCACCCTATCTGCACTTGTTCCAGTCTCTCTCAGGTGAAAAACTTTCCTGTTGCATCAAACTTTATAACTTACCCACGTGACATTTCTTTTATTTACACAGAACCCACAATATCACACACTACTGGTAAAATCCTGTTGTAATTAGTGATGAAACTCCTCTAGATGTCCATGAGGATTTTTCTCTAGCAAAAAAACCTTTCAGAGAAAAGTAAAATACATTTCTGCTGAAGATGAAGTAAAAACTTTGATCATGCCTATTTAGATCACGTTCTCCTTTATGATGTTTTTCCTCTTATTTTACCTGTATTTAATTAAGGAGTTGCCATTTCTGCTTGCATCATTCTACATGTGGAAATTAAAATTCCCATATCGCCTTGAGTTTATATTTTTATCAATATAGAAATATAAATATTTTTCTAATTTTAATCACTTCCTAATCTCTGATGCTGATGGCCATAGATGGGTTTAATATTTTAATTCTTTTTGTAAATTGTTAATCAAACAATGAAGAGTATCTATCTGATCTAAATCCCATGCAAAACAATTCTTGCCATATTATGGTGAATGGATGCCTTAAATTCCCATTTTCTTCTTTCTGTCTATAAACCTATTACTTAATCTTATGATTTTCTTTATCCAGTTATAAAATTTTCCTTAGGATAGTTACTATTTAATACCACCTGCACTAATCTCTCATGTAAAAAATTGTCAAAGGTCAGAGAGTCTATATTGCTGCTTCTATAATTCTTCATGTCAATGGCTATTTCCCCATGAACCTTGAGGTTAAGATGTTTTGATCTAATTTGGCTCATAAATCCAGTCTGATCTGGTTTTATATATCTTTCTGCAATTAATACATCTTTTATATCTGTAACACTTCTGCTGCTGGCTTTTTAAGCCATTCCAAGTGGTTGTGAGGCCGAGTTAATGCTACTGGAACTGAGGAGTTCACCTATTTGAGATCACAGATCATAGAATATCCTGAGTTAGAGAGAATGCAGGAGGATCTTTGAAGTCCAGCTCCCAGCCCTGCACAGGATCAAATCTCTCTGTGCTCCAGAGAACATTGGTTTTGCCATTGTTTAGCTTTAGAGCACAGGTATATTCAGATTCTGTGAATCGGTATGCTTGGTAATGTTATCTTGGACAAAAGTTAGACTAAACGCAAATTGGTTTTCTGTTTAAATAATATTTTTTAAGTTTTGAGGTTTTGTTAGCCTGATATGTTCTTTCAGGGTTTACTAATGTGTATTGTAACATATATAAAAATCTGTAAGACTTATGTAAAGAAAAGGAAATATGCCAGTAGAAAGCAGTAACAATTGCAGTCAGAAATCACAAAGGCCTTAACAGCTGAGAAACAGAGTGCTAGACATAGTAAATGCAGATGATAAAATAGAATTGTAGACAAAAGTAAAGGTTATTATAAATAATAATAAATAATAATAAATAATATAATATAATATAATATAATATATAATAATAATAATAAAGGGCTATTATTGCTGTGTTTGTACAGATGCTTTTTTTTTCTCAAAAATTTTAGATACATGGGCAATTTAAAAAATTTATTTATTTATTTATTTATTTTTGGATAGCTTTTCTGTAATCCAGCCATTCAACAGCCTCAGAAGTCAAGACATCTGCCTTGGAGATGTACTCGTGTTTTGATGAACATTAAAGCATCATGGGTTTTGACATAATGTTGAAATGAAATCTTTGATGCTTGACAGCTGTTGGCTGCATGGAATTTTTTTTTCTCTTTTTTTCCTGTTTTTTTTTTAAACCCCTTTTAGTGTGATGTTTACTACACATTACAAGAATGTGCATAATTTTGAAAAACGGTTTTAATTCCCTTTATCCAGAAAGCTTTCTGTAAAAGTGAAAAAATCATAAGAGTTAATGTTCTTTTGGTGAAGAATGCTGGCAATTTTAACAGCTGTAAATGTGTGTGTAAAAGCAGAGACTTGGGATAAAAGGCTGTGTGAAGTTGTGCACATGGTAGCAGAGTGATGCCATCAGATGAAATGCTGGAACCCACAATATCATCTGGGCATCCCTGCCCAGCGCTCACTGTTAACCAGAGAGGAGCTGCAGTTGGGAGGCTGTCAGCTTCATAGAAACAGAAGATGTCCCACAGAAGTAGTTGCAAATGCTGTTACAGTGCTGCTAATGTAGGCTGTAAAGCCAGATGGGATGGCTCATGTGGCTCCCATTGCTGCAGAATTCCTGTGGCCGGGGGCCCGAGGGGAGGAGAATGGTCCTGTAGCATAGGAGTGGGCAACTCCTGCTGGCAGCAGCCGCTGCCTTCTCCAATCTGCAGAGTGATCCCTGATCCAGTTATGACTGATAGTTCACATTGATGCTATGATGGCCCTTAGGGCAAGTTCTGTGCAGTGTTTTATTTTGTATTTATTAAAGGTGGCATCTTTCCAGCTGCTCTTCACCAACAATAATCACTTTTCACTCATTCTAAATGGAAAGAATGGTGACCCCTATTTTTATGCAGCAGTGGTAGAAACAAGAAGCCAATGCCCAAGACTGTGGAAAAGCCAAAATTGAACTAAAACCAGTGGGAAAAGAAATTCAGAGGGAATGCTTGCAAGTGCTTTGCAGGTGTCCATGTATGAAGGACATCAGTGAACAAAATAGGTAAAAGAATAAAGAGAAGTAAACATGGCAATAGGGATTGTGAAAGTGTTCACAGAGCTTAGGTCTACAGTGCTTAATGGAAGGGCAGATGTAGATTTCAAGATGTAGATGTAATTATATTCACCTTTGATATTGATTTTCTCCCCCTTTCTGTTCAATAAAACAGGATTTATACATTCTTTTCTTTCCAAACAGAAGCAAGAGAGCACGGCCACAACTACTGGCAAACTCTCAGAAAAATAGGAGCAAACTTTCTTTAATTTTATTAAGGCTTGGTATCTATGGTAAGTTTTCAAATATGCCCAGGCCTCATCACTACTTTCAGGATCATCCCTGTGAGCTGCTGAAACCTGTGGCCCTGAGCGAGCAGCAAAACAGATTTTAAGTGTGCAAATGACCCTATGGTTTCCTTGGGACAGTTTACATGTTTAAGTTAAACTTACTGAAGTGCTTCACTGCTGCAGAGCCAGAATGTCTGACACTGTGTAGGACTGAGTTCTTGGAAATAGAATCAACACATTTCAGTGCCAAAATGGGGACAAAGTTCCTTTGAAAGCCTGTCTGCTTAGTCAGGTGTCTAAATGTTGAATACTAAAATTTCCTGAAAATCTAGCCTTCAGATATCAACAGTGGTAAGTTCTACTGATAGCCAGTTTAACAATAACATGGGGCCAGTATTTTTAATCCAGTCCTACATACCATTGCACTTGCAAAGGTGAAGGACTTAATATGAGCTAAATAATATATGTGCTACTGTGGTTCTGTATTTATTTTGTAGTTTAGATACACAATTATAGGTCTCTTCCAAACAGTGTAAATCTCATACTTAACTAAATTGAAACACCACACATTTCTGAAAATGTAGTTTCCCACGTTTGATTTTCCAGTATGTCTCAAAATCAATTTGCAGTAACAGTCAATGATACAGATTGTGTTCACGTTGTGTTCATGAACACAGATCTTGGATCCAGTGCTAAATCAGCATTAGTCTTTGCTCTGCTTGTGTTTAGGAAACACAAATTTCCACAATTAAGACTGCAAAATCCATAATTATAGCTTCAAATGCGAACAATTTTTGCCAGAGCTTGGTTTGACTGTTGTTTACAAAAGGGGGATTTATTTGGTGGTGGTGGGGGTGATACCACTTCAGTTATATCAGGATTTCTATTGGTCTAGTAGAATTCTTTCCTCCTTTTAACAAAGCTGTGGCAGTGAATGTTTCAGTTTTAGTCAAGTTTTCTGATTTGTTTAATTTTTTTGAGGTTCCAGCTGCTACCTTGTAAAATTGCCACCCATTGTGGACTTGGAAAGAGAATATGAAACTTGACTATCCCTAGTATATACTTAAAATATAAGCATGATGGAGTAACTTTATGGCTCCTTTATATAAAAATAAGGAAATCTTTATATTATGCAGTAAAATTATGATTATAAGCAGTTTAGGCAATTCTTGTTTTTTCCTATGTAAAATATTACCTCATAGTATGAAAGATATTTATGAGCCTTATTAATCAGCAACCTATGATTTGTGGTTTGTGACACTCACAGAGGTTGACTCAGTGGCATAGGAATTTCTCTAATGCATCAGAAGCAGTCCAGGCTTGCATTTTTGCCACTAACAAGTACCATCTTTGGTATTTTCTAGAAAGTTTTCCTCTATTAGTGATAGTCAAAAGTCAAAAAAAAACAAAGGCAGGTAGAAGTGATGTCTGGATCAATCCTCAATATGGCACAGAATGTATTTCAAGATGTTATTACTTTTCAGGCTGAAGAGATCAGGACAAATTTAAAGTTTATGTCCTGTGGTAGGAAAAAGCCCTTATACCGTAGTAATACTTAAATTCCAAAAAAGGAAAACATGTAAAAAAGAGAAGGCTTCTTGAAAAACAGCAGCCAACAGGGTAAAATGATTAAAGACCCTACCTTAGAGGCTCAGAGTAACAGTGTACCACCTATCAAATTAAAAATTTTAAAAAGAACCTTTTCCTAAACCTGGCTTGGCCAGCAGTACAGCAAGACACTACACAGAAGTGCAAATGACAGATCAGCAGGATGTGATGACTTGTGTCCCAGGATTCATGGTGTTATTGCCAGAGTTCTGGAACTTGAATATGGAATTTTAAAATTATTAGCTGCAGTGTGGAATTTATGTTCTAATCAGCCTGAGGCTGACAAATGAGTCTGATATCTTTGAACACTTCCTATTTTCTTATATATTTTCCTGAAAAAAATAATGAAAAAAGGTAATTAAAAACCAACCTGGTGATTCAGCCTAGCAAACCATACATATCTCAAACACTACAGACATATGCACCATTGATTCTCTAAATAGTGTCCATGAAAATTTAATTTAAAAGGCCTGAGACCCTGCAGTATTGGTGAATAAACCTCCAGCAGTAATAATATGTTTGCTATATGAATGCAAGTGTTAACTTAATTCCACTTCAGGATATCAAGGATCACAGACACCTTCTTCCCAGTTAATTGCTATGTTTAATTTGTTTGCTCAGGTAACACAATACTTTGGATTATAACAAACACCAAAAGGTCTCAAACTGCTTATTCCCCTGAGCAAGCCAAGAAATGCAGAAGGGGCCCAAACATGTTGAATATCCATCATAAATAACAGCTAGTTTTTTTGCAATTTTTGATAACAGTTTGCTGACATGAAGATTGACTATTATGTAGTTCTTTTGAAATGCTCCTATACCATGAATTTTTTAGTCTGAATGAAGGAAATACACAAAGGTAGCAGGCCACTTATTTTGGACAATGTAAAATGACCTTCTATAAAAGCATTTTAAATGAAATGCTGGCTGAATAATCCTGAGATTATTTACAATTCTGAATAATTTTCTACTGTGCCTGCCACTTGATAGCTAGCAGCCATGGTGGACATAATGTTCATTGGTGACTGGTTTTGTGGAGCACACCTGTGCATCCTCTGGTTATTATCAAAGTAAACTTTCCAGGTGGGAACTCATCATCTTTTGGGAGTAATTTTAGTGGGTAAACCCTGATGAGTCCATCTCATCTTAATGGTATTATGAAATCTGAGGATACTGGAACTGTTGAAATTGAACCTAATATTAAAGACTTCTGTTTAGTGAAAAGTAAATAGGTGCTAGCTCTTTTCCTTTCTGCTTCCATCTGACTAGGTCAGAACTTTTCTTGTATATGAGCTGTATGATTTTTTTCTTCCTTAACCAAAAATCTGTAACTTCATAAAGCCAGAATAACTTTCACTGTCCCTGAGGTTCTTCAGTATCAGTTATCTAATCCTTAGCTGGGAGATTCACCATCTTTAAACTAAACATTAAATTAAGCAAAGCATAGTTGCTCCAGTTGAATGGAATCTTGGGAAGACGCATCATGAAACTAGAAGTTTTGCAACTTACTTTTCCTTGTTGACTGTATTACTTTGCTATTCTTTGATATCTACTTTCAAGATTTCTGCTGCAGCTGGAGTAAACAGTAGATAAGATGTAAATGATATCTAGCAGCTCCAGAGAGAAGCCATAATGGCACAGATAATCCTCTCAGTAAGCAATGATTTCTTGAGATGATAATTTATGTGAAATTTGTGTGTGTGATGTGTGTATTTAATCAACAGAACTAAGCATTTACAGAGGGTAAATGCAATTTGCTTACAGGCTGAGTGTTTTTCCTTTTTATTCTTTTGGAGGAATGCATGAAAATCTCCCTTTTCCCTGAATTTCATGCACCAAAGATTCTTACCTAATTTCTATCAATTTAAATGCCCAAAGAATTCTTTAAAAATTTCTCATTCACTTTGGCCCTGAAGGTTTCTCTGGAATTCATTCTCTGGAAGAGCCCTGGATATCTGCATTGCCCAGTCACTCGTAAAATTTTAGCTCACTGCCATCTCTTCAATTCAGCAACCTAAAATGATGCAGCATTACTCTGGGAAACAGCAGCATTAAATTACAGATGCAAACTGCAGACTGTAATATTAAAAATGTGTTCTCCTACTGTGGCCTAATTTGCCTTTTTCTTTTTATGCTGATAATGTATCTGAACCCACACTGTGAGCAGTGTGTAGTAAGTTTCTACGCTTTTGGCATCTGTTATGGACAAACTGTGGATTTTTTGCAGCTTCAAACAGCAAGTGAAATGAGAAGATCGATGGAATTCATGTCTAGATGCGTGAGATGGAAATGTGCCTAAACAAATGTAATTTTGCAGCAGGAGCACATAAATTGTGTTGAGGCTAAAAAACTAGATCTTGCTTAAAACATGAATTAATTAACTGCAAAACATTTTTTTTCTCCTGTTGTTACGGAAAATAAAAGGTTGGGGATTTGAGTCCTGTAATTCAGTATATGAAACTGCTGTCAGAACCACTGTCTTCTTCTGTTTAAGTGGTACCCTCTCATTCCTGAATCTCTGCTCTCAGGAAAGCAGGCCTGGCCCCATGTTATTGTCTCTTGGTGAGTGCACAAGACTGAATTTGACATTGTCAGGTTGCCTTCCTCAGGCCCATGGTTGGAGAAAATTGCCCTGAAAGGGGACAAATGAGTCCAGATGTGACCCCAATTGCTACTTGAGCGATAGCTATTCACATTGCAGCAAGCAAAAAGTGGGGAAAAGGAGTGAATTCCATTGTACTTGTTGAGCCTGTAGCTAAGCTGTTTCCAGTCTCTGGTTTTAGACTGCAGTGTTTGGACAGAAACAAGATATGTTGGGCAGCTGATATCAAAAAAGGAACTCTACACCGCGAGCACAGATTTTTATTGGTATTGACCTTTCATATGTTTAAAACAATGTTGCAGGTGACTGAGCTGTCCTTTTGATTAGTGCTGAGAAATACCTGCTAGAATTAACAATGTAAAGAACAGTACGGAATGCTTTTTCAGCTGTGGGAAGAGCTTCTTGGCCTGTGCAGATCCTTAAGTCTGTTGGACTGACTGAATTAGGTGCAATTGTCCTTCAAATGCTCTTTGAAAAGCATGATCTGAAGGTGACAAGTGAAAGGCGAGCTAAATCTGTTCTGCAGTGTGCAGACGAGAAAGAAAGTTACAAAGGAAGCTGCAAGTCTGAGAAAGTCTTGATTTAATTTCTATAAATGTTTGTTCTAAAGATACAGCTATGAAAAAACTATTAGATTAACCCCAGGTTGGTTTTTGTGTGTGTGTGGTTTTTTTGTGTTTTGTTTTTTTCTCTTTGTGCGCTCTGTGCAGTTGCATGAGCCTGTATTTAATGCAAAGGCTGAAAGAAATGTCTCAGGAGCACATATATGAAGGGCTGCAGTTTCTGGTGAAATACAGCTTTTAATGGAATTAGAATCACAGTGACTTATTGTGAAAAGCTTCTCTCTATTACACCCCTAAGATTTATGTAGGAAATGGTCCAGACTCCTAGAAATTCTTGTGACTAGTGAGGAATATATACATTAGTGTACCAGATGATATATCTATGTTGTATATGCCAGATTAAAGCAAATGGAGTTTGAGTGCAGATTTCAGCTAAGATAGCCTTCTGGAGAAGTTCACTGTCTTTCTGACAATTTTAAAGCTCTTTTTTTATTGATCAGATGCTTGAGAGTAAGAGGATGAACTAATTCAACCTGAATTAGTTTTATCTGAATGCTGTAAGAGTGTAATCTTTGCTTACAGCAAATGAGGGACATGAATTTATCCAGTTGTCTGAAGTTTTCCCTTCTGGTGATCATTTCATATGCTTATACTTCAGGTTAATATTCAGAAAATTATGAAACATAGTAAATATTTATAATTTTTGCATGATTTTAGACTTTGGGCAAAATATGAGACTAAAAATGGAGTAAGGTGTTGTTTTTTAGTAATAATGGAGGGGTTGGTGTGGTAATGATTTGCCTGGACAACACTTAAAAGTGGCCTTTTCTATGGAATTTGGGTAAATTGACTGGCTAATGTATAGGAAAATAAGCTGTTTTATTATACTTATTTCAGAAGTCCTTCCTATGTAGGGATTCTGTTAGAGAGTAAAATTTGTTAGTTTATTAGCAAAATTACCATTTTACAATGCAGTGTTCTTACAGCACAATGTATGTGCATGGAAAGGTATTCTGAAAGAAAATAAAAAATCCATTGTCCTGAATCGTCATGTGGCCAAGATGCTAAGATTAAAGGGGTTAGTTAATTCATTCCTATTTTGCCTTTAGATTGAAATTTTCCACATGTGTCCCAAGTTAATGAGGTGTCAGTGACAGAGCCAAATGTCCATTAGGATGTGGAATAGGAGCTATAATTTTGGGAAAATTTTTGTTTGTTGATTTGTACATGTTTGTCTTTTTAGTAAAATATATAAATATAAGAAAAATAAGGAATCTAAATTTTTAGAAATTCAGCCCTGAGTTTTGATCTTTATTTTATGTTTCTGAGATTTTCTAAAAATGAAGCTCATATCTATCTTGAGCACTTTCATATTCATCCAAGGCCATGAAAATTAGGTTTCTTAGTTATGTACTATATTTCTGGTTGAAAATGCCATTTTTCTATTATTCAGGATAAAATATGTAGGTTTCTCTTTTTGTTCTAACTTGGGGAAAAGCTTGAAGTTTTTATGGCATGGAAACTCTGAGAAATTTAATTTTTAAAATTCTGAATTACTGTAACCTGATATTTAGGTGATTTTGCTTTGTTAGTATTGACACATGCTGTGTATCAGTATTTTATGTCAAAGGTATAAAACAAGTGCAGTGATGAAGTGAAAATATAATGGAAATTAAAAACTAATACATCAGCAGTTGTTTATTAGAAATTATCACATTTAAGTTTTCATCAAAATTGATGAAAGCTTTGTATTTTGTTAAAATTGCTTTTTCCAGAGTATAGTATTGATCAAATTTTCTTTCATCTAAAATCTTCCTTCATCAGTATGGTAGATATTTCAAACATGAAGGGAAGAGGTTGCCTGCTATTAGGTGCCCCAGTCTGAAAACTGTGCCTCCATTAATATCAATGAGGATTAAAGGTGAAACAATACATAGCCATTCATTAGTCATCAGTATCTGATGGTCCATCTAGCTTGAAGATCGAGTATTTGCTTTAAAAAGGAACAACAGCTCTATCGATTCCAGGTGTAATGGGTTTGAATAAAAAATTTCAAGTCCAAATTGCCTATATAGTTGTGCAAATACATAGATGAATTTTTGTATGCAATATCTACAATCTCTAGGGCATGTCTTTGCAGTGGGACTGTGGGATGGAGGTGGTGAATTTTTGTTCATTCAATCCTGAGGAAATGTCTGTGGATATGAAAGTAGAACTCACTCCACCAGATACAGGCTTTGAATCTTGGTGTTGCAATAGGCTACCACTTCTCTTTTCCTGAGGTCTGATCTCTGAAACAGCTATCAGACTGATATTTGTGGTTAGGGAAAAAAAAAAGACTTTGGTGGATTTACTTGTGATATTTTTAAAACTGTGAGAAGGTTTGGTATGAGTAGTAATAAATTCAGATGAGGCTGAGGAGGGAGAGATCAAGACTGTGAAGGGAAAAGGAAGAAAGGAAATTTCAGAGATTAGATAAGCAGCTGTAATTTTCATGGCATCCATGATCCAAACCTCAGAAGACATTGTGGTTCATATATCATTGGATTTTTGACCTGTGCAGGAAAATTCTTTTTAGCAGAAATACTGTAATGAATTGGCAAACCCCATATGCATTTTCTTTGAAACCTTTTGTCTTTATGCCAATGTAAGCAAGGGAAATGCTTTTACCATAAGCCTTTATATTTCTTATAACCCATGATCATTGCTTCATTCTTAACACGCTTAAGCAAATGCGTTAAAGTTTTTTCCTTACTTTTTTTAAGATCAAGTCTAAGGGTTTTTTCCTCGTAATTAGGGTAATGGGGGGTGGGGGGATAGAATATCCCACTGAACAATTACTTTCTGCATATTTTTAGGTCTCTCACATTCAATAGAGCTCATCAATGGGCAGCACTGAACATTAAAATGCATGAAGTTGAATTAGGCTGTTTGCCCCCCAAATGGCCCCATAGGCAGACACCTTGAAAGAATTGTCATTTAGAATACAACTGACAATATATATTTTAGGCTGGAAGCATAGAGGCATTTAAAGTTTGAATCATCATTATAAACAGACGGGTATCAAAAGCAGTTGTGGAATGAAGCCAAAAATTTATCAGTTTTTCAAAACATCATTTACAAGAGGCTGTTTTTTTTTTTTTTTTACAAATCGTACAAACATAGATATATGCAGGCAGCTGAATCATGACAGAAAGATCTTTGGTGTATGACGTGATGGGGTTTGTTTCTTCAAGTTTTTTCCTTTGCTGTTGTTTAATATGGAATTGGTCCCTATTCTCGTTAATTCTAATTGTATGCTCTGAATTTAGAGGTTTTATGTTGGTATACTTGGCATGCTTCCATTTTATCCTTCCTTGCCATGCTGGAAATGGGCTCTGGATCAGACACTGCAAAGGACATGCATTTGCAACAGTGCTTTTGAAAGCAGGCCTATCCCCAGCAGCACACATCTGCTTGTTGATGCTGCTTCCCCAGCTCAGAGTGCTTGTCATAGGTGCAATCTTCAGTGCCTAACAATAGTGGGTGAACCAATGCAGCCAGAGACTCTCTCTCTCTTGCTTTTCCTTCGCAGTTGTTTTCAGGCTGTTTGTGACACCCAAGGGATCAAAAACAAATTCTGGAACATTATCCAACACCAGGAAAATTTGGATACTGCAGAAGAAAGATGGGTTTTCCCTTCTCTTTATTTGAGGCCTCTCCGGTCAGTTGAAATGTATGCCTTCTTCCTGTTTTGACTAACATGGTTTTTCTTCATAAACCAAATAAAACACATCTGGAGACACCACCTGCCAGATATGTTGTCGTGTTTTGTACTTACAGAGGATCAGTGATGAGTTGCTTCACTTCAGAGGACAATTCTTCAGTGACAATTTCTTGAGTTTGTTGGGTCCCAGTTGCACAGAGGAACACCCTGCTCTTTGGAACACAAGGGTGGTGTCTTCCATAATAGTTCTATATTCTTGTCTATGCATTTTGTTACTCTGGGACTGTAATGATAGTGCATGACCTTTTGCATTTTGGGATATTAATAATGTTGCATCAATTATATTCTCTCTAATGTGGAGAGTTTTTCCAAATGTTTGTGGAGACTGATCTTCAGTGATATGGTAGCAAAAGACAACACTAATGGAGGGGAGGAAGGTTCAGGTGTGAAATGCATGCAGTGTCTCCTATGCTATGCACTGGCCTGTCATGCATATTCTAATAAATAATTACTAACTTTTGGAAGTAAGTCAATTAAATGTTTTTTTCCCCACATTAGTGTACCACATAAGCATAACCTGATGCTATTAACGCACATCCTCCTGAATCCCACTTCACTTTTCTGCCTGGAAAGTGGACCTCAACAAGACAGGAAATCTATCTGTCCATTCTGGCCATGCGACCACATGAAAGGGAATCAGAATTTGGCTTGTCCTGAGAATTTTACCAGTAATTCTATTGAGCACATTTGATGAAAACCAAAGTTTCCTGCTTGAGTAAAATTTGTTTTGCTGATGAATTCTGTGGAGCTTTAAGTGGAAACCCTCTTTGGTAACTGAACAAAGCCATCAGGTATGTTATCTGACTTGACAGTCTGGTGTTTGATTAATCAAACTGTTAATTTGATTTAAAATGACTGATGCTCTTTTAGTACATCTGACTTAAGTGCCTGTTTATAATTACGGCACTGAATCAAAGGCTCTTCCCAACCATTGTACAGATTAGTTTGAAAAGATGTGTTTTGATTTTGGTAGTCGTAAAAAAATAGCATTGGTGTTTACTTTAAAGCACAAATATGTTCAAAGAAACACATAGTTAAAGTGATAAAGCAGTGCCCTCACACTTTTTATCTGAAAAAGGAATGCAAGGGTGCAATTTTTAATAAGTTATATAAACAGCACACTTTATCTTCTAAAGAGATAACCAGTTTGGGGGCATTCATAGCAGTTTGATTGGTGGGCACTTAGCTTTGTGTAATGAACATGCATCATACAAAACTTCTGTAAAACTGCTGGAGGTAGGGGATTTAATCTTGTGTGTAGCTGCTTGCAACTTGTATTTTGCTGGGAATAAATTCCTGTGGAGCTCGAAAAAAAGTAATGGTATATAATGATTTGGTGTACTGTAGTATATTTTCAAGTGTATTGGAATAAATGCTCAGATATTAGGATAGCTGCATGTTCGTGGAGGTTATGGGGAAGGTCCTAATCCCATAGACAGCCAAGCACACACAATAATCTGTGTAGTCCCATTTGGCCTGATAGTTATATGAGTTATGTGAACCCTTAAATGCAAATTAAACCTCTCCATTTCTGCAGGGTCCAAATATGGTTATATCTGTAACTGCAGGAGAGTGTCTGCACTTGGAAGAGAAGGTCACTGATTCCTGCAAAAACACTTTTTGAAATAGTTTAGATTATGGCTAATAACTAATATGGTAAATTCAATCCCTAGTAAATGTATAAAACACTTTAAGAGTGCCATCTTGGTGTAGCAAATAAAAAATGTCTGGAGGCATTATTTCTGCCTATTTTTAAACTCTGCATGTCTCAGATAATACATCATCATCTCTATTTTTCCTCACAATCAGCTTGAATATCTCAAGGGCATGTATTGCAACACTGTAATTATATAACAGATAATCTGATCACTTCACAATGACACTATTTTTTCAAGTGTGTTTTTGGGCATTGTAGCTAAATGAGTGTTTAAAAAATATTCTGAATTTAAAGAGTTTTCCATGCCTTCTTTGTTTTTTTGTTTTTTTTTCCCAACTGCATACTGTTTCAGGAGGCTTCATTTGTAGAGGAGATACTCAGTACTTTCTGGAAATTAACAGCCCCATAGGCAATTCAGGCACTGTAAAAGCCCAAATCATTAGTCATTCTTGAAAATCTTGGTTGAAGAACACTAGACAATGCAATCTCTATTTCTGTAGGGTTTGCTTTTTCCTATTTCTTTTTTTGTATATCACAATTTCCTAAATTCTTCAGTCACTGCAGCCTTTCCAGAGTACAGAGACATCAATTTTGACTTAAAACCAAGCTAAACCACCTCCTTGATTCTTCCCTTTAGTTTTTCATATATCATGTCAAAAAGTACGAAAACATGAAATAGCACTGTTTTTTCCTTGACAAAGCATTGTTTTGGGGGAAAAGAAATTAGTCTCTAAAGGAAAGAAGAATTGGGAAATATAGTTTTGTCTCTTCTCCATCCCCATACGAACCCTAGAAAGCTGAATATTCTCACTTAGCATTCTTAAATTACTCTAACTTTGATGGCATGTAGATAGCCTGGATTTTTTTAACCTGGTTTATAAAAAAAAATACTGAACTTGGCTGGGTTAATGGAGCTTGTGTTCCTTGAATGAGGTAAAGCATACCCTGAGAAGAAATTATATAAATATATGGATCTGATTTTTAATTTTTAATTTATTTTTTTTTTAAATTTCATGACTCTTTGTTCTTCCTGTGTCAAATTCACTGCCAGGTTACTTAGAGATCAGGGTACCTTTGTGAGAGCTGTGTATTCTCAGGATACAGGGTGCACTGAATCCTGGATCATGCATGTAGAGAGATACTCTGGGCTCTGCTTTACTTTTTCTATCTGTGTTCAAAAACACTGCAGGTTTGCAGAGGGGAGCCACATCATTGTTCTTTTTTATTCAGCCTGAGACTGTTGAAAATCCTTCCTGGGGACTGGAATGGCTTAGAAATGGGGTGAATTTGAAGTTCAAGCGAGATAGCTAGAAATGTCTACTGGGAATACTGAATACAGTCGAAGGCAGTGGCAGTGGTTATGACTTTGTGAAGCCACAACACCAGTGAGAATGGTATTTTCCATAGGTTTTCAGAAGCCTGCAGGGCCCAGTGAAAGACAGGAGCATCTGTCCTATGTGTTTCTTGGGTTTGTGAGTTTAAAAAAAAAGTTTCTTTTTCTTTAAAGAAAAAAGGATTTTTTTTTTTTACTGTAGGAACCCTAGGGATGGGGCCAGAATTAATTTCAACTAATTGTAATACCCAGCTGAGATTAGGAGGCCTGTTCTATAGAGCATGAGAAGAGGCAATTTTAGAGTAGCAACTCTGAATTATCCTTTAAAGCTGTCTCTCAGCATTGACTTATATAGGTAACCTTTGTTGATGTGCCTCCTAATTAGGCACCCCAGAGAAATTCCTGCAGTTAGTGAGATGAATTTGGATCTCAGTTAAATAAAACTTCCTCAAATTTATCTCCTGTCCATAGCAAAAAATGATATAGGAGAACCTACAAGCATTTAAATTTTACAGAAAAGTGTATTTTTAATCTGGAGAATTGATAACTAAAACTTTGGTTTTAGATGCCTTGCCTTGCTTGGTTAAGGAGATGAGTCAAAACTTATTTTTTTCCCCTGATGATTTTCATTTGTACCACCTTTATTACTTTTGAACCTATTTTTACAGCCTGAAGTTTGAAATTTCCATTTCTATATCACAGATGATGAGTGTATCATATTTGATGATGCATTGCAGAAATATAGTTTAATTTGGGTGACTCTCTTACAGATAAATAGCAGTAATGGTACAATTTACCTGAAAAGGCAGCTGCAAAGTACTGAAAAAATAAGTAATATTTAATAGGGAATAATATTGGATATGAATAAAGATTATTTTATAACAAGATATGAATGAGTTCTCTTCAGCAGTCCAAATTCTGACATTAGTTTTTGGACATACTTTAATAACTCTCATTCTTCTTCCACCTAAACTTAAAATTTAAATAGTGAAGAGCTTAATTATCCTTTTTTTTTTTTTTAATTTGCATGTTTTGTATGGATCTCTTGCTAGAACTGCACTAGGACAAAATGCAGCAGCTAGACAGAATAGTTCAGCATAGAGGATTTAATATTCTTTATAAAATGTTATTACCATTAAAGAAGTATATGCAAGTTATCCAGAATAACCGTTGGAGCCTGAAATAGGCATTTTCTCACAGACAGTGCTATTCACTCTCTTCTCTAGCAGTGGCCTCCCAATGAAATTCCTTCACGAAGAAGACATTTCTGTGGGGAAAAGGAGGAATGTGACCTTGTGTATCCTGTTAAGTAGCTGCTGCTAAATTATTAACTGAATATCTCAGCCTCAGTTCTGGCAGTTCCAGCTCTTGTTCTCCTTCAGAGCAGCTTTGTCTTTAAGTGTAATAATTTTTAACTATAGCAGGAAGACTGAAAGTGAAGGGAACAGGAGTGTATACTCAACAAAAAGCCTTGCTGCAAATCTCTCTTGTTAAGCTGTCCTTAGTTATAAATAAATGTACTTTATTATGGTTGGACTCAGATGTGGGTGGGTTTGCGTGGTGTGGTTTGTTTGTTTTGTTTTTGTTTTGTTCTTGTTTTGTTTTTGTTTGCTTTTTTCCTGGAGAGGGGAAACAGGTTTTTATAAATGCAATTAGGCAATTGATTCTGTACTGCTTATGGATTGAAGTGAAAAGCTATTCAAGTATTCACAGCTTTAAATGCACAAGGCAGAGTATTTACAAGGGGAAAAAACACCTATATGGATGGACTGCTGTATGCAGACAGAAGTAATGGGTGCTAGGTCACACTATTTGAATTTCTTTGGATATACTTATTGTTTAATGTGTGGGGGCAAGCACTTTCACCCATACACCAGTTTTTGGCTGGGAGCTTCTAGTTTTAGTACTGTGCATTGGTGGCTTGGATTTGCCAGATTCCTGATGTTCACCTCTGGATTGGTCACTCAATAAGCTCAGCTCAGGTGAAAGAGGATTTGCAGTAGTATGGAGGGGGAAGGAATTTGCTGAACCCAAGAGATCTGGGACAGTATGTACAGGGTGGACAGGGAGTCCAGGCAGCTGATGACAAGGGACTTCAGAGGGATTATTTTTAATGTTTTTGTTTGCACATTTAGTCAATGTATTAAAGATCTTCACTTTCAAGAAGCTGAGGCAGAGTCAACACTTCTTAGTTGGTCTCAAAATTCCTACAAAATACCTTTTTCTCTAGTTAGACACAGCCATCAGTCTCTGGGTGGCTCCTCCAGAGCAGGATGATCTTAAAGGCCATCTGCAGTACTTGTCCCATCTGCCTGTGCTTCACTTTGCTTTCAGTGCTCTTGATGGCTTTTGTTAATGCTGCTTGAGAAATCCTCTCTCCATTTTGGAACTAGTAGAGTTCTGGCTGCCATCTCTGCTGTGTACAGCTCTTAGGGTATTCTCCAGGGTGGGGGGAACTATAGGAGAGTGGGTGCTCAGGTATTTGAACTGGTTTTGACTGAGCTAATTTACATGGGTTAATCCAGTTTAGAGCTCTGCGCAGGTTAGTGTTGTCCTTTTCCAAATTAGCTTGAAGAGTTTTCTGTTCTGGAGCAGAACTGTTCTTGGTAGTCATACCAGGTTTTGAAAGCTTCTTTGTTTATTTTCAGACTGTAAGTTACACATATGTTTGTGATCCTACTCTGTCCACTTTATATATTTAAATCCTAACTGGGGAGCCTGGAAATAATCTTGCCTAACTTCTAACCACCCGAATTTATTTTTTTTAAACCATCTAATTTTTCCCATATAAAGGAAGTCCCTGAGCCTATGAATCTCTAGATTCTTCCCTTATGCTCATGTGTCTAATAGTTACTCACTGCAATACTCTGTGCAATTTTTTTTTTTTTTTAAATTTGCATTAGTGAAGACTTTGGAAGGTGTCTTGATGATTCTTGGAGTATTTGGGGAGTGAAGAAACAAGACAGAGAATAGTAAGAAAAATCCTTCATTTAGTCTGCAGGCACTCCTGAGCAAACTATATTCTTAATTTTTCTAGTTAGAAGGAAGAAAATATGTATGAAGTTAGTGGTGAGTGGCTGTCACTCTACACTTCAGAGCAAGGCTTGCTGAGGTTAACTGGGTAATTTTCCTTATCTACTAAAATTGGAATTGGATTCTTCAGGAAATTTTTATGAATGGCATCTATAACATAATATTTTAGAGCCTTGGTAATACCTGATAGAAGTTTCTAAACTCTGACAGTGTGAGAGGGAAACTATCCCATTGAACACAGCTCTGCTGAATATTTTCTTAATAGATCTGTAGATGAAAGTAAAAGACTATGATAATTGTCTGGTCTGATGTTACTGAGATGAACAAATTTTAGTCACTAATACTTTTAGGAAGCCTCCAACTTCTCTTTGCACAGTGGTGTATCGTACAGGTTGTATCATAAACGTTTATACACAAATATAAGTGCATGCATCCTAAACTTAATGAATGAAAATTTGATTGTGGTCAAATTGAAGATGTGGATTTCCAGAGGGATTACAATGTCTGGAGGGTAACCTTAGCTAGAAAAGAAAAATGTACTTAAAACATACTGCAGATTCATTGATAGAGTTGGCATGTCTTCATCTATATTGTTTATTAAAACCTCTCCTTTTTCTTTGATTGTCTCATGCTGTGCTTAGAACTTCTGTTTGCTAAGGAATTAAACATTCACATTTGCATTCTGAGTATTTTCTTAAGCTTGTGTCAGACAAAACGAAAGAAAAACAAAGATTGTCTGGAAATTCTAAAGTAATTTAGTTTTATAAATCCTTTCAGCAGATCCTGTGTTTACTAAGTGAACTACATAGGGTTAATTTGCTAAAGTGTTCTGAAGGACTTGCCCAAATGAGAAAAGAAACATTACCTAGAGTTGCTGTTCTTTGCCAGGAACAAAAGTAAAACAAATCAGTGGCAGGATGAGTGGATCCGGTTAAATAATAATGTCTCTCCAGCAGGAAGTCTGTCTGTCAACTGAAAGGTGAGACAGCAACATAATGACAATGCCCCATGGATCAACTCTGAGAGTAAAAAAAAAACATCCCACAACACAACCCACCCCCCAAAATCCGTCAATGAAAAATATAAGATGACAGAATTCACAACAGCATTTTTTTAGTCTTTAAGCTCAAGTGTCTGGAAACACATTTCTTCTCTAGGGTTATTCACATGCAGATTCCTCCTTGTGGTGGAATGCCCCAGGGTAAGGAGAGCAAAATTTGGCCCTTTCTGTTTGCTCACTGAGGCCAAGTGCTGCTTTCTCAGTGAAATACCTGCCTTAGAGCTGTACAGCTGTGACATGCAAGAGTAGCTTTGGCATTTCCTTTTTTTTTTTCTTGGTATAGGAGGTGAGTCCTGTGAAAACTGAAGACTTAAGTGTGGAGCTGAAGCACGAAGCACGCAGGGGTAGGGAACACACACAAGTTTTGGCTGGAGTAGGGATGCTTTTGTGACGTCAAAGATAGAAATAAGGCTTATCAGAGTTAATATCGAGTTAAAACATCCACAAAAACTTTTCAGTTTGGTGCTGTTATTTGTATTTCAGTTCTGGATGAGTGCAATGCTCCTAGGACACATGAAAATCCCTGGAACCAACAGCTCTAAGTGTTCATTGTCCCAGAGAGAAAATCTAGTTATTTAATGTGTT
This sequence comes from Cinclus cinclus, assembly GCF_963662255.1. Taxonomy (NCBI): domain Eukaryota; kingdom Metazoa; phylum Chordata; class Aves; order Passeriformes; family Cinclidae; genus Cinclus; species Cinclus cinclus. The sequence continues at coordinate 12,588,327 of NC_085046.1, read as the reverse complement.
ATTTAAATATGGACTTAACAGCCAACAGAAGTTTGAAAACTTTGGTCTCTGTTTCTAGGACTTTCAGCATATAATTTTTCAAATTTTTTTTTTTTTTTTAAAATACATGAAGCCTTCTCACACTGGCATTGAGAAATCCCAAATTGCAGTTTGTGTGCTTGAAACATCTGCAGGAAACAAAGGTGTTGGGCTGCTTTGCCCAGATCTCATTTCAGATCTCATTTCCATTTGGTAATTGCTGTGAAAGGTTTACCTGCTATAGCATAGTTTATTTTGTCTGGAAACGCCTCTGTCTCTGCCTGTGGCTGCTAAGCAACAGCCCAGATATTTACTGTCAAACAAATAAAACAAAAGCCTCATCTGCCACTTGGAGGCCCGACGTCATTGTTACCAAACTGGGTCATCATATCTGAGAGCCAGCTCTCCACTTACTTTTCCAGCACACAGTAATTTACTGTAAGAATCCTTTTGGTCTTCACATTAAGTAGTAAGATTGTAACTATATGGAAATATTCGAATGACTCATATATTATTTATTTTAAATTGTTATGTTTTTCTCCATCAAAGGCTGAAAGGAAAGCTTACTTTGTGAGACAGCTTAATTTTCAAAAGTAGAATTACCTTTCTGGTTACCCTAGAACAGCGAGGCATTTCTTTAATAGGTTCCTGCCATGATTAGAGCTGAGCCCTTCCCCTCTATTTACCTCCCTTGCCTTGACCCAAAACAATAACCAAAATGTATTTCTTAGAATTGGTGTGGAGGATAAAAAGGTATATAACAGAAAACCCAATTCTCAGAAGGAGCAGTCAGGCAGAAATGTTACTGACAAAGGGAAATTACCATTGAAGCAAGTAGGTAATCAATAGCAATCAAGTTGGTGGCTGTAAAATACAGGAGTTTCCTTCAAGATTTGTATTATAGTCATCTGCAGTGGGTCAGAGGCCAAGACAGACTAATTGCCATTGAGGTAAGCCTTTCAGAAAGATCTGGGGGACATGAAAATTTCAGTTTTTAATAGCTGGAGCTTGACCCCTTCTCCAAGGCTGTGGTTGCTCGCTGCACCCTCTCTCACTATGAGCACCAGCAAGTGGGTCACTCCTTGCTGTATCTGCAGATCTGCATTCTGGTCATTCTGGGAGCTGCAGGTGACATCTGCCAGGTGTCTGTGCACATTAGTCCTACACAGGGAGAGGCCTCAAAAGCACAGAGAAGTGGTTTTGGGAATAACTTCAACAGTGTTGCTAAAGCCTGTTGCCAAAAGTAGACAATGAAGTATCTCTATATCCCACGTACTGTGCATGTAGGGTACTACCCTACTCATTGTAGGGTTTTACAAATATTTTAACATAAGCTAGTTAGATGAATTTTGGTCTTTTCACCAAGTGTGCACTGGAAATGCGTGCACCTGGGGTGGTGAAAGAAATATTCAAGGAAGCCATGGCACCAAAATACCAAAATGTTCCAGAATTGCCCTTTGCTGTTGCAGGTTTCAGTATCTGTGGAGGAAATAATAAAAAAACAAAATCCACTAAACTGACTTCATGGATTTTAAAGCAGTTAGTTCCCATACAAAGTCCTGCTGTGTATGGGTTTGGAATATTAATTTTACAGGCTAATCCATCTGGCCATCTGCTCATCTGAAATTCAAACAAGGCTGTGTATTGCAAGTTAGTCTCCTATAACAACCAATAGCTATAAATGATCAGCAGGATATGTCATTCTGTCTTGCTCCTCCATCAGTGAATGACTACGGTGTGTCATTTAATCCTTCAGCTGATGATTATTCCTGATGAGGAGGAAAGGTGAGAAAGCAAATGACTGAGCTGGTACTGATGTTTGGCATGCATCTTGTGGATCCACTTTTTTGTTGCTCTCTCCCATGGTCCAATTATTATGGGTTGTGCCAAAGGCTAGAGGAAAGACTGTGTTTAGATCTTTAGATTGGAAGTAGCATGACAAATAATTTCCTCTGAGAATTACTTTCCTGTGGAAAGAATTGGTCTTGACTGGGTAGTCAAGACCAATATTTCAAGCTCTTGACTAGTCTCTGGAAAGCATGAATATATGCAGGTTTTTTGAAACCTAGTAAAAATTTGATTTGATGTGATTCCAACCACCAAACTGAGGATTTCTGTGCAGAATTGAGAAATACACATTGAGCTTTTTAATTTGTACTTGACTTTATTAAACATTCACTTAGTAACCCATACTCTCAGACTCAATATCTTTAAATCACTAATATTTGCCCAATAATTTTTAAATTCTAAATTAGATATAACAAAGCCAGTATTTGTAATTTTCTTCTTTTTTAAAAAAACTTTAAATGTAAATTTTAATTATTTTGTTTGAGAAAGGATGTTTTTGCAAATCATGTGATTTGAGTAGCTGCTAAAATCTTTGTTATATCAGTGGTATGATTGAAATGTTTAAGATTTTTGGATATTATGATTATACTCTTCTAATTTCTGTAACTTTTTGATGTGATTATGGCTTTATTTATGTAATAAACATGAAACTCTAAGCAGTAGTTATTAATTTTTTAGGTTCTTACAGTCCAATACCCCAACAAGAAGAAACAAAATAAATAAAATGTAAGGTAGGATACAGTTCTGAGGATTTTGATAATGGTTTGGTGGCTGACCATCTTTGGTGCCTTTGAAACACTTCACCAGTGAGATACTTAAGAGTAAGAGTTTTATTTTTAAAGAAAGAAATCTTGTCTTTCCACCATTTTGTTACATGAAATTGCCTAATGTCTGGGTTTCCACTTCCCATTCTGAAAAATGCATACAGTTGGAGTTCATTGGATTCTCTGAAAAAAAAAACTGAATCAAACCCCAGATTTTCCAGAACCTAAATGCAATTTGCTTTTGGAACAATTCCATTAATTTTCCTGGTCTGTGTGAGGAGTGGTAGCAGGAACTGAATCATAATGTTTGGAAAGGACTTTAAAGTGCTTAGAAAACTATAAAATATTATTAAGTGTATAATTAATTGCTCAAATTCAGTCTTCCTAATGGGTTTACTTTGTTGTTGTAGTAAAAGGAGAAGTCAGATTGCTCTAGGAAATACAATTTTTTTGGTAAATTTTTAAACCACAGAATTTGGATAATACATTCTAGCCTACATTATGATGATGAGTTGCTACATTACAAGGATTCCATGTAAAACAGCTTCATACCATCAAGGGTAACATCTTTATGAACAGGTGAATAATAACCATGAGAAATTAAAGAGGCTCAAAAGAAATAAAAAAAGGAGGAAGATGAGTGTACATGAGGGAAATGATATTTTTGTTTTCTCTGCCGTTAGTTAATACTGAGAGAAAAGAAAAAGATTATTTTTTTTTCTATATTTGGTATTGAGGAGGAGTCAGAGAAAGAAACCCTTTTGCTAAGAGCTCTGAATTTGTTTCTTTTGGCACCATTCAGGTGCTGTAGACCAGGATAACAAAGAAAGCTTTCAGTTTGCCTTGTTGAGGTTCACTGAAAGGAAAGAGAGTGACTTAAGGAAGAGTTTAGGTAGAACCTAGAGAGGCAATTAATTAATTTAGATATTTCTGTTTGCTTTTCACTGGAAGACAACATATAGTTTGGAAAACACATGGTCAAAAATATTGTGCATATCCCAAGGAAGTCTGTCTTTGCTATTTCCTGCCTTGCCATTACCTAAAACAAAGAAGCAAATTCTGATACATTTAAAACCAATACCAAAAATCCAAGCACAAGTTGGGTTTTAATTCTGGTGATTAAAGAATGATAAATGGAAGAAATACTAATAATGCAGATTTTAGAGATATCTCCCATAATATTTAACCTTTCCTGAAACTGTTTGCACAAATAAGTGACTAGAAAACATCTCATTGTAGATATTAGTAAGAAACTTACTAATCTGATAAATGGATTGTATTGAATACACAGTTTTCTTCCAAAATGTACCTGGTTTGTCTTCTCCTTCTGTGATTATTTTTTATTGAGGCTTTTCTACATTTTAATGTGACCAGAATAATTTTAAAATTGTGTATTGAATACTTTCTGGGAGTATGAAAGTCCCAGTTTAAGTTTGAGACAAGTGAAAAATTAGTATGTTATTTGTGAAGTGTTGATAATGCTTACATCCTCGTGTCTGTGTCCCAGGGAAAAATGTAAGAACTCTGTTAGTTACTGACTTATTTTCCATTTTTCTGTTGTTGCTCTGTCTAGTGCCTATTCTGACAACTCAAAATGTTGAACAAACAAAGTAAATAAGCACTATGGAAGCCATAAATCATAAAATATTCATATGTTTAGGAAAAATAATACATATTTAAGTTTCTTTTGGTCTCTTCAGGATGACTTTTGTCTCACTGTTTCAGTTGCAATAAAAGAGACAGCATGCACTAAACAGATAAAATATCCATTTATGTTTGAGGATATTGAGCCAAGTTTTGCTATCAGCTGTACTACTGTAAGTGCAGTAACTTCAGTGGAGTTACTGTGGTATTATCTTGACAGAAGTAGACAGAAATTAATGGGGAATATAGTTGCTGTGTATTCTAGGAAATCTTGAATATGACTCTAACCACAGGCCAGATTTCTCCTTTCATCTCCAACAGGTAAGTAAAGTTGGGGTCGGGTTCTAGATGAATTCAGTGGATGTTCATGTGCTGCTCTGTGATGCAGTGCCATACCAGGGTACTTTGATCAAGCTTTAATTTAGTGGTTAGGGCAGTTTCTTTGAAAATAGGGGATGAACACCTTTTATCTCAGGAGAACACGTTGCCAAAGTCTCCTAGGATCTGATTATATACTTTACTTGCTCTACTCTCATTTAAAGCAGGGGCACTGACAGTTTTTCCATCGATGCTCAAAGTGTGCAGTATTTCTTCTCATGGGAGAGAAATGGGTAATCTGCTTCACTGCCTATGTGGTGGAAAGTCCCACCATTCATGAGCTGTGGCCGTTTCTCTGGGATTTCAAAGAAATAGATTTGAGAGGTGTGAAATATTTCTACATGACTGAACTTGTGTTAGTTCTTCACCTGTCCCTCACCAAAAAGGCAGAAAAAAAAAACTCTAGAAATTTTACGATCAAAATAGTTATGTTCATTTATTGGGTTACAGTTATTCAGAACTATTAGAATACAGTTACACGCTCATTAGACACATGGCACAGAACATCAGTGAGTTTGGCTGCTGAAAACCTATGTTTTTATCAAAGTGATTTACCAAGTAAATCTGTATCTGCTGGGTGTGTGCATGCAGGTATTATAAGAGTCAGGAGACAAAAGACTGAAAAATGCACTGATTTTTCCAGGTGCCATAGAACAGACACTCCCAATAATAGGGAAAAAAAGGGAAAAGGCACTGTAGAAAGTGAGATTCCTTGGACACAGACCTTGCTGTATTCCAAGGGGAGAATACGGGGAATTTGTATCTGCAGTATGTTCAATTATTGGGACAAGAGGATTTACATCAGAGGAGCTTGGGCTGCTGAAATGTTATTACATGTTCTACAGGAGTTTACAATTTAAAATCTAAATAGTCCTAGAATTTTATGTTTTCAGATAACCAAAATCAGTTGGTAAAGTGTCAGAGCTGCTGATCAGAAAAAGTCCAAAGTGAATCAGGAGATGTGGAGAAAAGGAGGCAGAAGTCAGCAACGTGGCAGGTCCTGGGCAGACAGGAAAGCTGCTTTTGTAAAGATGAGTTGGTTTAAATATGACTAGAGAAATCCTTCTCCCCTCCTCACTGCATGTTAGGAAAGAAAGAGTGAGAATATTTTTAAAATCTGAAAAGGATGCCTGTAGCAAGGCAGAAATATCCCTCAGGAAAAAAAAAAGAAAAAGAAGAAACAAAAGAAAAAAAAAGAAAAAATATTTCTTTAAATATAACAAAAGTAATTAGATTTTTCTTTCTCTTCGAAGTTATTATTTCTCAGGCAATCAATTGTTTTTATTGGATGGTGGAACATATTTTTCAAGTGCTATGCTGTTTTCAAAGTTTAAGAAACCTAGTTAGAGAACAAAACTTTTGTTGTCTGACTGGTAGAACCAGTCAAGTGGCTGGAAAAAGTGAATTCCAAATGTTAAGTCCACAAATGAATGAAGAACAGCTCATGTGCATCACTTATACTTGCTTTGTTTATAAGCAATGAAGGCTAAATTACTATGAGGGATTCACAAAAATTATCACTTACTTGCAGCCTAAATGTGCAAGTTGAGCCAGTCCCTTGTGACTGGAATTTAACTAGATTTGAGTGTAAGAAACAGATGCTCTCTTTCTCTCTCTCTATATATGTTGAAATGCATTAGTTTTTACAAAAAAAAGAAGTAGATTTTGTTATTGTTCACATGCAGTCAGGAAATCCTGAGTAAAGACTGATGATTGATTGTCTCCTCTATCTTGCCTCTTATCTAGAGGCCTTCCCTGTGCAAAACAAGTGTGAAACACTGCCACACTGATACAAACATAAATGATAATGTTAGAGAGGAACACCCAAAAGACTGGTGGTTATATTAGCAATGGTGGGCCTTGGGTCAAACCAAGTTCTATTTTTAAAATTATGACTTGCAACCAAAGCTACTTAATTACTTGTGAGCCCTCTGTTAAATCTCCAATAGCTGTAATGAGGTAACTAAATACAATGCTATCTTCACTAAATCCAATGTCAATTTTTCCCATCACCTGTCTCACAGATCTAAAAGAATGTCAGTAATAATGTCAGTACATGGGATTTCACTCATTTGACTGTCATCTTCTATGCTAGCAAGTTACCAAAACTGAATAAGAATGAAATAACTTGTAGAAGAGAAGTCAGCAGGAAAGGGCAATGCTCTGCAGTGAGAATATATCTGGATAATCAGCTTTAACTCTAGAATTCCTCATGGCCATCAATACGTGTCCATAGGCTGTCATTACTCATGCCAATATTAAAAAAAGAATCAGTTTTACTGCTGGAAACTTTAATCCCTTCATGCAGAAACTTCACAAACTTTTAAAGATACTTCTTGTTTCATCTGAAATGTTTGGGCAGAGGATTATTCACTTTAGTATTTAAATGGAAAAGCTACTGATGCAATAATTTCTGCTGATTTGGTACAACAGCACTATCTGCTGCAGTGTTGTTTGCAAATTCATCATCCATCTGTTGATTTTTTTCCCTAAGGAAGCAGAAATCATAGTGCATTTTGTTTGAGAATATGATAAATGTAAGTCTGTATTCTTACATTTCCATAAACTTTGTTTCTTCTTCAAGGTCTGTAGCAAGTGTATGAAGCAGGTCTGTGACATGGCAAGTTTTGTGGCTGGCAGCTGGGCTCTGGCAGAGCCAGGTTTAAAATGATGAACACGTTAGAGGTTGTCAGGCTGGCCTCACCATGTTTGAGAAATGTCTCCACTGATGTGGATTCTACGTGTGCATGTGGAGACAGTAAATTTCACTTAGAGTCAGTAAGACTCTGGAATTATTTTTCCCAACAATTTTGTGTACTCACCAGAGTGTGCCCCCTCCTTCAGCTAATATTTGCAGTAATTTTATATGTTAAAGCAAAGCTATGCAGTAGCTTTGGTAGCTTAATTATGTGGCTACAAAATTAACCTTTGACCTTTCTTAGGCTAATCAGGAAATTGATTTCAGGAGCTATTCCTTAACCCAGGATATGTGATGGTTAAAGTTAAACATCACTAATAGGAAGTCTAGTAACAGGAAATGTGTGAATGCTAATCCATACAAACATAAACAAACCTTTGGCTTGCATACAGTTTTATTGGAATTTTCCTCTTGACTCCCTTTCCTTCAGTAAGCCATAAAAAATTACGAGCAGCTTTTTTAACTCTGAAAAACTTGAGGGTTTTTTTGTTGGCTATAGTTTCATTAGTTTTCTGTAAATGAGACTTTCAAACTTGGGTAGAATTTTGTGAAGAATCATCTCAGGACAGTTACATGGAATTCATCTTTGCTGCAGCTCTGATCAATGAAGTTTATTACCAGAAGAACACAAACTTTTAGGAGAAGTACTAAGTGGGGCAATTTATTTTTGTGTAACAGAATTGGGTGATATAGAGAAAAAGGGCTTACAAAAAAAATCTATTTCCATGAGGCAATTTTAAAATCTTTTGGTAAAACAAATTGTCAGAAAGTCACTGAAATGAATATAATTTCAGGATAGAAAAGTAAATTTGAGAATTTGATACATTTTTATTGTTTTCATTGAATTTCAGCTATATTTCATTTGGAAAATATGCTTGTGTGACTTGCAGCTAAGCCAGTTAATCACCATAGATATAAGTACAGGCCTTTCCTTGGAAACCTGTGATTTACAATTTTGTCTTCATACTAAATCAACAAAACCTTGATGTTCATACTGAGCTCCACTGAGTTCAGTGGGATATTGTACATGCCCACTGATGGAGATCAGCTTTCAGGATCAGGGCCAAAGTAACATTTCTGGGAGGAGTTTCCTTGAAGTCAGAGGAGGATCTTATGGGAACAGAAAAGAAAGTCTAGTCTGACAAAATTCTTTCTCAAAACAGGAAAGAACAAGATAGCTGTAAAAAAGTAGCTTACAATCTCTATAGTTCCTCTTTTGTCCAGTCCAGGTTGAGTAAATCAGTGACATTCATAAAATAAATGCAGGCAAAACATTTACTATGCATATTAAAGCAGGGGGTATGTATGGCATTAGAATAGTGTCATAATGATATGTGTTCACTTATTTACAAAATTGGCTAACACATGAAGCATACAATTCGTGGCTTTACTTTACAGGTATTTATTTTTCCTAAGGGAACATTTTCAAAAGAGTTCTTAAGATGTATTATTATGTTAGCTTCAATAAAAATGCTATTGCATGTAAAATGAATATCTGACAACTATCTAAAATGTGTTTAATGATTAACAGCTGTGAAGTAAACTGTAAACATATGAGTCCAACCTTGTTAAATAAATTTAGGATTAATTCATTTGCCTTAATATAGTGTCTCCTCTAGAGATCATAACGGTTTCTCTTTGGGGTTTGATGGTCCTTTGAGTATTTGGCTGTTTTCTCATTTTTGGAGCCCTGTTTGCAGACTGATGTATTGTAGTCATCCACTCCAGTGTAGTCCAAAAGTTCTTTGCTTACGATACCCTGGCAAACTTGTTAAATTGATTTTGATCACAGCCTCATTAAGCACATGTTTTGCAAAGTGGGAGTGATGAGTGAGGAATATGCAGCCTGCAAGAGCACTTAAATGTAATAATGTTAAAAACTGAAGAAAAAGTTGCTCTGTAGAAGTATGAAAATATTTACATAAGCAGCTCTTATGGCCTGATTCTCTCATTAGTCTGGTGCTTTTGGAATCATTCCTGAATTCAATAAATTTAAATATAACTCAAGAGTTGATCGTAAGTTAATGGAATTTAATGAAAAGCTATAAATAAGAGGTAGAGTAAGTCACAGAGCAGTATCAAGCAACTTTCTTTTTGTTTGTTTGTAAGCAAAAAAAGATTTCCTGTTTTATATGTATGTTACCATTTGTCAAGGGATTTAATCAGTTCCCTGGAATAACATTTTTATAGTGAATTTCAATCACGCAAGAAATTTAATATTTTAAAATATTTGAACCTCTCGACTCATTGTTTTTCTCATAAATCTTTTTTCCCACCTGCTCAAATATTTCATTTTGTTTTGTCTTTAAAAACTGCTGGTACTTATGTGAAAGAATCTTTCTTTATGATGCTTGTTTTGACAGAACAGAAATTGCTGTCAACATGTCAGCGTGAGGTACAGTCCTTTTTTACTTCAGTGCCTTAACAATGGCATTCTGATGAGGAATGTAATTTGCCTAATTAAAAGGTTATCTGTAAGATACAGCTGTCCCCAGTGCTGTTGGAGTGAACGCAGAATTGGGCAGGTGTACCTGGTGAACCTGAGAATCCCTTACTTCCCTCAGGAAAGGAAAGTCTGGTAACACACCTGAAAAGGCTTTATAGTTGTAGATGCTGGAAAAAAATGATGAGGAATCAGCCCCAAGTTCTACTCTTCAGGCTCAAGATTATCTTCTGATACTTCAAAGGGTGGTGCAGCCATGCTCAGGGTTCTGCATAGGCTGGAGAAATGGGCTAACAAGAACCTTACAGAGGTAGACAAGGAGAAGAGACAGGCCCTGCACCTGCAGAGGAAAAAAGCTTTGCAGAAAACAGCCTGGTGTCCTGGTGGATGCCAAGTTGTCATGAGCCACAAACGTGCCCTTGCAGCAAAGGCTAACTGTATCCTGGGCCATAATGGGAGAAATGCTTCCAGTTAGTCAAGGTAGGAGATCCTTCCCATTTCTGAAGTACTGATGAGGTCACTCTGGAGTGCTGTGTCCAGTTCTGGCCTCCCAAGCAAAAGAGAGACATGGACATACTGGAGAGAGTCCTCTGGAGGGCCATGAAGATAATTAAGGGACTTGAGCATCTCTCCTGTGAGGAAAGGCTGATGGAGCTGGAGGGGGTTAGCCTAGGAAATAGAAGGTTCAGGGAGGCTCTTATCCACATAAGTAAATATATAAAGGAAAGGTGCAAAGAGGATAGTCCCAGCCTCTTTTCAGTGGTGCCCAACAATAAGACAAGAAGCAATGGCCTCCATCTGAAGCAGGAGTTTCCTTCTGAACATGAGGAAACACTTTTATATTTTGTGGGTGACTGAGCATTGCCACATGGTGCTCAGAGAACATGGGGAGTCTCCCTCCCCAAAGATATTAAAAAACTGGTTGTGAGCCTGGGCAACCCTTTGTGTGGTCACCCTTTGGGTGACTCTGTTTGAGCAGTGGGGTTAGACTGAATGACCTCAAGGGATTCCTTCCAACCTCAACCATTCTCTGGTTCTGAATGAGTTCTGTATTTGTTTTCCAGCCTTTCATGGGCAGTGAATCCAGTGACAGATCAAATGAAGGTTATATCAGTAGAGTATATTGTTTGAGCAGCTACTTATTGATCATGTGAAATAAAGTAGCTACCCAAGTCTTGAGTGGAAATGGAAATCCTAAGTAGAAGAATATGCAATGTGTGGCTGTGGGGCTGCTACTTTTAGTCTGTCTTTTATAACTTCAGATTTGTGCAGTGGAATGACTTCACCTCACACCTAATGGACTGGTATCCTAAAACTGTAAATCTACATCTCATTTAGTTGCTAATGATACTCCTTCTGGTGTTCTCTGACTTAGATCTGCTACTAGAGAATTCAGCATTCTGTTAATTGTCCTCCATCTTTAAAGAACTTTTTAAGAAACACAATGATGGCTTATATTTTATTTCGTGTATAGGATGTCAATTTCTAGAGACAGCAGTCAAGAAAATCCTTTTACAGAAAAAAATAATCACTAATCTAGTTTAATTGTTAGAGTCTTCAAAGTTTTTTTTCATCATCATTCACAAAATTGAAGCCTTGACAAAGACAAACCAGAATTTTTTTGATACGTTACTATACTGCATGCCTAATAAGCAATGTACTCTAAATGAACTTTTTTACATAGAAGTGCCCTAAAGCAAGAGTCTGTGGCTCAGTCCTCTTTTTATCCTCTTGTCTATCTATGGACACCTACTTCTTCAACTGTAGGGCTATTTCACACTTGCAGTGGTATCCATTTAGAATTAAAGGTAGTTAAGGTTCATTAATTTCATGCTGTTGTTATGATCATACCACCTACATAATACATATTTGAAGTAATTCAATTAAATACGTATATAAAGGATATGATGAGTTATTGCAGGTTTACAGTTTTAGACGTGTTGAAGGAAAACCAGCATTTTGTTGTGATCCAATAAGGCTAAATAGTGTTGTAAATGGATATTTCTTATCATAGCATTATGGTGATTGACAGCAGTAAATGTGTGTGAACAATTCAACAAAATGTTCAGCCCTTCTTAACAAAATCAATACAATCCCAAAGAACTGTCTTTTGGTTTTGGATAGAGAAAATTCTGTTCAGCATTACCATCACAATGGTAATTGTTTGGTAATTGAGTTTAGAGCTCCTTGACCACACTGATAAGATGGGAGAGACATATTAAAACCCAGAGATATCTTAGGAGCTCTGAAGTGGATGGTGGCTCCGCACTGTTATCTCTTCCCCATTACTAACCACTTCCTCATGGCTGAAGGTCTACAGTACATGTATTTGACAGCTGTTTAAAATATACAGAGCTATCAAAGCTTCACTTGTAAAATAAAGTAAAAAGATTTTGAAGCCAGAAATTGGGAGCAGAAGCTAAAATTCCATGCTGCTTTTCATTCCGCCTTAGTCTCTGAAATGTCTTTTTAAAGCAAGTAGCTTACAATTTGGGGCATGATATTTAGTCAGCCCAAAATATTTTGCCACAACTCCCTTAATTTCCAAGCTCTTGTGGTTGAATTCAGAGTCTCTGTGTTTCACTTGTATGTTTTTTTTGTGGTTTAACATGTTTTCTTCTCTTCCTGATATATTTGAGGCATCTCCGTGCTGAGCTGTCTCATCTGAAAGAGGCTGACAGCATATGAAGGCAGAGAAGTATCCTTTGATGAGAAAATGCAAATCCCAAACAAAACATTTGCAGAACCACTAATCAGCATTTACATACAATGATATGGGATTTATTATAGAATGACTTAAAGGTGAGGCAGAATCCTTATAAGAAATCAAACAAATAACTTCTTATTATCCCCCCTCCACTCCTTTCTACAGTGTCAGGACTCCCTCAGTGTTTGGTGGAACTGAGGTTTGATCTCTTTGGTCTCAGGAATGACTTGTGAGATGTTTAAGGAGTTTCATAGTAGAACAGGAAACTACTTTGGTGAATACTCTCAAAAGGAGTTTCTAAATTTGGAAGAAGATGTGGTGCTCTGAATCTGATATTCAGAGATGCTGGGTAACTCCAGCTGTCATTAGTTTTCATGGTTATGAATTCACCATCTTGAAATGAGTGAACTGGCAATGCAAAAGTAACCAAATCTTGGAGAGTTTGGAAAGTATTCATCTTATTTTAAATTTTACTTCTTTGACTTTACTGTTAGAGTTATGGCTACTTCACTGATTAATTTTCACAGCAGCATTTGATAAAGAATATATATATATAATGTGTGACCCTGTGGTTTTGGTTGGTTTTTTTTTTCATTTTTACATGCTTTTTTTTTATTTAGTTCAACTTATATTTTAAAATAATTTCATTTAGCAGAAGCTGTTTAATTCTGATTGATCCTTAATTTAAAGCTGTGGATATTGTAATTACATTATTTATAATGAGCATTTTAAAAAAAAATACTAGTTATTCAGGTTTGGGTTTATAAAACAACACATCATTTTGTGGTGCATTTAAAGTCTTATATTCTGCAGTGCTAAATTCTGTTTATTTCTACTAGTAGAACTTGGCTGGGAAAATTAATTCAAACCAAAGTTCAGATATGGCATTTTTCTGTATCTAGTAGAACCTATAGCATCCAGACACTCAAGAGTGCCTTAGGCACAATTCCATTTCTGATTTAGATTCACAAATATTGGAAAAGAATATTTATACAGAGTATCATTTTACTTCTCTGCATTACAAAATCAGATAACAAAGCTAAAATGAAAAAGTCCAAAGGTCCTCTTTACTGGTGGGGAACAAAGTAACTTCATTGTAGGGTATATCTGGACTGTAGGAGAAGAATTTAGCTGTATTGAGTTTAGTAGCCTGCAGTGTCTTATCTCCATTGTCAGCAGACAATTGCATTTTGCTCAAAATTTCTATGCCAATAATTATGTTCTATTTATCAAGTCAGAAAGATTGAGTCATTTGACTTAAGAAATTTTAAGTGTGATTGATCTCATTGTAGCATAGATCAGCAGAATTAGGTCAGATGAATCATCTTTAAATGCTTGTTTTTCTTCTTTAACTTAAGAAAATTTCAAAACAAGCTAAATTTACCAGCTCATATATAAACACCCACACTCTGGGGGATTAATATCAGATGACATCTACCCAAAATATTCACATTTTGGTCCCAGCTGGATGAAATAGTCTGTAGTATGTTTATTCTGGTTCAGTCTTGGTCTTTAGAGGTCATGTAGCTGAGACCCTGGTCTGTACCGAAAAGCTAATTGCTATCCTTAAAAGCTTAAGATTTTGGTGTGTACTTCTGCTAAGTGCATACCTACAGGTGTGCAGTCTGTTCGTAGTTGGGCTCACATGTTGGCATAAAGCACCTAATTCAGTAGGAAGAAACACTCTGTCTGTCCAGATTTTGTTTTCCTTCTGACCACCACTAGTCTTTCTCAAAGACATTGCAGCCAGCAAAAGCAGGAAGTCTCTGTTAGAAACTATGACCAAGGAAAGAAATACTTGGGTGTCTCCAAGATAAAGCATCCCAAGAGAAGGATGTTTGACCTGGGAAGCTTTGGGTTTGCTTTTATGCTGTAGAAAAGCAACTCAGGAAAGGTTCACATTATGCTGAAACGGTGGCAGAAGGGGGATCCACAAGCTGTCACTTCTGTTTGAGAAATGCTGCATCTGTTGCAATGCCAATTATATAAGGAGATCTTTCTGTAGGTCAAGTGGCACTACATTATTGATGTCAGAGTGAATGTGTATGAAATAAACCAAATACTGAGAGCATCTATAAATTTCAGGTGTACATGTTTTGTTAGGAAAGAAAAGGTGTCCCTGAGTGTGCTGAAGAGATTGTTTTCTTAGGCTTTGTGTTTTGTTTGTTCATTTCTTTCTATTTTGAATACCCTTTTTACTTCTTCCCTTCAGTTTCAGACCAATTCTTTAACTCAAAATCGTTATCTTGCACTGTCTCAAGGGAAAGAACTGGAACTGCTCCTATAGTTTCCTAGCTTAGTCCTCTCTATAACTTCCTTTTCAGAGATTGACTCAGGATTTGCCAACGATTGACCATGAGTTCAAACTTTTTTGATCAAACCTCTTTTTGTAGTCTCTTTTTGCAGTTTCCTAGGCTTGCTATTGTTGTCTTGATTATGTGTCATGTAAGGAATTGAACTTCTTGGAATAAAGCTGATTCTTGATTTCATCAATAGTAAATTTCTAAGTTAGATTAATTTTTAAACCCAATGTGACTAGTAGTTCTCTTTAACAGGACTTTAAATGTGTATAGTACCTGAGGTAATGGACATGCTTTTAGTTTGCTTCCGAAGTTGCTACTAAGTTACTTCAGGTTGCTGTAATTAACCTGTAGCCATTTCTTATGTCTCCTGTAACTTTGTACCAAAACCGAGCAGGCGGATCCCCCTGCAGTTCTCCTCCAGTGTCCGCTGCTCTTCTGTTCTTCTACTTGGCTCCGCAGCTCAGATCCATGTAGCCTTCCTGCCATCAAACACTGTGCTGTTCTGGTAGAGCATCTTCCAGTTCTCTGGTCCTTCCTGTTAATCTTCAGGTTTGTAGGTGTGGGAGAGGAATTATTAAATTATTTATATTGGCAATTATAAGTCTTATCTCCTACTTTAATTTGGGGTATAACTGAAGCAGCGAAGCATCTCTCTTTAAAAGGAGGTGAAGTTAAAAGCAAGGTTCTGTGACCTAATTGGGTTAAGCATATTTTGAAATTGTCTACAGGGATGCAATAGTTTTCCAAGGGTTGTAATTCTTTCAGTGATGGAAAGAGTCATTTCATGACAAATGCTATTATACTTCAAAGGTAGAGGTGAAAGAGGTGAAAGTGAAGCCACTGCCTGTGCTAAAATTTGAAAGTTACCTTACCAGCGCTCTTTACTTTCAGAGTAAAACTGACAAATTTGAAATATCTAGTTCAAATATTTGCCATTGACTAGCAGGCATTTGTTTCTAAAGCTGGTAGAAGCAGTTTTCATTCTTTCTGCCTTCTCAGTGATTGATCTGCTTCTTTCTGGTTTTCTTTCAGAGAACTTAATTGCATGATTTTTTTTTCAAAAACAAGCACATCAAATGTCACAACGTTAGCATAATCATAAAAATGTGAAGCACTGAGTGCATTTGAAATGTGCCAGAGCTTGCCAGAGAACATATTTTTTCATGTGATTAATGTGAGTCTCTGGAACATGCCTTTGAATGGGCATCTCTTAAAGAGGTAACTAGTGGTTGCTTCAGATTACTCCCATTAGGGAAAAAAATAGTTTTTCACTGAAGTGGGATAAAATTGGTCCTTAAAAGCAGTAGATCCTAAAGGAATAGACAGATATAAAAGGTTGTCTAAGAAAAGGAGAGGTTTATTTGCAGAATCATAGAATCAGAACAATTTGGGTCAGAAGGGATCTCAAAAAATACCTAGTTACATCCTCCCTGTCATGGGCAGGGACATATTCCAATACATCAGGTTGCTCAAAGCCCCATTCAACCTGGCCTGATGCTGTGGCTGTGTTCTGTGCAGATTTTTGCTCTGGCTGGCTGGCCATATTGATCTCCAGCTGCAAGAACCTTGAAAGCTGGGCCACAAATTTTGGTGCCTGTCATAATCTGGGTATTACCATCTGTGTTTAAAAAATATAGATAGCTTATTAATGCTGTATATGATGACTAGGTAAGAGAAAAAGCATCTGGTACATACTATTAAATGTACTTTTTTTATTCCATCTAAACATGGGCAGAATCTAAACTTTGTTCCACTGCTTATACTAATTTGCATTATTTTGGACAGTGAATTAATGAAAGGATTTGGGACTGTGAATCTCAGCTGTAAGGATGAAAATGTGGGAAATGGGAGTTTCAGATGCCTTTTGTAAAGCAACTAATATACATTTCTGTGCAGAGTCCCTTCATCTTTCTTGGCTCTTACAGAGGGAAATAGCCACAAAATAAAATTAAATACTTTAAAATTTGGGCATAGGAACCCAATGTATTTTTTTGTTATCAGTGCAGTAATTTGTTTCCCAACATCCTCTTCTGGACTGTGTCCAGAGCTCTTCACCTGATTTTTGAAAACTGCCTTCATCAAGCTCTTGATTGCACTTGGTAAGGCTGTTACCTAAAAGATTCCTTGGCATTTTTTTTCCCATGCATGGAAAGCCATAGACACTGTGCAGTGTTCTGGTATGATTCAGGAGAGGAAAGCAGGCATGCTGTGAGCAGGGGTCTCCTCCTCCTTACAGCCTCTGAACCTCCTAGTAGGTTTTTCTGAGGACTACCCTGTGGTGTCGCAGGACATCTGTGTCTTACTGTCTTTGTTCAGATGGGCAGATGTTTGCCTTTTGCACACTGGACTTGTGAAAATACAGTGCAGTATAAATAGGTCACACAGCTGGCAAAAGGTGCCAAACCGGTAACTTTCTCCCTCCTAACAGGTTTATGGAAAGCAAAGGCCTTGTAAACCCCTTTACTTATGCTGAGGACTTAGTCATTACACGTAGCTTTCCCGAATGTCTTCTCTCTTTAAGGAATAAAAATTTAGTGTCCCTGCTTGGTTCACTCTTCTGTTCTGTGATATATCTGAAACAATGCCAGCTGGTGCTGGTGTGGTGGCACCAGGTCATGCTCCCTAGATATGGGCTGCAACAAATGGGTCACTTCGGCAGAAGCTGCCAAAGGACCCTCAGGGAATAGATACCACTGGGTAACAGCTGCCAATCAATGTCTGGATCTGCATCCTCTGCTCTTCTGACCTGTTCTGTCCTGAGAGAGTAATTTTATGCTGAGTTCTTTTTTCCATTTTTTCCCCTTTTCCTTACAGATACCTTTCTGATCCTCATGGCATGTTTGATGTTCGTTGACAGAGGTCCTGTAAAGCTGCATGTCCCTCTCCAGGAGCAGAAAGTGAAAGATTGCAGTGGCTTCAGTCTGCAAACTGTCTGTGGATGAAGGGCAGAGATGTACCCACACCCACAGGGACCTGCTGCAAGAGGACATTTTGCTCATTCTTTCCACTTAATTTCTCCTCACATTCTTCTCTGGTCTAGGAAATTTGACTTGTCCCCTGTAGTATTTGAACACCTGCATCCTTTCCTAGACTGCTGGGTGTCACTTCATACTCCCTGAACTGATGATAGGATTCTATGAAAGATGTCAGAGGAAATGGATTTGGCAGTGGTAAGCCATGATAATAAAACCATTACAAGTCAGATTTTGTAATCCATCTGCAGGATATCCAGATTCCAAGGATGGACTCAAATATACATGTGAATATTTCAGAAAACATTCCACATAACTGTAGTATAGAAATAACTTCCTTCTAAATCCTACACATTGAAATATTTGCAATTGCCTGTGTTATATATACTTTTCAGATCATTAAATTCTGCTCTATGCTAGTTCTCAACGTGTAAGAACAGGTCCTACATTTACCGTGGGGATGTGATGAGCTAGCAGCAGAGAAGCAGTGCTTGCCTGCAGTGCAGTAAGACCGGTGGAAATAGGATATACCAGGATTTGGGTGCTGAAAAGCAGAAATTAATCTGTATGTCTATAAAAAAACATCGGCAGCTTTGTATATTATTTTCAGGTGTCTTCTTAAATTCATCTGTAAAGATGAAAACAATGTCAGATTTTTCCAAAGTCTTCTTTTAAAATGAGTTTTGAAGGCAGTTTCCAGGTAATGCACATTTTCCATTCAGCAACTCATGTGATGCCATTCAAGGTTCCTATCCTGCTTCTGCTCAAGGCAATTTAAGATTTGACATTGATGTCATGAAGACAGTAGCAAAATATTTCAGGTATACACTCACACCTCAGGATCCATTCCTGACCCATGGAACTGTGTACAGCTGGGGAGCATGGAGGGGCTTTAGGACAACAGTCTTTGCACTGCCAGGAGTATTTTCTGGACTGGTGTGCAGATCCCCATAGGAATTGCTGCCTATGAAGTTGGTAGAAGGGGTGTTAGGGTGTACAGTGTGTAACAAGAGGACAGCCACAGCTCTCTTGCTGTGCAGGTTGAGGCAGGGCAGCTCACAAGTCATGCTTACTCTTTCTCTCTCATGAATGAAAATTGCAAAGGCAGTGTGTCTTGCACTGCCAGCACAATGGTCATGTTCTCCACCTGAATTTGTAGATTTGCATTTAAACATCCCCAATCTGCTTCCTGATTTCTTATCCAAAATGGAGTTTTCACATTAAGTTTGCAGGTTATTCATACTGCATTCTTGTTTCTTCCCCTAGGAGACCACTGGGTTTCATTCCTCAGCTAACACTGTCTACCTTCAGAAAGTACAGGCATCTTTGCATTATGGCCTCATATAAAATTGGTAACTTTTGCATGTCAGGAATGAAAAGGAAATGCATAAACAAAATGGGAAGCATGGTAAGGTGTCAAGGAAAGGGAAATAAGAGTGTGATCCAGAATGTGACACCTCTGTGGGTGACTTGACTGAGATACAGATTGAAGGGACAGATCTCTTAACCATTATTCCTCAGAACCAAAAGAGAAGAAATTGCTTTGCTGAAGGCCACTTTATCCTGACTGCATTCATATATAGGTGATTTGTTTCAGTGAACAGGGCATGCCCTGCAGTGTTAAAATTAATGGGAATGTTGCTGCTGAAAATAGCGAAAGTATTTTATCTTTGTTTCTGATAACTGATGTCACAAGAACTTGGAAGGGGTTTTACTGCTCTTAGAAACAATCTCAACTTGTGTTTTATTTCTGGTGCCTAATGCCTCTGTTGTAAGTGACATTTAACCAGGATGGTGTGACTTGTGAATTCAAGAAAGTTACACACTGGAAAGGCATATGAAACCAGCACTTGGTGAGAAACAAGTAATTAAGACATCTGGACAGAGGAGTACACATCAAAAATAACAATTTAATGAAGTAGGTGTCTGAGAACAAGAAACAGGAACTGGGGAGGTGAGGTTTCAGGTGAACTCCTAGCACAGAACAGTCATGGTTATACAGGATCCTCAACTTGTTGCACTCTCAGCTGCTCTTTCCTCCCTGGAGTCTTTCCAGGGCAGATGGTGCAGGTGAGGCTCCATGGCCTAAGGCAGAGTGTTGGAACAGCAGCATGTTGTTAGCTGGCTGAGCAAAAATTTTTTTTCTTCTTTCTTTTTTTTCTTTTTTTCCAGCCCATGTAGTATAAGCTAAGGCCTAACTCTGGACTTACTCTTTTCCTGTGGTTGAGTTCATAGAGAATTGGACTGTAATAATGGCAGCAGATTGCATATTTTCTTGTCCTTGGATGGTTTGACAGCAAGTCGGTGATAGCAGCTTTCAGAGCAATAAGGATTACCTGTTATGTTTCCATTCCCCTACTTACTCCTCTCCCTAAGACAAAGTATATTTTTTTAAACAGTTGGGATTTCTTGTGCAAGGTAACTTGCTAGAGCCTGTGCAAACCTGGATTCTGGTTGTTCCAGTGGAGCACCGTCAAGTCTATGCACAGCCACAGTTTTCTAGTTTTCTTTCCAAATATCCCACTCCAAGCAGGCTGAATCTTTATCTCCAGGGGGCTGGTATTCTCCCTGTAATATTTCTGTGCATCCTCATCTACTGGATCATTCTGAAGACCAACAGCAGCAGCTCTCATTCAATAGGTGCTGTTTGCGAATTCCTGAAGTGGAGAAGGGTGTTCTGAAAATTTTATCAAAAAACCTGGATTTTTCTCTGTAGTTTTTTTCATCGCTCTGTTATATTTATATATTGCTCTGAAACTTCATGTCTTCTCTTAAAGTTTTCAATTTAGGTCTTCAGTAGAGGAGCTAATTTTAGATATGTAGTTATAATTTTTTTTTTTCTCATAAGAGCCTACTAAATAGAAAGAACTTTTCTACAGGATATTGTTCTGGTTTGGATTCTACCTTTTTTTCTTCTTTAGGAGTGTTAAAACGATGTCCTCTAATTTGAACAGTAACAAACCTCAGCCCCAAACAGGGAAATATGTAGTCTTTCTCAAGACATGTTGAGACATCCCCCTGCAGATGTAATGGGTTATCAGCACAACATCTCTACCCTTTCACCAGATGCAACCTTTTAGAAGCAACTCTTTCTTCAGACTTCAGTTGTATATCACCTAATCTCAACTAGTGTCAAAAGACCCGGGAGCTCTCTCCCTGTCTGCTGGGAGCATTGATCCACTCACCACAACTATTTACAAGATGTGAAGTCTCTCCTTCCCTTGCACTCTCTTTCTCTCGCAAGAAAAACCCAACAAAACAAAAAAACAAACCTGTCAGTATTTCAGAAAGTGTGAGCAGCAGATCTTTGTGTACGTACTTTAATCCATAAATAAACATTTCTTCTTTTGAACTTCATTAAAATTGGATGTGTTTTCACTGTAAAACACTTCAGCATCCCTATAATTTAGACATATTTCTTGATGAATATTGCAATTAAGTTTTGTCTGTAGGAATAATTGTAGTCGAGAAATACTCAATTTATGCCAAAAAAAGTAAATAAGAATTAGACTACAAGATATACTGCTTATAACAGTAATTTTAGAACAAGATATTAAGCTATGCTCCTGCTGTTTTGGGCCAAAATGCACCTTTGGACCAAATGAACAGGTTGGGCCAAATGCATCTTTTTTTTTTTTATGACTGAGCTTGCAGGGAAGTTGTGGAGATGTGAATTTGGTTTGACTTCTGCACAATTATATCTGGCTTTCTTCTGGTAAGACTTGCTGATGTATCACATTCAAATCTCCAGCTTTGCCTTCTCTGCATTTGACCTGAAGAAAGGAATTCCTGCTTTAAAATGCTCATCAATCAGTGCTTTATAGTTAAGCTGATAACAAAGCTAAGGCTAAGCCAGTGTTAATTTAGCCAACTGTTACATTACTGACAATATTTGTCAGCAAATGATTTTAATTAGACCAACATAATGAGATAAGTAGGCTAAAACTAAGTGAAAACTAAGCAAATTACTAAAACTAAAGAGGGATTCCGATGACAAACAAGTCCTGATGAGAGCAAGAATGATTTTTTTTTTTTCCTTTTTGTCACCAATGTCTGAGTAGCATGTGGGAATGGAGAGACAGCACTAATCTCATAAGAAATCACTTAAAAATGATGCTGGTGTGCTGGAATGCTGAGCTGTTGTCAGGAAGGCTTGCAGAATTTGAGCAAGTGCTGAGTAAACTTCCTGAGCAGTGTCGGTGACACTCTCCCCCTGCACTATGTGCCTCGCACAGAACAGGGCAGGAAAGGTTTGTGCAAGGTTAAAGTGAAGAGGCAGCAGGCACTTGTGCCATGAGACAACACAGTGGAAGACATGTGGAATAGGACCTTCTGAAGTTGGTGGCTGTAATTAAGAGCAGGTAGGGAAAAAAATGGGAAGAGTAGGCAGGGAAAAATGCAGTATTTGTTTTGAGAAAGAAGTAAGAATGGAGAGTGAAAAACAAAAGCATTGTTTGGTGTTTGAACAAGGAAATGTTTGGGGAGAATAACCTGCTGCTCTATTTGTCCCTTTCTCTCCCTGCATAGTTTTTTGTTCTGATTTCTGGTGGGGTATTCTGGCCCCTGTGTTATTTCCCCCTGCCTGCCCACGGTCTTCCTGAGACCTGCTGGCAGAGGGAGGTTTTCACAGCCTCAAGTGTTGATTCTGAGAAGTGTGAAGGAAACAGAATCGTGCTGGATGATGTGACTCACCTTGGAGAAGCTGATGTTTTCCGGCTCAGGGAAAGTGTAAAGTTTCAGCTTGGCTGGTCCAGATGTTTTAATGGATATTTCTGCAGTAAGAGAAACCCTGGTCTGCACATTTGACTCAGTCCTGAACAGGAGAATAACAAGTTACATACTAACATAAATGTTTAATGATTTATGATTAAAAAAGTAAATTAGATGGTGAGCAAAATACTTAGTTAATTGACTATGGGGTTCTAAGTTCTCCAAAATGTAGCATTCCAGCTAAATATGGCTGAAATATCAGCTGTCATATGATGAATATTTTAAAGAAGATTCTATTATACACCTAGGGGTTCATTCGTTCCAGTAATGAGGACAGTTACCTCTAGGGAAAGGAAGCTGTATTATGCTTGCCACTTAACCAGGGGCTGGTTTGACAGGCATCAGCTCAGAATATATGTGTATATATAGGGAATCACAGCAGCTTGTCTCAAGCTTACTGAGCAGGAAATATTGTGCTGTACAATACTTTGGATTTCTATCTATGGATTTGTGGATGGCACTGAGTGGGATTCAGACTATTTTTATTCCTGAGTCTGATTGTTGAGATGGAATCCATCACCTACTAAATATTAAATCAGCAGGTTTTTTAAAGAGTAACACTGTCTCTGCTGACTTGAATATCCTTATGTGGCCCAGAGGAAAATAGAAACAAAGACAAGATGAGGAAACTATTGTCTTTGGCATTCTTCTTAATATTAATGATTTCTCTAGTTTCCAAACTGTCGAAGGCAAAAAGTGAGATGGTAGAACTTTCACATGGGTAAAAAATGACCCAGGTGAAAAAAAGCATACATTATAAAAACCACCGTGAAACTCCTAGAGTTGAATTATTTGCTAGAAGAGATGGGGAAAATGCTTCAACATATTTCTCTTTAAACAAGTTTTGTTTGATTGTTTCTAAATGAACATGGCTGGGAATTACTAGGAATGTGTCAATTCCAAATTACTTGAACAATTTAATGTAAATGCAATTTATGTCAGATTTTACTCTGAGTGTGGTTTCTGAAACCTGGTGTTTGCAAATGCTGAAGTTTTGAACTAACTACCCAACTTACATGCAATTGTTCATCTTAGCAGACTGTCTGGAATTGTGAATAGTTCCTTCAGGTTTTTCTTTTTACAGTTACACTTCAAAGACAATATCCAAAGACACCTGTGAGGTGTATGAATGAGTACTTCTAGTATATCCATGGTTGTCTATATGAACATTCATCATGCTCCACAAAGGGCTCAGATGACATATCAGAATGTCCTGGATGCTCTGATATTTAAACAGCACCTCCCATACAATCCTACGATAGGAGAATTCCAGTCCTTTGCTTCATTTCAAGTAATTCTCCTGTTTAGCCAGGTGAATTATCTAGGTTTCAGAATAGAAGTGATTTATTTTGATGCTGTTTGTTAGATAAACTGACCCTTCAATGCAAAAAAGGGACAAAATGCAAGTACTCATTAAGTTGATGTCTTTGCATATTTCACATGCATTTTTAAAGATCATGTTTCATATTCACCAGTCTAAGTCACAGAGTTGTTGCCATGAATGCTCTGTGTATATGTGGATACCTGAGCTGCTTTGTAGGAATGGGGGAGGTAAGGAAAAAAGGAAAAATTTTATATGAAAGTTGGGAGGGAATAAGTGAGATGAGGAGTTAGGAGGGACTCGGAGCTATATCATTCCCATTCTATACATCTGAATCCTTAGAGGTTGTAGGGTTTCCTTTCCTAGAATAACTTGATGTTCACTGGGAGTTCAGGTCAAATCTTGATGTTATTTAAACATTAAATTTAACAGTTATTATTTTTCATCTTGAGATAAAGGTTGAATAATCTTAAATTGTCCAGGGACCACAAACTTCTTTGTCATCCTATCAGTTCATTCATTGTCTACATTGGTTTTAATTGTGTGTGAAAAAGAGAATATTTGAATAAAACCATTCTTTTTGTTTTGAAGAGAAGTTGTGTTTCTGGAGTTTGTTTTAGATTTGTGCCCTGCTTGATGTGATGTCCTGTTATGTAAGACCACAACAAAAAGACTTTATCAAGACTTGGAAACTTTAGGAAAAATAAATGAATTTGTTGGGTTTTCTTTTTGATTTCAAGAGTATATGGGCTAGTATTTTTTTTTTTCAGATTGTGAATCAAAATAGATTAATATTTCCAACATCATGTAGATCAGATTTTTTTTTCCCGCAGTGATAACAGTGAATTGTGAGAAAGAGTTTGGAGTAATAGTCAAATATCTGCACAAACAAAGTAATTTAATCCCAGAAAGCTGTAAAAATCTGCAGAGTGGTGCTGTGCTTCATTTTAAACAAAGTCTGAATTAGCAGGAACTAGAAGTTGATGCTAATGCTCAAAATCCTAGCCCAAAGAACTCTCCCTTAAATTTCCCTGCCCCCTCTAATTCCTGTTCTTCCAGATTTCTTAGACCTTTTTTCTGTCTTAAAATTGGTTTGCTAAAAAGAGTTAAGGGAATCAATTTACTTGGCATAGAGCAATCAGGCACAAGTTCTAAGCTTTCATAAGGCCTGAAGGTCATGTTTCCAGGTTTAGCTCAGAAATGTCACAGCTGCCTGCAGTGGCAGAGTCAGAAATGTGGAACTCATCCCAAGAGGCTGGTCCCAGCCCTGCTACTGCTTCTGCCATTCCAGCAGCTCTTGAGTGTGCACTTTGTGTGGGCAGACCTTGGCTACCTCCCTTCAGAGAGTGCTTTGGATTTACGGTGCAATGGGTGAGAATGGGTGACCTGTAATTATCCAGCCTCTAGGAGATGGTGTGGACACAGCAAGCCTGTGGCTGGAGCATGCTGCTGCAAGTCATGATGAAGATTTCTTCAACCAGTGGGGCATTTGGGGAAGTGAGCTGTTGATGTGGCAGTCTGCTCTTTAGTAAGCTGTGGAGGTCAAAAGAAAGCTGCATGGTCATAAAGTCATATTTCCCCCCTCCCCACAAAGGCCTCAGCATAAACCTGGTGCTGCCAGGGCCTTGTTTAGGAATGATATGACTGACATGTTCTCTGCCTGAGATTTGTAGAAGACTTATTTAATTGCTATGTGTGCCTACCCCCCGTTTTGCTCTTAGCTCTCTGCTCATTTTTCTTTCCAAGTCACTGTTATAACCAGTGATTTTAGCCAGAAGCAGCTAAAATGACAGAAATCTGTAAAAGGGGTTCATGGTTGGAAGTAGAGCACTACATGCTGAGTGTTGCCTGCCAGCATTTTACTTGGATTTTAAGTGAGGGGGAAGGAAAGTAAGAGAGAGCTCTATTCTCCATTTTTTAATTAATGCAGACACCATTTTCATTGTGAAGTGTCACACACTGAAAATCAAAGGAGCCTTGTATAAATAATAAGGAAAAAAAAAGGTTCTCCCGATTAGTAATGGAAAACATTTTCAAACAAGATCTAGAGAATTGTGAGAGGGCTGGCACTTCCTCAAGGTGAAAGTCTCTCAAAATCATAACATAAATTATTGATTTGTCCAAGTCTCTTCTCCATAGGAGATTTACAATCTCATTTTCGTAGTTGTCTTAAGAAGGGAAGAAAAAGAGATTTTTATCTAGGTCAGAATGAAAGCATATTCATTTTACAAAATAATAATAAACCCCTATTTTAGATAAGGTGAATATGCTATGAAATTATAGGGCTTTCTGTTGAAGTCAGGAAAAACTTCATTTAAGAAAATATATTTACAGCTGTGCAAGTATAATCATAGTCACACTATATGACATCTCAGATACAAGGAAGGATTGTTGTGATTTTCAAGTCAGATATATAAAGAAGACTTCTGGCCCCCTTTGATTTTTGGGTGATAGTAACTCTCTTCATGAAAAGAGAACCCCCCAAATAAAGAGCAAAAGGTGGTAAGTATGAAGATACTGGCAAATTATAAGGGAGCAAGATATGAATCAGTTCCTTTCTTTTGCTGTCATCTTAGTTCAAATGCAGCAGTATGGATCTAAATAAAGATCAGGAAAACCACATGAAAGGCTAAGGTAATGTGGCATATTATGTCCAGGTAAACCTTTCTGGACAAGCTGACTGGCAACAGCTCTCCAGGTCTGTGAATAAAAGATTTGACTGCTGAGGAACCAAAGAAAGTGAAACCTAAGAAGAAAGTATTCATTTCTTAATCGCCCCAGGCAGGAGAAGGGGGTACCATAACACACAGAATGATGAGCAGAAATGCACTGAGCAAGCAGGAGTGGTGTTTGGGCAATGTCTCACCTTCTGAGGTGAGAAGTAACAGACTTCTGATTTTTCAATCTCATTATAAGCACGATGGAGAGGGTTAAAATTTATTCTTAAAGCCAAAAAAGGACTGGTGGGGCAAAATACTCCAAAGATTAGAGTTGTATGTCAAAAGAAAAGAAATTTTCAAATGACAGACATTTGAAGCTAGTTATGTTAAGTGCCTGCTGATCAGGACCTTAAAAGAGAAAAACATGACACAGAATTTAGTTCTCATCTACTGTGGTAGCCACAAAACACCCAAAGTATAGTCTCTAAAGACTATTTTTAATAATGAAAACTGCACTGTTTTACCCTGGAAGACTTTAGTGTGAGCAATATGTTAAACATACCATAATAGAAAAGTGAATCCTACTTTGGTTTTAGTCTGGTCATTTGGTCTCCTGGTACTCTCTTGCTGTTCAAGAATTCCTCCCCAGATGGTTACTTTTCTGGTAGAAGAAGTCAAATCAGTTGTAGATGCAATAGGCAGAATTAGTAATTTTTTTTCTACCTTTTGTCCTAAAGTTTTGTCTGCCACAAACTGCTACCAAAGGAAAAAAATCTATTGCAGAGGGCAGTATTAGATCGTCATACACAACTGTTGTCAGGCATCTGATATTGTCACAATTTTTTTTTTTTTTGTCAGTCTTTGAAGAAGAATAATGGCCCCTAAATATAGATATTTGAATAGGTGTTTGTAGATCTGTCTTTAACACTTGGCTTTTTCCAAGATTTCTGGTTTCAAGATTGGCACTGTTTGGTCAAATCATTGCAGATATATTTGTAGTATGCAATGTAGTCTGAGGCTGAAAATGGAGTTCTGGATTTTAAGGCAAGAATAACTGTATGGGGACACTTTCTTCCATGCAATGTTGTAATAAAAAGCAGGTAGTTGCTACAGGTGGTAAGAACTAAGTGAATACTCACATGAAAATTGCAGATGAAATGCTCAGATGAGATCTGTGTCAAACAACAGTTCAGGAACCAGCTGGACCTGTGTTGGCTCTATGTCCAAATATTTCCTTTTGGTCTTGCTGTTTCTCACAGTTCCTCAATAGCTGCTGTCCTGCATGACATTGAATATACATTGAAGTTACCCTAGAAAGTATTTTACCAACATAGATGACTATTTCTGAGTAACTTTTCCATCAAACATGTGCAGATTGAATTTTTGTCCAAGAGTTGCTAGTGTCCAATAAAGTGCAACCATGTTCTCTATATCTAGCTGTGCTGTTAATTCCATCACAATTCTTGCAACTGTTGTTTGGGCTGCAAGTGAAGCTTCACCAGGATTGTTGAAGAGGTTGTAAAAGAACGTTCACATTGTGCTTCAGATTTGAAGAATATGCAGCTTGCAAGTGACTAAGAAAAATAGTCTTTGTCAGTAAAACAAGCAGATTTCCTTCAGGTATAGTGGACATGAGTCCAATTGATGAGGAAGGGGGGATTGTTTTTACCAGATCATTTTTTCTGGCCTTGACTACACATTGTCCCTTCCCAAACACGGAATTTTTCCTCTGTGGAAGGAAAGAATTCTTCATGACTGGAAGGTTTTATACATACCAAGTGGCAATTTTGCCAGAGGACTGGCAATTGTCATATAAAAAGTAGTTCAAAACTAGGAATCCCCTGGGCTGGTGGGTTTGTCTAGTGTGAAATTCTTTCCTTTTCCTCTCATTCTAAGGGTACCTCTAGGGCTCTTGCCTGGCTTGATTCTGGTCTTGTTTGTGTTGGTGTAAATCAGGAGTAACTCAGCTCCTGTAAGTGCAGTTCAGGTAAATGAGATCAGGCTCCAGCACGTGATATTCAATCACTCTATTCTGTTAAAGGAGCTACAAATGGATGTTCATCTAGTTATGATTTGCATAGATCCTGCAAATGTTTTGTAGTTTTGTACTTTTGGTATACATTGTTTCATCAGATGTCCTTCTATTTTCTTCTCCTAATAACTACTTCTTACTTAAACTGAAGCAGCTTACCTTTAAAATTCTGTAAACCTTTTTACAAACTTCAATTAACTGAGCTTCATAACATTCCTGTAACATCAGTTAATCAGTAGGGTTGTACAGCTGCTGCATCCCACCAAATATAGCTCCCAGACCAAAAGAAAAACACTCCAAACAAACTCAAACCAACCAAAAAGGCATGTTAAGACATACTGTTAAGTATGCAGTATTCACTTAAAATGCCTTTAGAATTCAGGGCAAGATGTGTTATCGAGTTTCCAGGAAACTTTTGAGAGAAAAGAAAAACAAAAAACTAAGCAAATATGTTTCCTTTACATAGAACATACAGAAGAAATTTCAGACAGAAAGCAGGCCTTGTGGACAGATTGGAGTGATATTCAAAACTCATTCTCTTTGAGTGTCCATTTGTGGAATTTTTGCCTTTTACAGTTCTCCCTAAGAGTTTTTTCAAGATATTTAGAAATCTATCAGGTAATCACAAGGTTTAGCTTCCTAATTAGTGTTGTGAAGCTGTGCTAAAAGCATACAGCAGTTCAGTTACAAAGTGTATAACACCTCTGAAAACCCTCCTTTCTCCTCTCCTGCCTTTCCTCCTGCTGAGCAGTGACTCTTAGCATGCCACACACTCTGGGCACAATTTATGGGCTACTGTGAGGGGCTTGTTCTTTATGAAAATACCTGTGCCTTCCATGAGACAATTCTACCTTTCAAGCAGAGGTTCTTGCTTGCAGCATGGGAGTCCCTAGGTATGGATGCAGGTAAATTTGTCTGGGGATTCTGGCCTAACAAAGCAAATGAGATCATGACACGACCACAAGACAGTGCCCAAGTACATTGAAATGAAAGAACTCAATTTTCAGTTACAGAAATTCAGCTTTTGGGTAAGTCTTGATGAAATCTATTTTATTTTTCTGAAGGGAAGCAGACACTGTTTGCTGTTAACTAAATTTTATGTAGCAAAAGTTAAAAGGGAAACATTTCCAGGAATCTCTTATTGCAAGTCAATATATACCATTAATATGTTCCCTACTGCAGTAACAAGGAGACCCTGGGACCAAGCTCTTACTGATTGATTCTCGTGTGCTCAGCTGGTGGTCCTCGGCCTTATTAAATTCCCCTCATCTTTTTTTTGCACACTTATTCCCTTGAGCTACAGCTTAACTGCAAAACTTCCCTCAAAACTTGTCGACTCTTAATAAAATTTGTTGAGCATTAAGGCTCAAGGTTGGCTCATCCCTATGATTAAGTCTGTTCAGCTTTCAGCACAGTCAGTTTTGTTGCACTTAGCTTGATTTTCTTTGCTTAAGGCTTTCTGAGCAATTGGTTTGCTTGGTGCTGTTGCTAGCCCCAGTTCCAGCCGTGTGATGACCTTTCTCCTGCCCTGATTATTTATGTGTTTCCTGCAGTTCACTGGGGAAGTGTGTGTTGGCTTCCAAACAAAAGATTGCTGTCTATTATACATAACCTAAAAATACAGCTGTGAACATGTGTAGAAGCTGGGAGCAGGATTTTTTTCTTCCTGGAGTTTATTAGCATACTAGTCTATTTATTTCAAAACCTACAAGATGGATTTTTTAGAGATTTATAGTTCAAAATTTGCTCTAATTATAACAACAGACAGACAGATAGGTGCAAAGTAGAACAAATTACATTCATGGGTTTTATAAAGCAGTTTAAACTATTGCATTTATATATTGCCATCTTCACTGGAAACCTGGGGTTGCAAGAGGAAATGCCTGAGCTTTGGTAGCTACCTACAAATATGGCAGAGTGGTAGACAAAAATGAGTGAAGTTATGGCTGTTGAAAACGTCCAGCTATCCAGAAGTAAGCAGGATGAAGTGTCCTAAATTTATGTGTTCATTAAAAGGGAAAAAAAAAAAGGCCAAGCCAAAAAAATCTGTTTGACTACTAAATATACCTCTCTGCTCCATCTTTTCATCTTCCATTTGTTTAGCCAGATTTCCTAAGACGAAGCTTATGTCTTCATCCTCTGTGTGTGTGTGTGTGAGATCGCAAGATGACCTTACTCATGGAGTGAGGAAAATCAGAAGAGAAAATCTCTGAATGTCTCCATCATGCAGAAAGCTTCATCTGCCACTCATACCCACCCCAACACCCAATTGCAGTCACAATTGTGGTGCTCTAATACATCAGGCTGTATTAATTTGGGCTCTCACAGAGATTTTATTAGCTTTTGGCCAATAGAAAAGGCAATTCCACAAATTTGGTGTTGAGTAATCAGCCAAGTTTATTTCCTTTTCTTTAAAAAAACCCATAATTTTAAAAGCCAGTAACGTTTGATGATGTGTTAGGGGAGCATAAAATATGGGGAAGTGAGAAAAACCTCCTGTGCCTGTGAGTGTTCTGGTACAGCTTGCAGAAGCTTTGTTCATTCTGCTGCAGGACAGTGAGCACTACGGCTGTTTGGTGCTGCAGAGCAGGGGCTGCCAGGGGTCAGGCTCAAAGGAAGGATGGCTTGGAAATACAAATATGTCTCATTACTTTTACTCCCTCGTGGATTCTTGTCTGGTCCTGTGAATTCCTGCAGCTTGCACTTACCTAACCCTGGATATTCAGTTCTGTTAAAAAGTTTCCGTTATCATAAACTATAAATTTTATTCACCACACCCATTCCCATGAGCATCCAAGCACCTGGTCTGACACACCATCCAAACAGACTAAGCAAAATTATGCAGAAAGTGGTAGCAGGAAATATGGGCATGAGAGATACATGTGAAACCTATAAAAATGGCAGGTGGGTGTTCTCCCAGGCTGGCTGTGCTAAGAAGAGGGTGGGTGAAGCAGTAGCAGAGTGGAAAGCCAACAGAAATTAGAGTCTAATGCCAGTTGCACAGGAAGGATGGAGAGAGGTGAGGGTGAGTTCAGAGGGCAGTCAGGCAATGTGAAGGAAAGGACAACTTCCAGCTGTAGAAAATTGCAGGGAGGAGACCAAAAGGAAGCAATTCTCACAGACAGTAAACACTTCTGCTATTATAGTAATGAAATTAATAAATATTTATCTTATTAAACTGTCCAAAGGACTTGGACCTCACTGGACTGTCTCTGAGTAAAGGTGAAAACTATTTCATTGGGGCTTCCTAGAGAGATCCTGTGAGTTTTTGCAACAAAGCTTGTGACAACAGGTCAGGATAAAAGAATGCAGGTCTCCTGGGCAAACTGCTGCGCTGGCTCTGTTCCCCCCTGTGCATAACAGATTCTTCTCTGCTCTGCAGAAACTCCAACAATATTTGATGCTGTTCAGATACTGCAGCAGAGTGGATATATGGAAGGGCTCTGGTCTAGCTGATGCTCTGAAAGTGTTGCTGCTTTCTGCTACTGCTGCACTCAGTCTCCAGAAGGCAGCTCTGTCTCGTGCTTTCATTTGGCATGACAGAGGGACTACACACCATCTCCAATCTTTGGTGGTGGTGGTACCCATAGGATGAGTTGGGGTCAAAGAGATAGGTTGGTATAAAGCTCCAGAGGTTACAATGCCCAAACCAAAGTTAGAATAACTTCAGATTTAAAGCAGGTTAACTAGTACCTTGTCCAGTCTTGTTTCCAAAATCTCCCAAGACAAGACTCCATCATGTCCCTGGACAACATCTTTCAGTGCTTAATCACTCTCAGTCTACATTCTTATCCTATTATGTCCAATTATATCTTGTCTTGCTGCAACTTGTTGTGACTGTTGCCTCTTGCTGAACACTCCAGAAAAGAGTTTGGCTCCACCCTCACGCAAAGTCCTTTTTCTATAGCAAGAGGCTGCAATTAAATTCTCTTATACTCACCTCCAGGCTGAGCAAAATTGTTCCACCAGCTTCTTCTTGGATTTAATTTCTTCCAGCCCCCATCTAAAAGACATTTCTCTGGACTCTTTCCAATTTGAAAGTGTATGTCTATACTAGTGAGCCCCAAGCTGGACCCAGATGCAGCCTCACGAGAGCTGAGTAGGAGCAGTATTCCCCTTGTCTTTCTGGCTATGCCCTCTGTGAAGGCAGCACTGAATTCTGCACCCCTGTGCCTCCTTGGGCACACCACCACTCATTAGTCCTTAGACTTTGCACTGTCTCCTACTACTCTTTGAGTGTAGGCCATCTACTCTGTTGTATGTCACCCATTTACCAGTGTGTCATGCTAGTCCTTTGGGGAAGCCCTATAACCAGCTAGAAGAAATGAGGGGCACAATTGAAAATGCTTTAGCCAAACTTTTAAATTCCTGGAAAAATCCCTGGAGAGTTGTTTATGGATGAGAATAACAAAAGCTTTCCTATTCATTTATAATATTCATCGTCATCATCATCATCATCATCACAATCATCACCATCATCTTAGAATTTAAAAATTGCATTAAAGAAAATGTGTATCACTGTGCTTGAAAGAATAAGAACCTTTTCCATTTGTGAATTTCTGTCTTTCAATTGATAGAATGCTTCAAAATGACTAGAGGTCAGTATACATTTAACAAGAAATTTTCTAGACTTTATAATAAACAACTTCCTTTTTGTATATATTTTTTTCTAAATGGAGGAAAATTAGTGCAGCATAAATTCAGCTTTTATCACTTTTGTCATTCACCCACTGAAATCTCAAGCAACGAAAAACCTGTTGCCTTCCTGCAGCCCCTGGAGTGAACTGGGCATTAAACAGCTCATACTCTGAAAATCTACCAAATTCACTTTTAAAATTCAGCATGGTGTCTTCCTTTCTGGCAGGAGGAGCAGTTGAATACAGTGATCAGTGTGTAATTTGGTTTCTTTCTACCTGTGCAAAATGAATGTTTCTTAGCCACAAGAGAGGCTGAAGACTTGGAGAGCCCTTGTCCCAGTGCAGCACAGGAGAAGGAAGTACATCCTGGTTCTGTCCACTATGAAATATACCTCAGACTCCCATTTCCAGCATTTGTCTCTCTTGTGCATGTGGAAATAAATGAGATAAGACTGATACTTATTTATGGAGATGTAATGCCCTCTGTGTAGCTGCAGGAATGCTCAGTTTATCAAAACCAAAAGATGTACTAGATTGTCTTAAAAATTTTCCATTGGATATTCTTGTTTGATTATTTTCTTTTTATACATAAATAAGTTAAATGCATGAGTTTCAGCTAACACATAACAGAGAAATTTTGAACAAAAAAGTTCTGTAAGGGCTCAAGGAAAATCATCTTGCATGAGCAGCTAAAGGTTTGAGGAATGGGCTGCTAGGATGCAGTGTAGAAATGGTTCACAGTAACAGCCTGGGTTACAAATTGATGTTTTATACCACAGATGACATGATGTTATGTTCCTAAATAGCTCAGCTAATCTGAAGGTTTTCACTACCTTCACAGAAAATGTGGGAGAAAGAAGAATTTTCAGTTAGCAGCAGGTAATGCAGACCCATAAATTTTATCTTGAACCAGGCTCTGTTTTCCAGTATACTTTGCAGGCTGTAAATGATGTTCTCATCTTGTTACTGTTCATTAACCCAAGGATATGAAATCATTCTCTATATCTGGTCTCTCACCTCTCCCCCCTACCCTTTCTCCCTCTCTCCCACCCCAAATTCCTGTGTAAAACAGTGCAAGTTCATTCATCACCAGGTAATCAGAAGACTGTCATGATCTACTGGCTGCAAAATTTGAGAGTACTTACAATTTCATTTGTAATACAGAAA
This sequence comes from Cinclus cinclus, assembly GCF_963662255.1. Lineage (NCBI taxonomy): Eukaryota > Metazoa > Chordata > Aves > Passeriformes > Cinclidae > Cinclus > Cinclus cinclus. Next base: position 12,553,965 of record NC_085046.1, on the reverse strand, counting down.
GAAACGCTTGAGAAACTTCTGGACAGAGAAATAGAAAAAATGTGTGTATTTCACAGAATACTTAGTTCTTGTTTTGCACTAGATTTTAATTATTTTTTCTTGATTGTGTAGTCTATTTCTTTTATGTGCTGTTGTTCACATTTGGCCTGCTTTCAAGTGAAGTGTATAAATGGGGACTATTGCTGTAAATGAATTATAGAAAACATATACAAATATATACAGGAAGAGAAAAAATAATCTTGGTGCTATTAATCTCGTGAAAGTTAACACAAGTGGGCCTTTAGTCATAGAGATTTCAAATGTGAAGGATTTATTTAATCTAATTTTAAAGGCAAGTTTTGATAGCTTTAAATAATAAACATTTTGTTTAAGAAAAATCTCAAGAAAGCCCTCTGTCCATTTGAATGTATGTTAACATTCCTGTGCTTGAGACCTCCCTGAACTGTCTTATTCTGTGACTTCTATGCTGTTGACTTTGCCTTTTTTGCCAGTAATGTCGAGCTTACTCGTTCAATCTAAGCTGTGTGGCTGAGACACTCAGCATTATCCATTGTTTGAACAAGGTCTTGTTGTGTGCTCTGGCTGATTGATTGCTTATTCTCAATAAACAAAGACTTGCACTCAAGGTCTTTGAAACATTTCTTGCTCAGCTAGTCAACTTATATTCAGAGAAGGCCAACTGTCTCTTTCCTGTATTCATTTATTCAAATAGATAACTTTTTTCTCAGACTCACTATCTTAGAAAGGAAGAGAGAGACCAGTCAGGAGGAAGTATTATTTTTCTAGTCCTACTTCTCTTTCTGTTTAAGATGTAGGGGTTTTCTGGGTACATCTTTAATCTGAAGTCAAGGCACAAAATATTTTTAATGAATAGCATTTATTCTGAAATGGCATAAAGTGAAATTCTAGTAATGCTAGAAGAGGAGCAACACTGAAACCCATTGTTTCCCTGTGAAAAGAGAGAGAACCTGGAGTTGTGCTGTGAATATCTGCAAAGGGTGATGCACAGCTTGGAGCTTCATTTGGGAAGAGTATCAGTTGTCAATATAAACCCTTTGCAGGTGATTTAGTCAATAGTTCTTTGCATAGTTTTCCTCATTCACTGACACAATTGATTAACATAAGCAGTTTTTAAAAATATCCTAATAGTGCAGTGTCACAGTCTGCCCTGCTGTCTTTAAAAAAATGCTATGGAATCAAGTTTTTTTCTAGACTTACCATTCTGTATCTCTGAGAAAGATAATTGCAAAGTAATACTTTCACTGTCTACTCTAATGGAAAGATGCAATCTGTAGGTGCAGATCTGCTTTCATTATACTATGAGGGGGAAAGAGAAACCTCCTGCAGGTTGCTGACATTTTGCTGTGGTAATGACTCCACTGTGCTGTGCAGACACAAAATAACACAACTGTCTGTCTTCTGTATTCACCATTGCCTTCTACCTACTCCTATGCAAGAAAAAGTCATATAAATGTGAGATCAGCAAAGTTCCTCCAAATAAAATTAATGATATCACTATAAAGGGGAACATTTTGTAACATATGGTATACATAGAACTGACATTTTTTATGGCAATTCTATAGTAAGAGTCAACCATACTAAAAAATATAAAAAATATGAATCATAATATATTTGAACAAGTTTTCCACCCATCCCCTGTAGGACACTTTTTTGGGATTGGATTGGAGATGGGGGAAAAATATTTTATAAAACTTTTTTTTCTCTCTTTCTTCTCTCTGGTTGTAAGAATTGTTTTATTATTTTCATAAATTTCAAGTTCAATGCACACCTGTATTGCTATGTACATAAAAATATGCATGAAAGATGTGAAACTTCCCCCATACTCTGTATTCCTTTACTGAATAGTGGAACTTTATACTTATGCTTACATTGGTTAAATAATTCATTCTTTTAAAATATGACATTTTATATATAAACATTACTGTAATTTTTTGGTTCTGTATACCATTAATATCTGGAGGAAAAGATGTACCTTGAAAAGTTAATTGAAGCAGCAGATCAGTCTTCTTGCAATGGTAGATCACATGTAGAGGCTGTGAGATGAGATAATTCAAAACAGGTGTTAACATGTGGAAAGAGTCAAAGTCCATTTTTCTTGTATGAAAAGCAGGCTAATTTAGTAAGAACATTTAGTCATGGCTTTCTGTAAGTGTACCACTCTGTGAAACATGTAATTACACAGCAGTAGTTCTAGGTAGCTGTGTGCTGGAAAACAGGGCACTAATAGGAGCAGAACCCCAGTTTTATAATCTTGAGAAATGAAGAGCAGTTTGTATGTAATCTGTAATTTCAAACACACACATGCACACTGTCACATTTTACACACACTGTTAAACCTTAATTTGATTGGGAAGGAGAGGTCCTGGCTGATTGGTGTGGCTCCACTCCTACTTGCCTGTAAGTCTGGAGATGGTAGTTTTTGCTCCATCCCTGTCAAGGGGGTTTCTAAGATTTTCACATGTGTCTGTCTGTCTTTCTGCATTCTTACATCCATTTCCAGTGGCTTTTCACCTTGGTAATTCTCCTCATCTGGTAAACAGGCAATTCCACTGCTGTGACTGGTACCTCAGGCATCCCCTTCGGTGCAGCTTTTTTATCAATATTTGAACAATGCAAAATTTGAACAATTTGAACACTGTCTCCCAATGACCCTCATTCTACATGTTTTTTTCCTTGTCAGAGACTGCTCTTTTTGAATAATCATTTTGACAAACTAATCACTTTGTGTCTAGACAACAGACCCTGATAAACTCATTTCCATGCAGACTTTTGCATCCTACGGTTCCTTATACCACTTAGCATCCTGCCTTCCACAGCCACATTAACCAACATAAATAACTCCTGCTGCATTTGACCTAATTTTTTTCCAAAAAAAATGAAATTTTTACAATAATGTGTCTTGGATTTTTTTTTTTTTTTAAGTACAAGAACATTCCCTACACATTTACACATATAATGCTAACTGTTTGGAAAACAAGGTTTTCAGGAAATAGTCGGGTTTGTGAGAGTTTTGTCTTGTAGTCTTGCATAGCCTTCAAAATTTACTCTTGTGGAAGTCCCAACGTGCCAAGTAAATGACAATTTTGGTTTTAATCAATATTCTAGACATAATTTATCTTGAACATAGTATTTTGTTGTTTTAGCTATATTCAGTATTATGTGGGATGCTATTGTAGAATCTGGCAAACAAACCTGAGATCATACAGCATTTCTTCTTAAACACTGCAAGATGTAGTGCATGTTTTTTTAGATTCCAAGAACATTTCTGATGCTGCTGCAAGACAGCACTGGTATTTGAGCTTGAGGACAACTTGCAGCTGATCAGGACTAAGTACTCTTCTTATGGTGGAGATGATGTTAAACCACACTGATGAACTCATGACATTCTAATTCAGTACCAGTAATATAAATCAGTACTAATTAATCCTAATTCAATAGAATAAGTCCTCTGTCCTAAGGAGAATGCACTAAGGCAAAAAATGCTACTGATTGCTTTGCTCCTCTTTGTCACCAGAAATTTCTTTGGGTTCAGCTTCATTTGGCTGGTCTTTGGGAGGAAGTTATTGAAAGTGAGACAACTCAGGTAAGCAGGAACTGGCCACTGAGTGGGAAATATGGGTTGATTTGTATCATATTTTAGGGGGTATAAATAAAAGTGAATAACAACCAAGATTCATACCGAATTCTCCCTAGTTATATGATTTCAGTTGAAAGCAGTGGAGTTAATTAAGAGAGGTATCAACGTGCAGGATTTTGAAGGGTTAAAGAATCTGAACAGGTGTGAAAGATTAGATGTAGCCAGAACAGTAAGCTGGTGGAAGAAAATCCCTTGAGCTAAGACTGAATGTAATAAGCATTAGTATAAGAAAAGAGAAGAAATCACCTTGCCCAGGAGAAAAATTTTAGAATTGTTTGTTTTTTTTCCCCCCAGTAGAATCGATTATTCTCATAATTAGCAGTTCTTGTGTGATTATCTGAGGAGGGTGTTTGTGCTTTATGATTAACTGAGTACCTGTATATCATATGACTAAATGAAGTGTCCTCAGCTCTTTCTAGTGTCACAAAAGGTTAAGAACCAGTCTTTTTGATGTACAGTAAATGCTAATTAGCATCATATTTTACTGGAAAAACTTATCCTCAGTCAAAAGAGAAAACTGCATTTTTGTAATCAGCAGTTGCGGCTGTCCTTGCTTGGCAAGTCATAGTTTTTGTCCAGGCAACCTTCTTTGTGTTCTGTAAGTTAATTGTTGGGGTTAATTATTGGGGAGGTGGTGGTGTTTTTATTTTATTTTTTTAAATTTTTTTCCCCTCAGGACACATTAAATCAGGGTGCAGAATAAAAAGGGATATGAATTTAGATTAATAATTATTTAACATGAGAAAAAAACCCCAACTTTCTAAATTGAAGAGGAGGGCACTTAATACATAATCATGAACTTTCTGTTTTGCTTTTTCTATTCTGTTCATGTTTCATTTCTGTAGGTATGATTGCAAAAGAGCAATGGGATGTAAAAAGCCAGTATTTTTCTAAAATTGATAAGAATTTTGCTTACACTGACAAGGTTTTTCAAGTCTCAAATGAATGGTCTTCTTTGACCTCTCAAAGCCCTTGATATGTGCACACACAAATGACTGCAGCAACTGGTGCCAGAGTGACCAGGCCCAGCCCAGGTGTGAGTACATAGTTCTGCAAGTAAGCACATAGAATTACAATCATATCTCTCAAGCTTAATTGCCTCATAGAAAATAAACACTCCTAGTTACATGATCTCCCCTATTGCCAGGACAATACAAATCACAAAGATCTGTGATAAGACTCTGCTTTTAATGAGAGAAGATTGTATTTCTCCTCAAATCCCTCTAAGTCTTTGACTTGATTTGAGAGGAGAAGCTAAATTAAATTGAGTTTGAGAAGTATGAAGATTAAGAAGTCTCCTAAGACCTCTGTTAGGATCAGGGCTTGAATAGCTTTGAGGATAAGATGAGAAAATCTTCACCCAGGCAGTCAGTGTGGGCTGGATCTGCTCAGTCCTGCTCATACTGTGAGAGGTGCTGAGCACCCACTAATGCTCTGCACTTGAGGGATGGGCATCCTCCAGAGTTTCACCTGGGGAGGCCAAACTTGGGCACTGAATCAAGGCTGTGTGCTCCTGCCCTGCTAAAGGGATGTTATTCTTACTGCATTTCATTTTTAATGGAAGTCAGCAGTACTCAACTGAACAAGCACGTGTTGTTATCCCAGACAGGTAAAGCATGGGAAAGGTTCAATTAAAGAAGTGGTACTATGAAGGAAATTGTAATCCATACCAAAGTATTGTGAAAGAATACTTGACCATTTCAACTATGCCAGGATTCCAGCACGTACTGTGGGTTTGTACACTACATACTGGTTGCTGTTTACAAACTTTCAAAACTAGTTAGACATCTTTTTCAGCTCTATGAAAAACAAGAGTGCTTTAAAAATCTAAAGGCTTAAAAAAACCCGTATGTTTTTTGGGATGATTGATTTCTTTTAGGGAATAGTGAGGGTACCTGTTGGGTATGTGGGGACGTGGCCGTGTCCTGGGTTCAGCTGTGTGCTCAGGCAGTGCACACACCCCAGGACTGCGGTACCTGCTCCACAGCACAGAGAGGACCCTGCCCTTCTTGTGTCCATCTACTGCCGTGTGGTTTCCTGACTGCTTCTGCATTAAGCTGACCATCCAGATGGGTGGAAAGGCCCACCAAGATTTCCAATACCTTTGCTGTGGCCAGTCAGTGAAATGAAAAGTCTTTTAGCTTTCCTTTTGCCTGTGACTGAGCAGCCCCAGAGAGAAAAACCTGCTCTACTGAAAGGCATTCCTGCCCACAGGAGGATGGAACTGGATGATCTTCATGATCCCTTCCAACCCAAGCCATTCTATGGTTCTGTGGAGGAAAACAGTCAGTGTGACCTGTTCTCTGTGGGAATGTGTCTGTCATGATGTGCAGAGGAGACCTGAGGGGTGGGGAACTTCCATGCAAAGAATCTGTCCTCATTTAGCACACAAAAGAGAAGCCCAATGAAAAATTCAGAGCAAAGGAGCAAAATGACCTGCTCGTTGCCTGCATACCTTCTCATGGGGTGTTACAGTTACTGAAAGTTTTTATCAGATCCCTGGTAAGCAGGATATAACAGAAATTACCTTTCTAAATCCCCATTTATTGATTGGTATGGTTATGGGCAATGACTCTGGCCTTTGAGAGAATGTCCAACTGCTAATAAAGTGATTCAAATAAGGGCATTGATGTAGAATTCTGAAGTGATTTTAAAGCACTGTGCAGAGGGTCTGAATTTCAAACATAGAAGTAGGTAGCTGCTGTACTTGCTAAAATGAATATTGAAGTGTGCTCTCTGGCAGGTGTAACCTTGCTTTGAGGTAATATCCATGTATGGATATATTCAAGCCTAACTTCCAAACTTGGAATAATTAAAAAAATGAATTATGAAGTCAACTATATTTAGGATATGGAATAAAAGTGAAGAAAAGATCATGCCTGCTGGAGATATTACAGCCAAATTCTCCTAACAAATAATACGAGTATATAACTATAGAATCAGGCTCCTGCTTCGAAAGTGCTTTCTAGTGATTCCTCAGTGCCCTTTTATTTGCTGCTTGGAAATTCTGTGAACCTTTTTTATGGGGCAGCATTGTTTTCCCTGCGGGTGTCTGAGAGATATGCAATGTTTCTTGCTGCTGTAGTTCTGTGGCTGTCAGCAGGCAGTTGGCCAGAGAGCCTTTATTTAGCAAATGTGAACAACTGGAGAATTTTTGTTTGCAAGATTGACGTGACCTGCCTCAATTTATTGAGAGCAATAACAGTGTTTCTCCCTCACTGAAGAGATCTAGCCTGAAGCTCCCTGACATTAATAAATGACTAGATCAACCCCTTTCTCCTCCCTATCTTCTTCTAGCTACAGCTGTGAGGTATAGAGACATAAGCAATAGTAGCTGTAATTTGACGCAAAAGTTGGAGAAGAGCAGGGAAGAAGAAAAACTCTTCTGGTAACTTTTGTAAAAGCTAATAGTTAAAATGCAGTAAAATATTACTAATTAGCTGGATATTACTATATTGTGTTGTCATTTTTTGAAGGAAAGAATTAGCAATCCAGCTGTTAATTTGAATTGAAGATTTTTGTCAGGTAAGACTGTAATGAAATATTTAACCTGAAAACAAAGTAGAGTGAAACTTTTCAGTGAGAGAATGGAAACTGGGAGTAAAATTCACAGGAAATACCTTATTTCCAAAATGATTGTAGTCAATTTTGTTTTTTTATTAGCAAATTTACTAATAATTTTGTGCCAGTCTTGGAGCAGAAATAAAATTCTTGGTGGGGCAGATTCTAGCTAAGCTCAGACTGCCAGCAATTTTACGAAGTCTTTATCCTGATCAGTTTAGGATATTTCTTCCTTTTCCTCTTACCTACTTAGAGTTAAATCCAGTGCTAGGAAAAGAGCAACTGCATTTTTATAGAACTTACTTATAATGACTTTAGCATTTTGCTATTTATTTGGAAATTACCAGTTTCTCACTAGTTTACTTGCTGATGAATCTTACCTTCCTTCTTTATTTGTTCTGATCTGCCATGGTTGGATGCACAATCTCTTTCTCTTGTAATGCAGAGGTGCACCTAACAACTGTGAGGTTTTTCTGCTTTTTGGGTTAGATGAGACCTATGAAAATTTCCTGTCTATTTTACGTACATTTTCATTTGACAATTCTTCTGGTATTCAAGTGAATAAAATAAATTGAGTTTAAGAAAAAGGTTTAAATTTGACTAAACATATGAAATGACTGACTGAAGGTAGACAAAGTGGAAATCTCTGTAGGTCTCCCTTTGCTTGAAATATTCAAGTATTTATAGTATATTTGGACAAATATCAGATGCCTTTCGTGGATCGTAAAGAAACCTGGTAGCAGGTGATAGACATGTTTCAACAGAAAAGTTTGGGGCTAGGATTTGAACCCAAGTTTTCTGGGCTTTGGACTACTTGAATACCTTTAATAAAGCCTGTATCTTCACTCTAACAAATCACAGAATAGTCTGACTTGGGAGAGACCCACAAGGGTCGTCATGTCCGGGTCCTGACTCCCCCCAGGGCAAACTAAAACTTGACTAAGAACATTGTCTAAACACCTCTTGAACACCCACAAGCTTAGGTCCACGGCCAAGCTGGGGAGCTTGTGCCAGGGATGGGAATTGGTTGCCTCTCTATTTCAGTATCCAGTAGAGCTATTTTCATTGTTTATGGTTTAGAACGTCCTAGGTTAGGTTATTACAAACTGGTGAACAGAATTAGTCACTTCTGAAGCTTTTGCCTAGCCTTAAAACTATCTCAATTCCAGATGTGGGAGTGAGAATACAGATTTCAAGGGTTCCAGTCACTGCCTTGAACAAGATTATTGATGTTTATTCTTAATTGCTTGTATAAATGCATTGCAAGAATGGATTATCATCTGAGATATTTTATTTGTGATATTCATCTACAGATTATTTTCTATGTTGGTTTCTGTTCTGTAATATTTTTCTTCAAATAGTGCCCTCATGATTTACAAATATAAACATTCTCCTTCCCTAGTGAGTGAATATGTCACATCCTGATTATATATGTTCAACAACAGGCTTGCTAACATTTTCACTTCATATGAAGAGGGTTAATTATGAACTAGACTACAGATCTCAAATATGTCAGCAAACTGAGTAGCTGGTGACTGCTGCAATCAGTTAACTGCAAGGAAATGAAACAGGACTTATTTACATTTAGAGTGATGCCTGAGTTCTTAATCACCTCAAAGCATTTAAAAATTAACTTTACTACCAACAGCTCAAGAGGCATAATGAACCCCAGGAGGGAGTTTTCTTCTCTTTTATTTTCATTGAAGCCATCTATTCATTTACATCAGACTACTCGCACTCCAGTCTGTTTCCCTGCTAAAACCTCAAAAGTTTCCTTATTTCATTTTCTTAAATAACTTGTGGTTCATTTGGTATGCTACATAATAAATTAGTATTAAAACTGCAAGAACTCTTGGCAACTACTGAAGTACATCCAGCAACAATTCCTTTAAGGACAGATAGAAGTGAACAGCTCAGTGTTTCTGTGTTTTGTTGTAGAAGTAACTATGTATTTAAAAGGCAACAAAATACTTTAATTATCATCTTCATGCTTTTGCACCTGCACAAGCACATTTTGTGATTTCACACATGGACAGAGCCATGCTCCAGAGAGGGATCTACGCTGTAATCAAATGAGCAGCTAACAGCCTGAGCAGTAATGACATTCGACAATTGGCAATTTAGAAGATGGAAGCAAAGATATTGAAACTAGTATAAATTCTCCAAGTTTTCCATCATAACTTTTTTTAATATTGACTCTTATTTGCCCTGAATGTCCTAATAGGAGCAACCCTTTAATAATAAACTCAGCCAAGCCATTATTTCTATACGTTTTATTTTTTTTTTCTATTGCTAAAAACATGAAGAACTAACACCTCTGAAAGTGTCCTATTCCCTTGGGAAAGGTCTCAGTTATGAGGCAAAAAAAAAATCTTTTCTTTGGAAGTTTTCCTTTAAGGTTTGAACTTTTTTCCTGGGCTATTTACAGTTGAAGTGAAGGTGATATTTTGAGAGACGACAGTAATGAAGAATACAGCAATCCAGCAAAATTTAATAGAGGTAAAACTTAAGAAAAAGTTTTTTAAAAATTGTGATTTAATGCAGAAATTGAACTAAATTTTTTTTCTACATCTATTAAAATAAGTAGAAATGCTATCAGGGCATATTATTATTGCTGTTTTATTAATATAAGATACAACATAGTACTGTGGCAGTTCTAGTAAACAGCAGATTCAGAGTTGCAGTAGGTATGGATGTGTTTATTCAGTATTGTTCTTTTAAAGTTTTTCTTCTGTCTTCTCTCATTTAAATGTTAATCATAAATCTAACAAATTTATAAATTAATTGTTGTAGCATCATTTGTTACCTGATTCTTTTACAGAGCAATTACACTTGCAACTAAAAATCTCAGATCTCTAATTACTTGGGCTTCTTATGGGACATTGTCATCAAACTGAACTGAGATGTTTTGGGATTTAGCTGTTTTGTGTGAGGCACCTGAGCCCTCCTGGCTGCCAAAGTCACCCTGCCCTGGCTGCCTCCCTCTCCCTCCCTCTGGCCACCTTAACTCTGCACCTTGACCTGCTGCAGCTGCTTGGTAAATTGGATGGAGGAGTTGATCCTTTGGAGAAATAGGTGGTGTTAACACTTGTGCAGCCTGGGGTGGTGTGGAGGTGAAAATAAATTCCAAGGAAGGGAAAAAGAAGCGTCTCAGTTTTGCCCCAGCTGGCAACAAAGTACCATGCAGATGCTCAGTTTTCACCCCATGCCTCCACTGGTATGAAGAGAAACAGAAAAAAGATAAAACTTGTGGCTTGAGATGAGAAGTTTAATAATAAAATAAATAAAAAATGAAAATAAATTAAAATAAAATGTAATGACAGCAACAACAATAATGAAAAGCAAAAATAGAAAGAGAAATAAAACTCTGGAGGGACAAGAGATACACAGTGTAATTCCTTACCACCCACTGACTAGAGCCTAGACTGTCCCCGAGCAGTAATCAGCCCCTCCCAGCCAACTCCTCCCAGCTGATATACTGAGCAAGGTGCTCTGTGGTATAGAATATACCTTTGGCCAGGTCAGATCAGCTGTCCTGGTCATGCTCCCTCCTGGCTTCTTGTCCCCATCCTCACTGGCAGGGCATGGGAAACCAAAAAGTCCTTGATTTAACATTATGAGCAGCAACTAAATCACTGCTTGTTGTCAACATTTTTCTCATACTGAAACCAAACCCACAGCACTAGTAAGAAAATTAACTCTATCCCAGCTGGAACCAGGACAAGAAACTAGGGTCTCATGTTTTTTAGATATCCATGTCACCTCTGTACTGTCAATCTGCAGCCTCAGAGGAGAAAAAAGTAACAAGATTTTTACATCTAAGGGGAGATAAACTTTCATTTAAATAACCTGGGCACTGATGCTGCAGTTGTAAGGAACAATTGTATATATTTATAAAACAACTACAGTCTTGCAAACCCCTTTTCAGTCACAAGGGTAACAGTTCTGTTAACAAAATATCTTTATCTTTTTACTGATGTGATAAATACTATGAATGGGCGACAGAAGGATTTTGCTGTGTGGTGTCCTGGGGAAAGATGTGACTGCTGATGGCTGACACCTTGGGAGAGGCTGGTACGATATCTGATCACCTGCTGGAGAAGCTTGAGAGATTGTTTCCTTCCTTTGCCTAAAAATTGCATAGCTGATATTGCTGTGTCTCTGCAGGGGAATGGAATATGACACGTGTCAAGACTGTTTTTTTATAATACTTTTAAACAGAAGGGTGCTGTTGGGTATTTTAATGTTCAACACTTCAAATCTGCAAAATTATTTTCATATAACTTTCTCACAATGGACCCTGCTGCCTCTTTATGTTCTCTCTCTAAACTAACAACTCATTTCCTCTTTCAATGCCAAATTGTCCTGAGCTAGGACTAGGGTTTTCTGTAAATACCTTACTTAGACTACAAAGATCCAGAGTATGAAATTAAAATAATAATAAAAAAATTGTTTACCATTTTCTTTCTTATTTGTTTTCCTACTCTATTTCTAACCCACCTCCTTTAAATTTATTTTGATTTTTAGTTGTTCCTTTGTTATAAGCCCTGCCCAATTTAGAAAAGTCTAAAAAATATGTTGTTTTCTTGTCCTACAGTTTCAATGTATTTTGATGTAGCTGGCTATGCAGCAAGTCTGGCAGGTCTGAAAGATGGAGCAGAACCCAATCTTGTATTTAGCAATACTGTGAGTATCCCACTTTCCACTCTCCCTGCAGCAAGTACCACTCACCTCTGCTATTAGTTGGATGAGAGCTGGATAAAAGCTCTGAGAGAGTTTTGCTCCTTTGGTATTTTCCAACTGTTTTTATAAGTAAGTGTCCTTATTTCCTCTCCAGAGACCGTAGTTGTCTCTGGAGTTTACCTCTATTTTCTTCCATAAAACCAGCTATAGTTTCATCTTGATTTATATTTGTTGAGTGAGAGATTCAGATCTGTCTGTCAGTTCAGTCAAATTCTTTCAAGATTTTTACTCTGTGAAAGGCTTTGATGGAAAAGAGTACATTTAATTTTTTTTTCAGTATCATTTCATAGAGATTAGCTTTCCTGGCTGGTATTACTTGTAGCTAAAGATGCCTGGATCCCTTTTGATTTAGTTTAAAATGACTCCTGATATAAATGTCTTCAGGAATTCTGCTAAGAAGTATACTACTATTTCCCTGTCCTTTATTTCAGCCAAAGACTTGTAATGCACTTTTATTGTTTTGATTGTTTGTGACATTGATTTTTAAGGATTTATAATAGTATAAGTAAAATAATATATAGTAAAAAGAATAATATAATTATAAAACAATGCAATAAATAAAATATAATTTATATATAACATGAATAAAGCATTATACTCATTCAGAACATGAAAAACTTATACAATAAATGTTTCTTCATATGCTGTCCTTCCATGTGGCATATAGGTATTTAACTTTAACAATGCAGATGGTCTGTGTGACCAAGTTTGATATAATACATGATATTAAGTATTTTGTACAAATTATGGTAGTTATAAACTTTATGCAATACTTTTTAACCTTCTCCAGTCTGTTTTCTTCTTTTTTTTTTTTAAATCTGTCTTCGTAGGTTCAGAATGTGGAACAGAATTTAAAGTAAATTTTTAGCTAGAAGAATTAATATCTCCATTGCCTGAGACAAAAGCAGCTAAAATTAAGCTGTGGGCCTTGCTGGATTCTGGGATACAAAAATACTGTGAACATTCATAACTAGGGAAAATTCACTCTGTCATTTCCTCTTAGCTTCTGACTTTCCTAGAAGTGATTTTATGTGGAGCATGTTTAGAAACTGTGGTTTTGTAGGAAATTAATGTCAGGAAACAAATTGCTATGAATGAATTACCAGTGTACTAACAGAATTGTTCAGATCCAGGTACTCCTCAGGCACTTGGCATAAACAGAACTGAAACTCTAATTCCTGAGTGTAGCCTGCTATTGCAGATTTAGTGTCCTGCTTTACATAGTTTGCAAGGAAGGAGATAGAAAAAGGCTGCCTGGCAGCTGACTCCTTTGGGAATCTCTGCTAAAATGAAATGTATATTTCATTAGCCCATCCCAGGGAACAAAATTTTAAGTAAACATATATTTTAAATGAGTAAGCAATTGTCTACTGGGAAACTGTGTATGGAGCTTTATTTTTAAATATGTATACTCCTCTTTCAGATTGGGGAATTACACACATAATGCACAAGTAGAGAACCTGCTAGTTAATTCTTAATATCCCTCTAAACACAGCCTTGTAATCTAAATTAGTAAACACTATAGCAAGGATGTTCTCTGCATAAGGCTCAATTTCACTGCAGTCAGGTCAAAGTTCTTCTGTCGTAGGAGAGTATTTTTTGACATATAAGATTTGCAATGGGTCTGGCTGGATATTCTCAGAGAGGATATTTTAACTGGAATTGCCTGCAGTGGCTTGAAGGTAACAGGATATTTAGAATATTCTTGAGTGTCATTGTGTATTTGTTTGACACTCTTTCTGTAATCATAACTCAGCTTGTGTAAATTGGTTTATCAGTGACTGGATACAGCAAATTTTTAATCTCTCTTTTTAAGCTTTGATCTTAAAAGAGCTTAAGCTCTCCTTACCTGAGCCAGCTATTTGGGCTCCTCTTATTTTTACTGAGAGAAATAGATAATTTTGTAATATGTTAAATGTCTTATTTTAGATCTCTGCTCAGGATGAGACCTCTTAATCCCTGGACGCTGTCACCTACCTTGACTAGGCACAGAGACAGAGATGACTGCCTCAGATCTGCATGTGATCTCTAGCTGAAGTCACAGAAACTCTACCAATGATGACTAGCAAGACTATTTTTCTTTGGGATGAAATCCTCTAGTTGCATCTTTAATATTAATAATTTGTTAGGATTTGGTTTGGTTTTATATGTTTATGTGGGAAAATTGGACCTGAGTAATAAAGGAAGAAAATGTGATGAATTATTCAGTGCTTTTCTCTCTCTTCACTTCTGTAGTTCAACAGAGTGATAAATAAAGACATTTATGTGTACATAAACATATTTGGAAAAAGTCTTCAAGACAAGGCAGAAACAGCAATTCTTAGTTGCTTTATTGCACTGCAGTTCAAGCTTGCTGCTCTGATACCTTTTCTGAATGGATTTCATCAGTCAAAAAGAATAGATTGTCAGGTATGCCAAAGGAAAAAAAAAAGGAATAAAGTAAAAAATAATGTCTTCAGACCTAGACCCTTCATTATTCTAAGTTCTCTTGTATTTTTCAGAAAGCATTCTGATCTTACTGCTGTCTACCAAAAATAGCCACATTAAAATTAGCAGCACTCAAAGACAAATTAGAGAGTCATTGCAAAGGTACACAGCACACCCTGTACTCATCAGAATCAAAGAATCGTAGCATGGCTTGGGCTGGAAGGGACCTCAGAGATGATCCAGTTCCATCCCTCCTGCCATGTGCAGGGACAACTTCCACTTGACCAGGTTACTTAGAGTCCCATCCATCCTGGCCTTGAACATTTCCAAGGATGGGTACATATAACACTGGTTAGCCAGTCACAGTAGACTGATTCTTTGTTAATAAGACAGTAATAGTACCTCTTTTATATGTATGTGAGCTCTTATTAACAGCAAGAGGCATATGTAGTTTCAAGTGTATTGATTTCCCTTTGTCTTTGCCTTGCACTGCTCTGTGAGTAGGAAAACAGGACACTTGGGAATTAGATGCAGCATGGTTTGACAGGGCTGCATTTAGTCCATCTTTCAGCCAGGAAGAGTCAGGAAATTCCTCTGCTGTGCCTGTTGCACTACCACACTGCTGTCTCCTTTATGAGAACTTGGTGTAACATGTCCCCATGCAATTTGATGAGGGACTGAAAGTAAAGCCATAGAACTACAGGAGAAACACACAGAAGAGAAAAAGACTTCATGGTACCTTGATTATATATTTTCTTCCCCTGTCCCATTTATTTTTTGCATCACTTGTAACAATACCCTAAATTGCATCAATATTCAAGAAAGGATTAGTCCCAAATTCAACAAGCCAGTATAAAATTAGAAGATCCAATACAAACTAGGTGTCATTTTTTTTTTTCCTGGCCTGTGACAGGAGAAGGGAGTGAGTATTTAAAATGTGTGTAAATGGACCAAAGGTCAGTCTATACAGTTAAAACTCATTAAAACTCAGTCCTTGACTCAGTGTAAGATCGGGTGATGGACTGGTCAGGTTTGGGCATGCAAACAGAAACTTGCTTGCAGAAGTGAAAGTAGAAGACTGATGTTACAGGACTGACTGAGCACAAGCAAGAGGAAAAACCCTGCTTCTTGGACAGTTCCTATTTTCCTGTTACTTGGTTTCTTTTTCAGTTTTTCTTTCTTTCCTTTTGCAATATGCCAGCTGCAGCTTAAGGACAGGAGGACAAAGGATGCAGGTCTTACAGTTCACTGGACTTAATAGTTTTCAGTTAAAAATAAAAAGAGATCACTATTGCTCATATATCTCTATTTGCTATTGCAACTCTTTTTCTGGTCGTTGGCATATTTTTTCAAGCACTTGTGTAATTGCATGTTAGAGAGGTATGAAGGGTAGATATAGGTAAGCATTAATACATTAATAGAGACCATTAAGTATAGCGTAAAATTTGCATTGAAGTTGCTGTGTAAAATACACTTTCTGTATTCTAATCAGTGTATTTCCCCCCCAATACAGAAGCTACATAAATTTAGCATTTTTAACAATAAAGAACCCATGTAGGTCATGAGATGTTAGATCTCCTTCCTTGCCTTGCAATGTCTTTTATTGTCTTTTATTTCTGAGCAACATGGCAGTAACATGAGATCACAAGAGCCTTTATAAAATGTGTGCTTTAGCAAACAAAAAAAAAGATTATGAATTTTCTGATCAATGCTCTTGGAGGTTTTTTTGCATTGATATTATATTACAAATGATAGACTACAGCGTAAGTTACAAAGGCTTGTCTGCTCACTTCCAGCTGATGGTGACAAAAATAACTTTCAGTGGAAGCATTTTGAATTGTTAATTGTACTGTTCTATGCTGAAATCCTTGACCTAAATATTTATGAGTAATTTGGTTCTACAGTACTCTACATTAGTGTCCTACAATAAGATCATGTAAGCAAGAGTAACCATGATTATTCACATGCTCCTAGAGACAGTGGTAATGCTGGGGGATGGGAAGTCTGAACTACTGGATCCTGGAGTTTTCTCACTTGCTCATTTTCTGTGTCTCATTCTCTCTCTGCAGATCAAACATTCCCTGAAGTGTGGTAGAAGGCAGGAAGAATGACACTTGCTAATTTGAATTTCAGAAGGCACCTAAACTTCATTCTGATCTCCAGGTAAGTGACTGTGAGCCTCTTGGCTTTGACACTTGTTAAAACTTAATCACATATTTTTTTTGGTGCCAAACTACCTTATGCAGACCAAAGAGAGAAACATGTGAGAGCATGTGCTGGTGTTTGTGAGGGAGAGAATACTTCATTTGTTTGTTCAGATGATGTGAAGTGAAAACGTTACCCTGGAAAACATGAGATTAGTTTATGAAAAAGGAGGAGGCATTAAGAGATAAACTGAAAACCTAAAACTACAGGTGATCTGATACAGTTGTTGTATGCAAGATCTCAAGAAGGAAACATCTGGGAACATGTAAATTACTAATTTAGATCAGGCTTTATTTTCATGTATTCATTCTCTTCTTCTTCCCCCAAACTGCTTTTTAAAAATATGCTCAGGCACGTCATGGGCTATGTCAAAGTCCATTCTCAAACTGTAGCTGTCAAAAATAAAGGAGAAGGAAAACAATGAACATATTCTAAATGTCAATGCTAACCAGATGAATTCTCTCTCTGAAGATCTGGATAGCTACAGAGAAGTTTGCAACATGTTATCTATACTGTGAAACTCAGTATTAACCACCTAAAGGGAGTGTTTGTACAATGATCAATGGCTCAAAATGAAGACTTCTTTAGATGCCTCCTCATCACTGTTAGACTGATGTCTGCAAAATATTTTCTGTCCTTTCACTTATATTAAAAGAAGAATTAATATCAGTCAGGACTGGGACATTTCTTTTAGGAGTGTTTGAGCTGTTGCATTTTGCCAGCCTGAATGCTTATGGGAGATCTGTTGCATGATTTTACTCAAATATTGCATATGACTAAAGCCCTATGCTGAGAATAACCACACATGTCAGGGCTGATGCAAGATTGACTCACTGTCCACTTTAGATGCCAGACTAAGAATTTTATGCTTGTGTAAGGATAGCTTAATGAATGAAAGGGAAAACATTCCCAGGCTTTCTGGCAGGGGTACTGCATGGGGTGTTTGGCATGGTTGCAGTCAGCACCATGGATGCAATTGGTGAAGTGGAAAACAGACCAGTAAATGCTGTGCCATCCAGGTACTGGAAATCTGGTGTCACACTGTGGAACAGAGCAGAGGTGTGTGATACCCTAAACATATTTTCCCTCCAATTATTACATGCAGCGGTCCTGCTGTCCTTTCTGGAACAGGATGGTATATGAGCACTGAACAGTACTGAACTGTGTGCAACACTGTTAGCAGTCACACTGACCTTGTTGAGGATGTTCAAAAGCAGACTGAAGAGGGTACAAATGAGGATAGTTTGTTCTCCATATTCTTGGTGGACAGAAGAGAAAAATGTGCTTAAACTGTAGCAGAGAAGACTCTAGTGAGACATAAGCTTTCTGAGCAGCACTGAAAGAGGCTGCATACAGGCTGTGAAATTGTTGTCCTCAAGATTTGCTAACTTGGGAAAATATATTTATTGTGTCTGCCATGTGGGGCTGAGCACTGCTGAGCCTGTGGTGAGGGCTGGAAGGGAGATGATGGTATTTGATCTTATATTTGAGCTGCAGTGAACATCCAGGCCATACCCATGAGATGGTTTGATAAAAAATGCAGCTTTGACTAGGTTTTTCAAAGGCTGACACCAAGATTTCTCTGTTTCTGTATCAGTGGTCTCAGCCTTCCCTGACATTCAGCCTTGCTTTATTAGCAGGGAGGAGTGAGGCAGATTTTCTCAGCAGAATGAACCAGGAATTGTGCTCCCTGCCAGATATTCAGAGAACCATCCGGAAGGGTTTGTTTACTAGAACACTTTTCTTCACCTATTTCCCACCTCAGAATGGAGTTGTGATGGTTTTCACACATGTTGTGAGTGCTATTTATAGCTGAGCAGCAAAAACTGAGTTTGCAGCAGAACTGACACAGTCATTTGATGCAATTTATGATTTCTCCCCTACCCCAGACATAATAAAACACAGTCTGCAATATACATTTTATCTAGAAGCACAAATAATCACAGTGATTAATTCTCATGATTTCTTAGCCTTTTAATAAGGTGAAGAAGTATTGTTTGACAGATAATGGGTTGAGGAAGAACATTTCTGAATCACTGTTTTACTTACTGTGGACGCATCACTTTGCTCCTTTGTGTCTGGTGAAATCCCCAGTGATTATTCCATCTTTCTGAAAAAGCTGAATAAAGATAGATTCAGGTCAGGATATTCTGGAGATAAGAATGTGATCCATACTGCACAATATCACTGTCTTTTCATAATGGTTCCTAATGTGCATTTTTAATATTTTTGAGAAGATATTTGTTACTATTTTTTAATCTATCAGTACATACACAGCATATTCTGTTACTGCCAAAAAGAACAGGATTGTTCTTAATGTAAAAACTGGGCCTTTAGGAACTTCTGGTGAAATTGTGTGATGTCACTGGAGAAAGGCTGTGCTTGTGAACTGCAAGCTGGCAATGGATGATGTGGTGCTACTTGGATGGAGCTTGGTAAGGATATAGCATCTCTCTTTTGATCTGCTGGACATGTGTCCAGTGCCCAAATAAAGGAGAATGCAGGCTCATTCCCTACCTCCATAGATCACCAACCACATCATGCTGTGATCCATGGATCAAAACCAAGGTTCACAAGGTAGGAAGAGAGGTTAGATTTTCTCCTTTCTGTGCCTGCGTATCCAGGTTTCTTTCTCCCCTGTGGCACAGGGTGCCTGTACCCCAGTGGGCAGCAATGGCTGCTTTGACAGGGCACTATGCAGGGGTATCAACAAGAGGAGGAGGAGGAGGAGGAGGATGCCCAGCAACTTGCTTGCAGCATATCATGCAAGCACTGACTGCAGCTTAGCTCTCAAGGACCTCATTCTTGCTGACAAGCCCTCATTTGTACAGGCTGCTGTAATTGTGGTTTACAAACAGGCTGATTGAGATAGCTGGTGTGACAGCTGGAGCTCAAGGCCTGGTGCCTTGTGGTTCTGTTGAAGGTGTCATTGAGACAAAGTGCCCTGGATGCTCACCCTCCCACACCTTGCAGCAGCCTCTGAGGGGCATTGAGAATCCCTGTGAGGGGAGGATGCACCCCTGGCTGTGTCTCAGGTGTGCCCTGAAGGAGCAAGGGCTGCTTTGCTGCTGCTCCAGGGCAGGGCTGCACCCACCCTCAGCCCTGCAGACCCTCAGTAGCTGAGCTGTCAGTGGTGGCATCTCCACAGTTTGCCTAATAAGGGCCCCTTGTGCTATTGAGTATCTCTGGGCTCTCTTATCCTTACTCCAAGCACAGGCACAGCCTCTATTTGCAAGTTCAGACAATGTCAACACTTGGTAAACTGTGGGGAGGGCTGACACTGTGGGGCTTGCACATGGCTGTGACCCTGGTTTCTTCCTCTCCTTCCCAGCCATTTTCTGAGGCCCTGTGTCTTATTCAGGGTTGCATAGTGGGCTCATAACATCTACACACCATGGAAAAGTGGGAGGCTGAATGATGGATTACTTATTGAGCGCCACAGAACCTGCGCCCCAGGATTTTCTCTGTGGATACTCATGGGACGTACAGCTATAGATGCTGGGAATGACTCAAAACACTTTTACTGTGCAGGTACACAGAGTATTCTGGGCCCTCTCAGGAGTTTTCTGTCTGAGCATTGTCTAAGATAAAAAGTAAGAGTTCTGATTTTATCTCAGTGATTGAATACAAAATTCAGATCAAATCCAACTCTATCCTTAAGCTGCTTACCGACAGCGCACTAAAATTTCCTGACTTGAACAGGACACATGAAATATGGGGCCAAGTCTGCATTTTCCATATTGAACCAGGATCTAGCCAGGAAAAGAATACAACATCACAACATTGTAATGGGAAACAGGTACTTGACTAAGAGGGTATGGTATGTATTTGTGAAGGCTTCAGACTGTGTGTAATCTGTGTTTCAGCAGGAAGGCTCCAGATATGCACTTTCCATGTCAGCAGGCATGTGCTTCCTAAATCCATCTGCCCACCTGAGCAAAACCTGCACTCACAGCCTGAAGGTCCTCTAAACACATCTTGTGTATTGCAGGATGTATGAAGGGTTTGAGTGGAATGTTGCTCATGAATGGATGAAAACCAGATAAATTATGGGAAAAAAATGTTGAAAGGAAAGGAAATGGCCTTCTGGAGGGTGAGGAAGATGAGCAACGAAGAGACAGTCCAACAATGTGACAGATGCAGAGGCAGCTCTGAAGGTCCGACACAATTATTCCTGGACTTTGTCATCTTAGCTACTTTTGCATGTAGTCCAATAACTGGAAACTAGGAAAAATGATCAGAGTAGCAGTAGGTTGTGGTTTTGCATAGCTCGCCATAAGCTTCCTCATTCCTGTCAGAAAGTATGTGTGTTTGTTTTTAAAAAGAACTTTAAAACCTCTTTCAAATACTGTTTTTGATGACATTGATTTTTGAGAAATCCTGCAAACAAAGCAAAGAAACTTTCTGAAATAATATTTTCTCATAATGCTATATTTTATGAGGAGTTCCTAATAGCTCACTTTTATTAGAAAATATGTTACATATAGATTTTTTATAAGTACAAGTATCCATAACTGTGATCTTGTGAACACTTTTTCTAGTAAATATCTACCATTTTGAGTAAAGTTGTGTGAAAGACTTGTGAGTTTTATGAGTGCACAGCAACAGGGACATTTGCTGCTTTTAGCAGCTGTTCTTTGCTATTCCCTGTTATTTTTTTAGACTAGGAAATGTGTTTTATGAAAGAGAAGGACTTTCAGCTGTCGTGAGGGTAAGTTCAGCATGCTGCCTTCTCACCATTCTAGGGCTTGGTCCTATTCAGTTTTGTGTGCAGAATTTCTCTTGGCTTCAGTGGTGCTTTTCCACTCAGATGGAGAGGTCTGTTTAACAGTTCATGTGTGCTATTAAAGCTCTATAAAAAGCTGGAAATGGAACATATCACAGGCTTAATTAAATATTCATATGTTATTTCTCTCAGGAGTATTAAAGTAAGAAGGGACAAAGGCTTGGAGGCTACAATGAAGTAGAGAATATTTGAATCCAGTTATGTCAGACAGGATGGGAACCACCTTCCCTCTTAATGGCACAAGGTGTAATTTTCATTATTTCATCTGTCTGAGGCATTTAGAGGAGTGTCATTCAGACTGCTTAAAGGAGTCTGTATGGTATACTAATACACATATCAAACCTTTAAGTTAGTTGATAATCATGCTTGCATGATTTAAATGTAATCCACAATATTGCATAACTAATGAATTACTGAAAGGTTCAGAGTGGGACAGAAAGTAATCAGAATCAATATTTCTGAAATAATGGACATGTCAGAGCTACAGGATAGGGAAACTGATTTTATTTTATTTACGTTTTAATGTGAAGAAACAGGCAACTCTTGAGCATGCAGTAACCTTAGAAGGCAATGCAATATGAACTACTCACAAAGGCATTAAATTTTGAGGGTGTAATTAATAACTAAACTTTAATCTTTTTGGATCAATTAAATATTTGGACAGAATGCAGTGGTCTACTGTGAAAAATCTGTGAGAAACTTGTATATGTCCATTTCTCTACTGTAGTAATTAGCATGCTGCCTAGTTAAAGAGATTTTGATTCCTTGTTCAAGGCATTAATTTTGCTTTCATTTTTCATACTCAGCTTACATTATAATGCTCTTAATAGAGATATATGTTTAACACCACAATCTATACAACAGAGCAAGGGTAGAAACTTGCATACTGTTTGATAATAATACAGTATTTATGAGATCAACTAAATCAAAAGTGTGCTCTGAAAGGGGAACAATACGGAAAACCAGTCCTCACTGTTGCTTGGCTTGCTCCTCCTTAAAATTTCTAGCAATCAGGAAAAATCTCCGTAGGTCTATTACTCATTGCTTAGTTGGCCTTTCACATATTATTATTTCTCTCACCTCTAACCTAGTTCTCCCTTGTTGCAATCTTTTCTGTTTTCCAGAGAGTATCGAAAACAATTCATTGTGTGCTTTCACAAAAAATCTTTCTGAAAATTTGAGAACTGCTATCAAACCTCCTCCTAGTCTTTCCCCTCCTGGATTAAGGCTTTGCAAGCTCAGTTCTTGCAAAGTCTTATGCTAGAAAAGTTTTTTAAAGTTAATTCTTATTTCAGATTCTGGGACTTTCTCCAGCTGGTTCATGAATTGTATTGACATATTATAACCTGCAGTGGTCACAGGGGTCCAGGTAAAGAATTAGCAGATCTGAGTAGAAAGGAAGGCATATTTTGTGTGTTTAACATAAAATGTACTACTTTTATCTAATGCAAAATGATTGCTTCTTAAGCATTTGTACAATTTTATTGCTTGTTTGTGATCCATTCTAATTGCCAGATTATTTTTGCACTGTGTTTGGTTAGTCATTCCCCTTTTTGTATTTGAGCAGGTAATTTTACTTGCATAAGTACATGTGAATTCACTTAATTGCTTAGCTGCATTCAGATTTCTTCTGTGCACCAAGATAATTTAAAATGTACATTCTACACTCTGATGGGTTTGAAGTCTTTTTAGCTTAGTGTAATTTTCAAATGCAAAAAACAGCTCAATCATCTACCAGTTCAATAATAAACATGTCATGCAGCATCTTGCAGAACCTGACCTGATG
The DNA here is from genome assembly GCF_963662255.1 of Cinclus cinclus. Taxonomy (NCBI): domain Eukaryota; kingdom Metazoa; phylum Chordata; class Aves; order Passeriformes; family Cinclidae; genus Cinclus; species Cinclus cinclus. The sequence continues at coordinate 12,530,799 of NC_085046.1, read as the reverse complement.
CATCTTGCTCATTTAAAAATGAATCACTATAACTATTGGTAACTAATTCTGTGAATGGGATTTCTCAAATAACTACCAACCTCAAATCTTCTTGTCTATGCAGATGTACTGTGAGATGTTAAAAACAAAAGTTCGGATGCATGACAGTGTTTTTTCTCTTCTGTCCATAAAGCTTATTATCTACTGTAGGGAGAAATTAATTTGCTCTTACATTGTTTATTTATTAGAATTTCATTTGTCTCTTAATTCCTGTTTATATTCAAGATTCTTATGAATAGACCTTTTCATTATTTGTTCTGATATTTCTCTGGTAATTGAAGTTAAGATCTCTTATCCTTTCTGACATTTTAAAAGTAAGTGTTTGCCCTTTTTAGACTTCTGGAATCTGTGTCCCTCAAGTTGCTGAAGACAACTGCTGATGGCTAATTCAGTACTCTCAGGACTGAATTGCAACAGACCCAGGCAACCTGAAAACAACTACATTATCTATATTGAGTCTATTTATTTTTTAGCCTGATTTTCACTCATTATGATTTAATGGAGTTGGTTATGATATTAAAGCTGATCTTTTAAACAAAGGCTAAGGGAAAAAGATCACTGAATTCTTTCAAGATAAAATGATAATGCTGTAAGTATGATAGCCTAAGAGTGTAAGCAAGGAACAGTTATGGAGAAAAAACAATCTCTCCCATTAACCCAATTGATACAACTTGAAAACAGAAAAGCGTCTGCCTCTGTAATGGGGTTTGTATTCCTGAAGACTTTTTTGTTTTTTAATACTAAATTAGTTAGTTTAATGACAGGTATAATTTCAGTCCTGTAACCCTGTCTGAGTCAAGATTTTAGCCTATTTGCTAGTAATTGATTGTATTTTGTTGTTAACTATTACCTTTCCCCTCCCCCTTAATAAAGCCCTTAAACATGTCCTTTTCCCATGATGATTTTTTCAGTTTCAAATTCTGTCACAGACATACTCCTGAGCTCATAGAAGTATTTCTGCCATGAGTTTATGCCATCTTTTTGTACTGGCATTTAGTAATTTTTGCTAATTCCATAGTTAATTTGATTATGCATCTTTATACCTGTCTTTCCTGGATATTGGATCATTGAGGAATGCATGATCAGGCCAGGCCAGTGTTCTAGAACACACTTCATGTCCTCTAGACAGAGATAACTGGCATTGTACAGATGCTGCTGTACCTAGCAGAGGATTATCTCCTCAATTAAAGCAAAAGATAAGAAGGCAAGAAGTGCTTGCAGTTTAAAATAGCAAGTAAGACACGAGGGCTGGTATTTTGTAATGAGAAATAAAAAGCACACTGATAGTTTCTCTTTTAATGCATTTGATTTTGATTCCCTGTAAAGTAATACTAAACAAATATTGAGAAATATAAAAATATTGCAAAGTACCTGCAGTTGTCTATAGGAAACTTATTGATACCATAGGTTGTTTTTTGTTTTCATATGAAACATGAAGAAGGATTAAAAAAAATTGCCTCAACATGTTAATAGCATTAAATACATATGTGGACTTTGAGACATACCTCCAGATGACACAGATTTTTTTGGTCTATGAAGTTATGAAATTTGTGATCATGGGAAAAAAAAAAGTGTGTTATAACAGTGGATCATTTGATAACTGTGTGTTGTAAAATCCTCCTCTGTGCACAAGTCAAAATATGTTGATTAAAAATTCCGTAAGCGCAAAGTTACTGATGGCATCATAAGCAAGTGAAGAGAACAGCATGTAGAGACATAGAGTTCTTCTGAGCAGCAGTCAAGCTTCATTGCTGAAATGGCTGCTTTTCAGCTGTGTGTAAGAGATAGAGAGCTGTATTTTAAAGATAACATTTTATTACACGCTTGCTTTCGAAGGGTAGCTGTACACTTAGATATACTGGGCTAGTTTCAAACCCCCATTTCATTTTTATCAGGGCTAATTGTGATGGTATTCTAAATGCTTATGTATGCTACAGGAGCCTGCTGGAGCCTCAACTCCACAAAGTAGTTTGTTTATATAAAAAATGACACATATCTAGATACAAATATGGAACTTTAAATGTGCATATAAACATAGAATCCATAGAAATTCTCTTAAAGCCAGTGAAATACTCCACAAAGAGGAATCAAAGTGCAAAGTGTGGCTCAACAGTTATAATTATTTATGAAACCTTGGAGACATGTTACCAGTCATCCCTGTTCATTGTGCTGATTCTCTCCTTCTACCTCTCCAAACTTGGCCATCTTTCCCTTCTTTTGTATGTGAATGAAGAAAGAGGAAAAGTATTGTATTTCCATTGGTTGTGTATCTGGCTGTGCTCTCTCTTTCCCCTGTCTCTTTCTAAATTTAGCCTCAATTTCTTTTCTTGTGCTCAGTCAGCCATGATTTCTTGGTGAAGCACTGGACATCAAGATTTCACATTATGTACATAAAGGATTACATAAAGTTTGATTCATCTAAATATTTATTGTGACACACTAAACCAGTGTATTCCTTGCGTTGAGGCTCAGGGTAGAATGACGTAGAATAACTGCTTGGAGAATGCTAACCTGCTCACTGGGCTTTACAGCATAACTCCTCAGAGACTGGTTCTAAAAAACCTCATGCTTTGCCCATAACTTAAACTTGTCCATCCTTGACTTCACACTTGATAAACAAGGAATGAAATATATATTAGGAGCAAGAGCACGTTTCAATATACTGCAAGCATAGATCACTAAAGAGAATAAATCATAAACCAGAGAACTGTGCTTTTCTCCTCCTGCTTCCTCTCCAAGCTCAATTAAGACTCAACATGTTTTTTCTGCTCCCTAGTTTCTTTTTATCTGTTCTCCTTCTCATGTTTCCATGTCCTTCCCCCCATACTCTTTATCAGATGAGGGATAAAGGATAGTGCTGTGGGATAATGAGGTAATTCCTGGTAGTGTTGGAAGTCCCAGACACCTGGATGATATATTTTTTTCTATCCCAGACTGGGTTAGATAAGACTTTGGGTATTTCAGTGGTATATGTTCAGGTTAAGTCAGTCCTTATGGGACCCAATGAAATTTCTGTGTACTGAAAAATATGCAAATGTCCATCTTTAGATATGGTGGTTTTGGTCTGGAAAATATGATTTATATGACTGGCTAGGAAATAGCCTAGATGTGTAATGAACCAAAGTGTTTAACCTTTGTCTTCATCCCTTCCAACACTTTACAGATGTCTAACCCCTGGCTCTCATTCCTTGGCATAGGTCCAGTTCTGATTTGGCACTGACTCGCTCTCCATATGCAGTGGATACTCCCAATCTAGTGGATTTTAGAATAAAACTGCTTTGCATACACTGTGTAAATGAAATATGAACACCTCTCATCCTTGCAACACAATGTTCCCACAAAAAAATGCAAAAAATACCATTCCAAGGCAATTTTTTTTACAATGGAGTCTAATCTAAATTAGTTCTCAAAGTAGTTTCCATATTTTTAATTTTATGTAGCCATTAGAATTACATGATTATTTCTTTAAAAATTGGATTAATTTAGATTCAATAAAGCAATTATAACCAGCAGAGGGATTAACAATTAAGAGACCTCCAAAAAGGCTAATTACAGGGCTAGTAATTTAACTGACTGTGTGATGATTTAACTCAGATTCCACTTTTTTATGCTTTTGTGTATTCGCTCTTCTCCCTGGTGCTTTAATAGCAAGCTTGCATGCAAATACTTGCTTCTCTGTGACTGAGGCCTGTGCTGCTTTGAGCCAAAATTGATTGCTGAAGTTACACGACTGAAGTGCCTCAGGTGAAAAAAAAAATCACTAGAAGTAAAACATCCAGTAGAGAGCTATGTAAAATGTGCAGCCTGACTGCCACTGATGCTCACAGGATGGAAGAAGTTCTGCAAATAAGGTCAAGAGAATTATCACTCACCCCTTAAATATCAAAGACATACTGTTGATAACATTTGGGGATAATTACAATTGCAAACCACCAGCTACATGAACATATGTGGTCAGATGCTTTTTCTTCCTTAGAGTAACTGCTCTTCAGGCAGTATTATGAGCTCACTCAATCATATTTCAATTAAGAGTATGGATGGCCATGATTGTGTAAATTCCCTTTTCCTTTATGGTTCAGATCTTTCTCCTGGCATTAACTCTCACTACTACACTGGAGTTGTGGAGTCCAAAGGTTTTATACCCGTTGAGGTCACACACGTCTATGCAGTTAATCAATAAACACGGAAACAATGATAATACATCTGTATGCTGATTAAATAAGTAGTTTAAATTTGTTTAATACATGCCAAAATAAATACTGCCACTGTCCTTTCCATAAAACACTGAGGTTTAGGTTCTGATGTTGAAATCAAGGAGGTTTTCACTTAACCTCAGGGGGCTTTGGCTCAGAACTGCAGTCCAACCATTGTGAAATGAAATTTATTTCTACCCTTTTGTAGAATGAAATCCAGAATCATTTTCTCTTATTTAGACTCTAATTCTGTCTTTTTTCCCCCTGGTTTTCTCTTTGAAGAAAAAACAATCAAACAAGACAAAGGAGGATTACAAGTGTCTCTGAAGGGGATGTCATACAGTTAGTCAGTCATCATTTAGCAGCTCATCAGTACAAAAAACTGACTCACGTCTCCCTTTTTCAGTTTTCATTGTCCTTTCCCCACCCTAAGACCTTGCAATCAGCCCCAGCAAGTAACTAGTATTAAAGACCTCCTCCTGCTTTTCAAAAGTGGAAGAAAAAAAATAAGCTTTTAATTTTTTTTTTATTGTCCCATTTTAGTCCCTGAGTCTCAATGGGGCTGTGCAATCTGAAATTTGACCTTTTCAAATTGGATTTGAAGAATGAAATAACAGCAGAAAACCCTTTCTTCACATTTTTGTTCATATACTTTGTGGCTGGCAATCCTACAGTATCCAAGAGTTCAATTAGGCAGTATATGATTGGCAGGTTCCTGAGTTAAATAGCTGGGATGGGATCATATACTTAAAATAGCTTTAAAAGAAAACTGTAGACAGACAATCAGTCAGACAATCTTTTCAGGCGCTTGGAAAGCCCCTACTTTCCTAAGCACTTGCCCTGTAAACGATCTGGAAGTCTTGCACATGAAGTAGTTTAATATAAAAGATTGCTTGGAGGCAGTTAACATGCAAACATACCCCTTGATGTAATATCTAGGGGGCACTTTTTGAAGTTGTTTTTTTCAAAAGCATTGTTGTTGCTCATTATGAGTGTGACATCACTTCCCCTGACCTATTGATATGTATACTCTCTGTGTTCTGACTTTTAACTTTTTTAAGATCAAAGCTTCAGGTCTTCTGAATTCAAGCCCACTTTTCCTTTTGCTCTGTTCATTTCCAATATCTAGAGGAAAAATTTACCAACAAAGCAAGGGAAAAAGAAAGGCAAAAAAAAATCCCGTCTTCCTCTGTTGCTAGATTCTGCAACCTGTTGGGCAAAACTTCCCTACATTTGTGCTGCTATACTGAGTTAGAAATCTCAGTTCTGAAGCCTGTGTATGTCAGGAGAAGTAGGAAAGGATGTCTTTCTTTTCTGTTCTTGAAAGAGTATCACTGCATAATGTACAATTGTCCATGTTTATTCATAAAAATTTACAAAAAATAAGCTTTTACATTGGGAACTGAAGAGTAAAGAATAACTTCCAATGCCCCTCTCTTTTGTTTTGCTTTCCTAATTATAAACATTCATCTCCCTTTGTATTGCAGCTCATGAGTTGGAGCTTTTGACCAGCATGCAGAAAACCTCAGTTTAGCTCCTAAATTCAGTCGATTTAAATCCAGGTTTCTTCCCTTTGAAGAGTGCCCTGTTACTCCTCTAGACACTCTCTATCCCTTCCTTTAAAGCTTACAAAAACCTACAAAATGCCCCCCGGGACCCATTGAGGAGGGTTGGATGCTTTCTCCACCAGTCCAGGTGTCACTTGGGAGGAGATGCACCCATAGGTTTGCCTTTGTGGGTGCTCCTGTGGAGCTGAGAAGGATGCCTTGGAATCATCAAAGCAGAAAGAGAGAAATTGGACCAGAGTTGTCCCAGGTCCAGTGAGTGCTCTGTTCATAGTACAGTATTTTATATATGATGCCATGGAGTGATCCTCATGAGAAAGTTTTTATACCCCTGATCTGGAGTTCATGAAATCCCAGAGAAGGGTGGGATTTAGTGGCTGCATCTCCTTTCTCTGAGTGTTTCCTGCCAGCTAGCTCTGAGATCCTCCTCACTATGCTGGTATTGGGATGATTTCAATGCTATCAGGGGGAGGCAGAGACCAGAAGATCAGAACACAGATATATGGGGATTTTTTTGTGAATCAGAGATGAACTCACATATTAAACACTGCCAAAAATTTTGATATCACCCTTGATCAAAATGTGTTTAGGCAGAAGAGCAAGAAGTATGGTAATAAATATGAAACAGATCTTTATGTAAACATATACTAAATAAATTAAGACCTTTTATTTCAGATGAGAGACAACAAAATAAAGAGAGTAGGAATATAAGAGAGGGCTAGAAAATTAAAATCAGAGAAGGGAATGAGAATAATTTTCTACCATTTTTTTACAATACAAGAGCTGAAAACTACCATGCAGCAAGAAGCCAGCGAAACAATACATGGCATTTTTTCTCACAAAGTGTTATGGAGACAAAAATATGAGTGGATTTTCAGGTTATTATGCATATATATGTGTGCACGCATGAAAATGCACACACACAAGACACAGGAACATATAGATAAGTAGCTACTAGATATAATTGGCCTGATTCAGTCTTTAGTAGGGGAATTCTCCAAATCTCTGGATGGAAAATGCTGCAGGCACATCACAAAGTATTAGTCCTGTACTGTGTCTGTTTCTGTACTCTTCCCCTAAGCACTCCATGTGCTCTTTGTGACCCTCTGTTCACACCTACACAGTGTGATGAAAACTGAGTCACGGAACAGCAGGTTCCTGGGGCAGCATGATGGGACACCAGCAGAAGGAGCTTACAGACTGCAACTACCAATATTGTACAGACCTGTCTTTAGAAAGGACACAGGAAATCCATGAATGCAGCAGGCATTGAGGAAAACTGAGTTTGCAGGAATTGGGGCTGAGCTGAAGAGTTATGGGAGCATATACCTGAATATATACCTGAATACCTGAAGAGAAACTCTGCTTTTAGCAAAACAACCATAGGAAGATTTTATAGGGCAAAAGACTGGGTTTCTAATCCTCTAGAGTAACTGACAATATACAACCCACGGAGGACGTATAATGTTAATTTTCTCTCTCTTTTCTAGTTGAAGAGTTGGTTAAGTGTAAGTCTAAATTTACAAACCAACACAGAAAAAGCAGACCATGCTTGAGACTTTTCTCTGAAATTAAAGTTTTTGAAGTTGATACTTTTTAGACAAGAGGACCAGGAATAAATGATGAGTATCTATATATCTTTATATGTCTCTATTTTCAGTTTGATATGATATTATGATATTAACAGCTTCAAGCCCATGACAACTTTCTGTGTGGTACAGAATGAGTTAGGAAGATCCAAGACATTACCAGGAGAACTACAGAGACTTATGAAATATAACGTGCAAAACTTCCAAGAATACAAAATTTTCCCTACTCTTTCTTATTCAAGGAACCCACTCTGAAGATGTATAGTACTGATTTTCAGTAGACTTGAAGGAAATAGGCATGTGGCTTCTTCTGTAACCTGAGGACTAGCATAATCACACTGAGAAATTATTCTAATTTTGTTAGAGGATTACTTCCATGAGGGTACAGAGCCCCTACTGAGTGGGAAATTCTCACCTGTCCAAAACAATGACCTGCAGCTTCAGGGAGATTAAAGAAAAAGATCTGGGTCGTAAATTTGTAGATGGCTTTAGCTGGATGTTTATTGCTTGTTCTGATTACAAGACAACATGATACTATTGGAGCATAAAAAACCCCCAAAACCATGAAGCATATAGAAAGTCTAAGTATTTTGTTTTCCATAAATGGGAGGGATTAAAATATGTTCTAAAATACATCTCCCATTCTCTCAATGTGTTCCTTAGTGCATTTTTCACTTACTGATGTTATTTTTCATCACATAGTTTTATTCCTTTTAGAGGACTGTATCTTAAGCCATTTGAGCAATTATTATGAGTCTGCCACCATCAACAGGAGGAACTAATCCCCCAGTTTTTTAAGTCTTGTAGAAGTAAATATCTGCCATATTTTTTCCACTTTTGACCGACTTATATCTGGACTGCTTTGGTGAAATCAAATTAATGTTGAGCTCCTAAACAGCCCCCAAGTCTTTTTAGACTTAACCCTTAAAAGTAAGATTTTTTACATTTAGCCTAAACCAAGCGTTCCAAATTTTTAAAATTAATTTCACCCTTAAATTCCAGTTTCCTTCTATCTCATTATTAAGAGAACCTTTTGGTATCCATCCCATACCACTGCATTGCAGACATCTAACTATACAAATTGCATCCAGGTTTCATAGGCAATGTCAGGTCACAGCTGGGAATCCTGATGAAAGAAATATATTATTTTGTTCCATACCAAGGACTCTGATACAACCACTTGTTTTTTGTTTTGTTTTGTTTTGTTTTGTTTTGTTTTGTTTTGTTTTGTTTCAGTTTGTTGTGCACATTCTGTGTACTGTAATAGCAAAAATGAAAGCGACTTTTTGTTATCCTGCCTACTTCTGGAGCTTTTGGGAATAAAATAAAAATTACACTCTTCCCTAACAAAAGGCATGAAACACAAGAAGGAAGCAGGGAGTTGGGACAGTAGTGTGGGGTATGATCTGCAACAAGGATCAGATCCAAAACTAGCATTTGGAAGTGATGAACAGAAGAATAATTGTCTGGAGACCAAGTGAGGTAGGGTCAATGCAGGAAGTCACTGAAACTTGCTGGCTTGCAAATAAAGACTGTCAAAAACCCTCAGCAAAACAAAACACTACAAAAAGCATCCCCTTCAAACCCTCCCTGTGAAGGAATGAAGCAGTATCCAAAGGTTTTGCTTTCCTTATCTCACACAGAAAATCTGAGTAATCTCCTTTTAAAGAATATCATTACAACAGTTTGTTGTGGGAATAAATCAAGCTTAGTGTTGGAGACTGGAGTCCTGTTGGTATCACAGAATCACTAGGTTGGAAGAGACCTTCAAGATCATTGGGTCCAACCCATGCCCTAACACCTCAACTAAACCATGGCACTGAATGCCACATCCAATCTTTTTTTTAAAACAGAGATGGTGACTCGTCCACCTCCCTGGGCAGACAATTCCAGTACTTTATCACTCTTTCTGTAAAAAACCTTTTCCTAGTATCCAACCTGTATTTCACTTGGCACAACTTAAGACTGTATCTTCTAACAAGTTCCATTGCAAGGCAAAGGGTGAAGAGTTCCATAGCAGGTCCTAACACTTATGATAGTCAATTTATCAACATTACTATAATGTAACTTTTCTACTGAAAGCTTGGTTCCATAATAATTTGCCAGATTTTAGTATTCCTCATGTCCGTACTAAGAGGCAAAGTTCTAGCTGTTTTCTGCTCCTGCATGTGCTGCAGGTTAAGTACATGTCAGCTGTATAATCTGCAGGTAGGGTAGAAGTTTTTTGGTGTGCCATATTATGGACAGGCACTGCATACAATAGGTTCTGAAATTCCTTACTGTGTTTGAAAGGTTGAATGAATTCTGTAAAACATAAGGTCATTTCTGAACTCCCTAGAAACCTGACCAGGGCTAGAGCAAAAATCAGCTGTAGAGCAGGTGATCTGAAATGGCAGAGACCTCTGGATGAAAAGGATGCTCAGAGCTGTCAGTGAGGGAGGAAGAAGAAAAGCTTTCACGGGGCAGGTCAGAAGACTGGTTCACTGGGAGAGAAGTGAGATCACTGGATGCCTTGGTGCAAATCTCACTTTTGTTCTCATACAGATACATGTTTATCATCTTCAGTTATCATCCTTCAATAAGTGAGTGGTGTTTAAAACTCGGGAGCCTCTGAGAAACATTATTACTGAAACTCAGTTCACAGTCTACGTGTCTACCTTTTGCTTGTTCTTGTCTCATTAGAGCCACTTGAGTCCCCACCAGCCTGAATGGAACAGGAATAGGAGAATTGATTATTTTATGTGGAAAACTATTACGCAGTAGACTATACAGCTACAGTTTCATATTTTCACACCAGTCTATCCCCAGCTCACGATTTTACAAAAGTTCCCCTATGTTCCTCTCACAAATGATGTGAAGAAAAGTTTTGAGAGAAGAAAAGAGTATTTAACTGAAGACTTTCCTTGCAGTGAGGGTTGCCCAGTGGTTTAGTGGAGGTAATTTAATTTCTTCTGGACTGGCTGTGTCCTGGCTGATGCAAGCCCCTCTTTGTGCTCTCTCGTGGTGCTGAAGCTGCTCCAGCGTGGCCATGCAGAGCTTCCGTCTGGATTTAGTGACATTCAACACAGATGAAGAGCTGCCATGCAGGAATGTTGGGGACAGAAATGACTTTTTCTTATTGCTTTTTCTGAGAGAGGTAGCACTGCCAGACCCCTTTCATTGTACACACCAGAGCACGCAGCAACTGCTCAGGCTATTGATCAAATGAAGAAATGCTGTCAGCCTCTTGAAGTCGGAACCATTAAAGAGAAATATGGCAGGTGAATACAAGTCCAGCCATGCACATCTCTGCGAGTCAGAGAGAAGCTCTTCTAACTCCATAGACTTTTTGAATCAATTTAACTTTAAGACATCAAGACGTACACAAAAAAAAAACAGACAGAATATATGAAAAAAAGTAATTGAATTATAAGAATGCATCATATTACAGTATTTCAATCACATTCCTGCCACACAGGGAGCCAGTCAGAAAATTTCCTATGTTTTACAACCTAATCCATGTACTTTGCACTTCAAACTATTCTATGAAACAACTGATATCCTGAAAAATGTTCCAAAAATAAGATCAGGAAGTGAGCTTATGTTGTGGGTTTTGGAGCTCAGCAGTGGGAAGAGGCTTGTTGGTATTGCTGTGTCTCAGGTCAGATTTTTAGGAGTTGTAAAAATTCTTCCTGGAGCTCAATGTGTATTATTTGTCTACAACTTACATGTGATTTTTTTCTTAAGTACCTTTGTAGTACCATTGACTCTCTTCTGTCCTACACCCTCCACATACACATTCCCATCAGTTTTTTGACCACATCTCATAAATCAGCTCCTTTTCCATTGTACCTGCTGCTATTTCACAGCTGACTGTAGCTTGCTGTCCTTTCGTTGGGCTCTTTTACTTGTCTCTCATCGCCCAGATTTCTACTGCTGGATGGGCAGACACCTGGGCTTTTACCATTATGTCTGTACTATGGAGTGATCTCACATCACACCTTTTCCTCACCCAACAGCTATATTTTGGGGGACTACTCTGCATTAAAAATTCTCTACAGTCTTTTCTGGTCTTTATATGCCAGTACCATCATGTAATTAATTCCTGTCAATTTACTATAATTTTTTTTTTAATTTGGCATGGGAATTGGTTGCCTTATAGCTCCTTTATCTAAAACGAAAAGCATTTTCAGGTCTTTACACATTAAAACCCGTTTTTTTTTCTATCTATAGGTTTGCTATCATCAAATTAAATAACTTCAAATTGATACATCATTCAGGGATATATTTTGCATGAAAGGCACAAATCAGAATTCATTTACAAAGTCCAATATGTTATTCTCATCTTGAGGCTGGCCTCTTTCAGAGACAGTAACACACACCAGAGCCTCTCATGTTATCTTGTTACTATGGAAACAGTGATGCAGAGCAGTTATGGGTAGAGATCTGTGACATTCGAAAGCACAGTATAAAACTAATACACTCCATAGCCTGCACTTTTATTCATCCTTAGTGCTATAGAGTAGTATAGCGTAACAGTTGTGATAGTTATCTTGCTCATGTGTATGGGCAAGCACCATAATGTAGAGGAGGAAATAATAAAAGGAAAGTTTGAGAGTGAACAGGGAATAACGAATCAGACCTTTTGCCACCGATTTATTGTGTGTCTTTGGAAAATACTTTTGAGCAAATCAGTCTTGTCTCAGTTCCCCAGCTGTAACATGCCCTCTTTTTCATTCTCCTATTGTTTTCTCTATTTAGGTAACAAAACTTTTGAGGTAAGAATGCTTCCTGCTGTCGTTTTAGAGTGCATGGCATAATTTTGGGAAGGGTTTCATTAGGCAACAGCAGTGCAGAAAAAAGGCATAATATATCTACTGTAATAAGAGATATAAAAAGACTTTGAGCTGGTAGAAGAAAAGCCTAGGCTATAAACAAAATTGTTTCACATGGTAGATGGCATTCATTCTAGAGTGTTGGAATGGTCAGTGGAATAAATATTTATACCCTGTGGAAGTAACTAAGAAGAACAGAAGGTGATAATAGAATATGATATGCAACCACAAAAAATAATACCACATTCTGATGTTTGTGTGCAGGAAAACTCATCTGTTTTTTTCTAATTATAAAAATTGGTGCAATGGCAGAACACCATCTTCCTCTACCCAATTTGCCATGCTTCTATCTGTAGACCATCCTAATTTCACTATCACAACTTCTCAACTGACTTTTAACATGGACGAGATGTTTCTGATTTTTTTTTTTGTGTTGCAAGCACAGATTATGTCGACTGAAGCTTCCTGTTGGAGCTGGTTGTTGAATATTCTTTTTATTAAGTAAGATGTGCATGTAAGTATTTCTTTATTCGTTTTACTCTTTAGTCGTCCTCACAGATTTTGTATTTCTGATGAAGTCCTTAGCTAGCAGATACAGAAAATTTTTAGCAAGAGAGATTGATAAAAAGAATATCAGCTCAATGAATATGTTTACTGTTTACATATTTGTATTGTAATGCCTGGAAAGCGGAACCACAGGCCAAGCTGCATTTTGGTAGATGCCAGACAAACACTGACTAAGGCAGCTACTGTGTTCCAGTGATTCAAACTTAGAAATTAAAATATCAAAGCAGGGTGGAACAGAACAAAAAGGGGCATTTGAACTTCAGCCTCCCGCTTTTCTTGCTACTGTTAGCTTACATGAGGTATGTGCCAGATTTGTGTTTTCTGTGCTGATAAGCCTTCACCTTCAATTCCTGGTAGCAATTGTGAAGCGACACTCTTTGAAATACTTCAGTTGCTTTCTGCTATGGCAACTATGAATTAATTGATGACTGATGGTTAAAAGGATTGTTGCCTACGTAAAGATGTTTTGTTACCTTGAATTCAGGAGAGACCTTACTATCTATACTAATTTCTTTATTTAGACTGCTTGTTAGTTCTCATGGTGTAGGGTTTTCCACAATCAGCAGTTTGTTGGCCATGCTCAGATTCTTCAATCCTGGAAGAGAGTCTGAGCTCTTCATGTACCCCCATCCCATTTCCTCTTCTCGTGAAATGTGTGATTTAAATATACATAGTTTTCTGACAATCAATGTAAAAATGGGCAGGTTTTTTTTTTTTTTTTTTTAGTGGTTCTCCTAACTGTTTAATTATTATGGCTATTATTCTAAATATCAGCATCTAAAAGTCTTGGGGAAAGTCCAGCTCAGCCTTCTTAGTATCAAAATAATCTATAGACTTCTGATGCAACACACAAGAATAAATCCTAAATGTGAGACACTGATAAGGTCAGTGTGGTGAGGCTTGGATAAAGGTGTGATATGCAAAAGTAATTTCAGTCAAAAAATGTTCTCATTCTTGGGCTATGGGATTAGTCTATTACTATTTGCCGCTGCCCAGCACACTTACAAATTGTCCTGTGCTTTACATATAGATAAATCTTAATTTCTAAATTTCATACAGTAGTTTATTTGTCACAGGAGAAGGAATTTGAACATTGGAGAGTTGTACATGATCTCTCAAATAAATTACTTCACTAAGTGAATGGCAGTATATTCTTTTCTTACAAATCCCTTTTGTTTCCTGTGGTCAGGGAACTTAATTCTTCAAGAATAACAGGTAATATTATATGTCTTCTGAAGATTGTAGCAAAAGTTAGTTCATACATGTGGTCCCAGTCCTTCACATTGACCCAAATCCTTTGTCTTGGTCTGCCACACAGTAGCAGGTCTTCATCTCCTCTAATTTCAGGCACCTTTATGCTAGACATCTAGATTGAGCCAACTCAGCTTCATTACACTTGCTGTAGACTCCTATGATAGGATGACATGTGCTTTATTTTGAACTGCCTTAATTTGAGAGTCTCTGTTTATGAGTGGATGAGATGAATTCCCCCAGTATGCTTTATTACAAACATGTTTATGTTCTATGTTTTCTTTGTATGCATATTTACAAGTGTCTGAAATGTAAAGGAAACCAAATGAAATACATTCCTTGCTTACTCTGCAAAAATTTGTTAAATGACATCCTGGAATAATGCAGAGACCTGGATCTGATATGATTAGAAATTATTTTTAAATACAAAATCTTGAATGGATATGTTTTGCTTAATGGCTCATTTTATGATCCTGAAAAAGGCCATGAAATCTAAGCAATTCTACTGTCCTGAAAATAAGTAAAATGTAATGCCTGGAGAGATAGGAGAATGTCTTGATTCAGAAACATTTGAGAGGCAGAGATTGATGCGTTTATGCACTATGTGCTCAGCACTTGACATGTTTGGTGATGCTTTAATAAGAAACCTCAACATATACTCTTCATTTTCTCTCTTCTTTATTGCTGGGAGATAAATTTCCAATAAAAGTGTAGGGCATGCACTTTTTCTATTGAGCTTCCAATTGCCAAGTCAGCAATACAATCTATTTGGCATTGATTCTGCTTTCTGCTGCAGTAATAGTAATTGAAAGAAAAATAGTGTAACTTCAGTGTATTCAGAACAAATTTGTCATGACTGAGCTCCTGTGGCAGGGCCTATTTTGCAAGCAGCCAATCTCCACCTCAGTCTCAAAGGATCCATGTTGCAAGAAGTGAGCTGGTCTATCTGGTAGTGGATGATTTCTTGCACTTGATCCATCTGTACAAGAAGAGCTTGGACCAACACTACTTTGCAGAGGACTTGTTGACTCTTCCTCTCCAGAGAGCTGTGGAGTTTGAGTGGAGCAAGGCTCTCAGTGGAGCATTAAGAGACTGAGTGTTATAGCAGTCTCAGATTGAATCTCAAGTGTCACAGGAGACATAGGCTGGATGTTTCTGCAGGGCGTTTCAGTGGGACTCAGGAAATGCCATATTTATACATTTGTGTGCTTTCCCCATCCTCTTGTTTTAGCTGAAAGCCAAAGACATCTGTCCATCTTATCTCCCAAAAGTGTTGTCTGATTTTACAGTGGCAAAATTCAAGCACCTTTTGAGATAGAATATAATTAATTCACCCACTTGAATGGTGGGATAAAAATCACGATTTTTCCTTCAGAACATGATAAAAGTTATGACAGGCTTAGAAAGGGGAAGGATGAAAACAAACTAATGAGTAGCCTGTATTTGAATCTCAGCCTCTGGGAATACTAACAATGATCAAGCTGATGCCAGGATTTGAAAATAGTTCATTTCACCAAAATGGTGGTAAATGGCAACCAAAGATCCATGCAGTTCTAGATTTCAAGGGCAACTGTAGACATGACATTTTGGCACAGGCCAAAAATGAACCACAGGGTTTTGAGACTTAGCTAACTTCACTAATAACTTCTCCAGAGGATGACTTGCCTCTGACAGAGCTGCTGTGCTAATTTTCCCAAGCTGAGCACTCACCTCATTTTTCTTTCAGGTAGTAGATGTAATGCCTTTCAAACTTTTGCAAATCCATAGCACTTCATTACCAGACCTGGACTTTGGTGATTAATTTGTTGAAGCAATGAGGTGCTGCCTGAAAAAGGACTTCTGAAGAGCAAAACAGCCCAAGCAAGCAGCTCTTGACTATGGAAGTTTTCTTTTGCTGCTGTGGTATTCTATCCATGTGGCTGGTCTGGCGGGAAATTAAGAGAAATGCAGTGATAAACATGAAAGATAGAAAGACTAAGAGTCTTGAAAAAAAGTAAGTGGCTGTTCTTTATAGTGACTTGAAAACTTTAGGACCTGTGTTTTTCCAGACATAAACAGATTCTTACTACTTGGAATTTGAGCTTATTGAGTTGGGAGAGGTGATTGTCTTACACAGTGGTACTTTTAATATCTCTTCAAAGAGCATTGCTTTACTTTGTTATATTTTCTTTGTGATTCCTGTACACAAAATTATGTAAATTCTGAGGCAATAACATTTTGTAAGGCACTAAGGTCAGTGAGATTCAGATAACATACCGCAGCTCTAGGCCAGCAAGGTGTAGAGGAAATGAAAAACTGAGGTAGCTACCGGACATTGACTTGTGCAAATGGATTGTGTTAAATTCCTTTATTGAAGTAGGAAACAATATGGAACAATAGGAGTTTTGAATACAAAAGATATTTTAATTATTTCTGTACTTACATAAAAATATAGCCTGTTTCTTTAGGATACAGAAAGTTTCAGGTGTTTCACAATGTGTCTGAGAGCAGTAACAAAGAAAGGACCAATTTAGTTAAGAGGGAAATTATGATTTATTTCAGTAGAGTTGTAAAACAAATTTCACTGACCTTACACAAGAGCAGTCTTTGAAGGGCAAACTTTGTTCTCCTCCCTTCCTGTGCTAACCTCTTAAAGAAGTGATTAAATATTCATTCCAGCAGTTATTTTTTCTCCTTTTTAGAGTGTTTTGCCTTCTTGCAAGTGAGAATTCTAGTACCAAGAGTAAACTTTTTGTTGTTTGTGTGTATGGCACTTCCACTGAATAGTAATGAATGGAGAGTATACTGAATGGCAAGTTGAAATTTATTCTGGATTATAGGTTCCTGGGCGTTCAATTATCCTTTACTATAACCATGTCCTGCAGTTTTTTTCATGCTATGGCTTCATCTGTGGGCCACCTGCCATCAAGGTTGCGCAGAAGCTGTGACTCAAAAGACCCCTGTTACTACCAAACAAAATTATAAGCAGAGAATAAATAGAAAAGATGTGTTGCCCGATTTAAAATGTAGATTTTCATGTATGGCTGTGTGCCTTGGTTTCCCTTGGACCTGGGAAATTACCAGCTTGGGATAAGAAAAATCAGGTGTAATCTAAAATCAAAAGTGAAGAAAGAGAAAAACCTCTTATGAGGTTTTCAGTCAACCTTTTAAACTTAAGTGTTAATATATAAGTTAATACTTAAGTGCTTTCATGGACCAAACATTGAATATTTCTTAATTGATGTTGATTGATCATATAGAGAATTGGACCAAAACTCTAAATCCGTACATCACCTGGCATGTTTACTGATTATAATATTTTTCAGACAGTCAGCACAAATATTCTGCCTATGATGATGGTAAATTGACTTTGGAGAGTTCTCTCCATTGTGAAAGAAAAACATTCATTTTTTGTTATATCTCTTCTCAGGGAAAGAATACTGAGAAACAGAGTCTACTCTTCAGAAGGGAGGCTTTGTGTCGTTATTATAAACTTAGAGACAAAGATAGAAGGAAAAGAGTTACATCACCATAACAGTTCAATTTTTCTGTGATTAAAGCCAGCCTCTATCTTTACTGAAAGGTTCTACAAGTACACAGCAAATCAGGCCAAGTGTGCTCGCTCTTCATGAGAGAGTCCTGCAGAAGGACCCCAGACTGAGAGCAGTGAGGTGGTTCTGTATTTCTGAAGAAAAGGAATGTATTGTATCCTCTTTTGAATGCTGGTGGAGGTCCAAGAAGGCTTGTGCTTCAGTGTTTTCAAAGAAAAGGCAAAAGAAAATGTCTTTCTGCTAACTTTTTTACCAAGGAGAGATGATGGCAGAATACTACAAATACTTTTGAGGAGCATCTCAAAATCATACTGAGAGTGTGAACACAAACATGCTTTATAATAGAGCCATACCTGAGATTTAAAAGTGTGACCTAAGTCTTTCATAATGTGGACTGCATTTCAATACAGATCATGCCCCCTCCCATCCATGGACACACAGCCTTCTTCCTTTCCTCCCAGAGATCAAATAGGATATGTATGGCAAGCTCAGCAGTTCTTGGCATGGAAAAGCACTATGTGATAAATAAGTAATAAATTGATATTTTAATTAAAGCTTCTTTTAATGAAAGTTAGCACCTGAAAAAGGTGGAGAGACAGATGTATGTGACCAGGAAGCTCTCTGTAGACCTGCAGAAACCACTTCCCAGAGGCTTATGCAAGAAGCAGAAGCTTACATTATAAAAAAGACCTATTCTATCTCTAAACAGATTTACATGGTCAGTGCAGGACTGACACTGCTTGGAATGTAATTATGTGGCCTGAAATTCTTGTGTGACAGTGCAGACTGCAGTCCTGTGGTCCACTGGCCAAAGGTGCAACTCTGAAATGACTATTTGACTTCACTCTTTCTTAGAACTAGTGTGCAGTTTTTGTTAAATACAGGTCAGGAGATCATTATATGAATGACTGCCTGTTGGGACTGTTCCTGCCTTTTCTTTGGGCAGAATTTTTTTTTACTGCAGTTGGTTTCTGTCTATTTATGTTTCTGTAACACAAAGGCAGGTATGCTAAGGTAAGGGCAGCTGCAAGCTGTTCAATTTTTTTGACTGCTCTCTGGTTTCTGAAAAGTTACTGGAACAAAAATCAGTAAATGTTGTATGCTCCTTGCTTATTATTATCTAGTTTTGCTCAGATATTCAGTGCATGAAAGAAGTATGTAGATTTTTTTGGTAGGAAATCTGAAGGTATAAGTGGTAAAATTAATTCACGGTCTTCCTTTCTGTTGATTTTCCTTGCTCTTTGCAGAGAGGGGGTTTAGTGCACTCATAATGGCTATGCTTTTAAATAGGAATATATCCAAGTGACTGAAAGAAACTTCACCTTTACACATTCAACGTAGTTCAGCCCATGTATTAATATTCCTTGCATTTACTTGTCCATCTCCTCAGAGAGCAGATTAAAATTAAAATTCTGCCAAGGTTAGGTAGCAGAAAGGATTAGTGAGCTAGGTCTTCACCTCTAGAGAGAAAGGTGACATGAAAATGATTGGACTGGACACATCCTTATTCTGGAAACTATTTGTATGGATAAAAAATTCTCCATGCAACTGACAGCTTGTGCTGAAGAGATATCCAGGACCAAAACAGCAAAAAGGCTGAAGGTCAGGATTGAAGTGCAGCACATTGAGAGGGTTATGCAGACTTTTCGTGTTTATCTCAAGCTATTAGCATTTCATTTTCAAGATCAACCCTTTACTGGAAAAACTTTAAAAACTATTGTGCGCAATCCTCCCACGCAAATATCTTTTCAAAAGCTCTGAAGTAGGAAAAAAACCACCAAACCCAAACCCAAAAAACTGGTCAATGAAATAAAAACCTCCTTTTTCTCTTATCTTATAACTTCTTTGTAATTGAAAGGCTAAATGTAATATCTCATTTTTGAGGAAGAACTTCAATGGGATTTTCTCTTAGAGGAGGAGAGAAGTATCTGAGCAATAAAAAATGAGCACTGCACTACTTAATTTCATGCCTGTGTCAATTTTAGGAATTGAATATTTGGCCTAAATTGTAAGGATGAAGATAACTATAGTAAGTACAGGAAGGGGACCAGTAAATGTAATTGAAGGAATGCCCTTTCCTGCATAACTCACCTTGCAAATCTTTCACAAAAAACAGCAGAAAGTAAGCTTTCAGAACTTGTCCTTGCTTTTTGTTGCCATATTGTTATTGTATGGAAAAACTGGGGCATTCACACACATTATATACACAGTCCATTAAACTTATGTGTACATAAATATATAGAAATTATACACAAACATAGCCCCAGATCGTCACCACCCTTAAATACAGTATCTCCACTGTTTGATTGCTATTAGCAGGAAAACCCCACCAACGATGCAGTAATCTGTGCTTCTGAAAAATGTAAATGTCAATTTTTGGTCTTTAAAAATTATTAAGCCTAGTAAAAGATAGCAATTTCCAGTGTTTGCTTGCTTGGTAAGATGCAGGAGAGTGAGCATTACTCCTGAGAGCTGCCATTGGTTAGCTGGAGGGAAAATGGATATCAATTATACATAATCTAAGAAGCCTCTGCATAATAATCAGGCCCAGTAGGGGCTTTGGGGCAGCTTCGTTATTCTCTTGTAAACACAAGAGCCCAGATAGACATGTCAGTCAGGAGTAGTGGCTGCAATTCTTCCTTTTTAACACCTTCACATTCTATTGCTTCAATATGCAAACAAGGCTGTTTAGCTGAGGGTTGAGGCTGTGCTAATGAGCTCCCTGCACTAACCCTGAAGTAAAAAGGTTCTGTTTCACAGCTGCTCAGAGACTAGCTCCTCTGGGCATGCTCAGGTATTGGAAAATAATTCCTTTTAAACAGAGAAATGCCAATCAGGATTTCTTGCATTCTCTTCTCTTTGCTCA
Organism: Cinclus cinclus; assembly: GCF_963662255.1. Lineage (NCBI taxonomy): Eukaryota > Metazoa > Chordata > Aves > Passeriformes > Cinclidae > Cinclus > Cinclus cinclus. Next base: position 12,510,385 of record NC_085046.1, on the reverse strand, counting down.
GCGTGCTAATGTAATTACCTCCTAACTTGTGAACTTTTTATGGTGGTGAAAAAATGTTTTGTCTTTGAATTATGTATTTTTGTCACCAAAAAGAAGAGAGGGCTTGGAAATTTTAACAGATGTAAAAATCATATTCTCCTTTGTTCCTGGAGGACCATAACTAAGAGTAATTTTCACATTTCCTTCTTAAAGGTGGACAGTCCTCTTATCCCCTCCACCTCAATGCATTTCTCAATTTCCAGCATAATTTCCACTTCCTTTTAGCTGGTCCATGTAATAAGCGACCGAAGAGGCTCCTAGGGCAATGCTGCCAGTTTCATTCCTGCTTGTCACTGGAAAGGCCAACTCCTGTTGGTTTAGGATCTTGACTCTGTCCTAAAGCTAGGTTTGAAGGCATTGCTGAACTTAACCAACTGCATAATTGCCTTGGTAAAGAGGCACAGACCCCATGATAATCCTTTATGGATGAGCCAACATTTACGACTCATGGCACAAAACATGACGACCTCTCGAATATCCAATTATTCTTATGAATAAAGTAGTCTTCTGCCTGGAACAGTCAGGAATCCCTGCTGGGTTAATTTAGTGTCTGGTAGAAATCATTAGGGTTTTCTGTTTAAAATAGGGCAGTGTATGATTTCTGATACAACTCAGTGAGATGCTCCCTGTCTTCCTTCATTCATCCACTCACTCCTCCCCAGGACTGTGCCTTCTAGCAACATGACACCTGAGAGCAGACCTATAGACAGAGTCACAACATTCCTGTCAAGTGAAAGTTACAACTATCTCAAACCATAACATGTTCCTGTGAAGAGAGACAGCACATTTGTAATATTTAGCAGTCAATAATGTGATCTACTTTTTTTCTCTTTGTTTTTGGTGGGATTCCTAATGGCTGTCTCCATGTGTGACAATCCACATTACTGAGTCACTGGGAAAGTCTTAGCTTTGTAATGTTTCAACACTTAAATTATTTATTGTGTTAGCTTTATGGCATATTAAAACCCTGGTTAGACAGGTAGAGCCAACTCCCCTCTGCCTTGCTGAAGCTCATTAAATGGCCATCATAACTGGACAGGCTTAATTGTGCTATATCCAAATAATTCTGTCATTTGGATTCAAATCCAAGACAAATGGCCTACCCAGAAATCTCACTTATTTGACTGTGTCTGGCAAATGATTAAAGTATGCTGCAAGCAGTTTACTTATGGCATGTTGGTGAAAATTTACAAGTGAAATTAAGAAACTTAAATAGGATGAGACTTGCCTGTTTCAGAGTGTTTTAAAATTATATCATACCATTCTAGTACTAGTATCCTCAGACAGCAGAAAATTCATTTATTCATCCTTTTAAAAAGTATTTAAGAAATAATAATTGCCAGGGTTACATTCAACTGTAAGTTTAGAATTCAAATTTTGCAGCTCAGAGGATAAGTGACTGAAAAAATATCTGCTTTCCATTCAGGTCACCTTTCCAAATGTCAGTTTACAACTCTTCAGTTTACTTTACATGGTCTAAATGATGAGCTTTAAGGCCTGTTATTATGTAATTATTCCATTGTCTTATAGCTTCTGCTAAGAAAGAAGGTTGAGGTAATTAAACCACTTTTCTGGGACTCAGAGGACCCTCTCTTCTTCTGAAAAGTGTCTGTGTCAATTTAGACAAGTCACTTGACACAAAAGTGTTACAAAACACATTTAGGAATTTAGATACTTTTGCAAGAATTCGCTTGGTCCTTCCTCTTTATGTAGTCATTATCCCTTACAGCAGGATTACAAATGTCACAAGGGTCTGTGAGTCAGAGAAGTGCCCAGCTCCAGCAAGTGTAGAAAGGTTTACACTGAACACATCATTTTTATTTCCTTCATTTCATATTTTGCTCTGTCTAATTGTACTTCAAGAAATTAGAGCTAGAATTCCTCATGCTATGATTATGTGGTAAAAAACCATCTGAGGTGTAAAAATAACATTCTGACTACTAATTTTCTACCATCCATCTATCAGGTAAGGTTTATTTATACACAGTATAAATGTCACACAGCTTCCTACAGAAATGAGATTAGTCATTAGTCATTAGTTAGATTAATATGTATATTAAAAGAACAATGAAATATTTTCACTCCATTCATAAACAATTTACCATTGAAATTTTTGGTCCTACAAGAGAAAACAACATGGTTTTGGCACCAAAGTGAATGAAACCCCATTAAAATAGCAAGTGAATGGTAGTTTATGATTAGGGGAATTTTGCAGTGGTTTTATATTTGGTTTTGATAGCTAAAAGAAGAAAAGATTAAGTAATGCAAAGGTTCACCTGTAATACCAACGTGTTCATGGTCACCATGGACCCAATACCTTAATTCTATAAAAACATATCTTGCACTGTGATTCAAGGAAATTATTTTAAAACAATAGACTTAGTGTCCCAAACCCCGACAGTTTGCATAAGTTCACTGCATAATTTCCTAATTCGCTAGAATTTTGCAGAAGATTTGAAAGCTCTCATCATCCAAACTGCCTGTTTGAAAGGTTAAGCATAAAAAATAATAAAGGTCAATAGAGTACATTTAATCACTCTTGGGATACTTTTCTCTTAAATCACATATAAAAACCTTTCTGTGTTTATTCATTTGACTTTATGCGTTAGGTGTCACACATTATAGGCAATAACGACTAGCTGGATACTGATTTTTGATGTTTATTTTTTTTAATGTATAAATATTTTTTCTAAAAATAGTGCAAAATTATTACAACAGAAAATGCTTTGCTTGCAATGCAACTGGAGGCAAAGCCTTTAAACTAAGTAGACTAGGAGTCTGCTAGGAAAGAGCAGAGTCTGTTGTAAAATTCTGAGCTGGGGTACAGATGCTTAACTGGATACAACTTTGATTTAGGGGGCACAGATTGTCACACATCAGGGCTACTAGCCAAGGACTGACTTGGGAGGTGGGTGTATATGTAAGAAGAGAATTTTGTTCTTTTCTCTTGAATGTACCTGAAATAATTGATTCTGTTTGGCCACACAAAGCACTGTCCATCCTGGCTTTGGAAAAGGGATGGACCATGTTGTGTATTTGAAAACAAAATATTCCGATGGTGGGATCATCCAATTTTCCCAGGAAAATACGCAGAACTCCAATCAGTAAGACAGCAACAAGGGAAACAGAATAGTGAAATAGAGTTTGGGTCAAATCCTGTGGCTGCCTGCAGTTGGGGTGGGGATGGACACAGATTTGGCCATGATACATTCCAGTGTGAATCACCATTTCATTGGTGGGAGTCAGACACTTCCATGCTTTAGTCTTTGTTTGGGATCCTGGTGAGTTATAATACATATATTAAAATTATTTATTTATTAGTATTATTTTCCTTCTGTTGGAAGGAAAGCAATTTGTTTCCTAATTAATTTCATTAAATATTTTTAGTATGTGAATATTTTCAAATTAAGCACTGACTCCATAAAATCATTCCAGGTAATTTTTTTTTTTCTGCAGGACATTAATTCTATTTTTTAAAGTATTAATACAGATAAAGGAACTTTGTTCTTTGCCTGTTTACTAAAGTGCCTGAAGTGAACTTCTTTCCCTCTACTCCTGCTAAATTACTAATTAGTTCAGTATACCTCAGAGATGACAGCCTTTAAGATTGGCAAAACTTGTGTTTTGAACAAAAGTTTTTAAGATGGTTGTTGGTGCTCTTGATGACAGATTTGAGAAGAAAATGATATTCCTTCTATTTTTTTTCCTTAAGCAATATCGGAGCAAAGTAGTTGACTACAACTGACACAGTGTAATCAAAATTGTGCAATAGTCTAACTTTAATAGAAAAACATTTTTTAACTTCTCACAGGGAAGTGTTAGTGACATGTGCTGTTTCAGCTCCTACTGGAAAGTCTTAGGTTCAGAATGAAGTTTTAGCTGTTGGTGCCAAACCCATGATGGGTGAAGCTGTATAAGAAATGTAAACATCACCACTTTTCCCTGCACAGAGAGGAGAAACAGGAAAGCTGGGACTGAAGCTGTTGGACTGGACTATTAGTAGTATTGGACTGCTTAAGCTCAGCCTGTCTGCCCTGAGGAATTAAAGCCATAGTTCACAGCACACATCTTAAAATCAGAAGTGCTTATTCATATATTTGAAAAGGTGGAAGGTGGGAATATTAGAAATAAACTTTTCCACCTCCTTCATGTTCCCCTTCAAACATATTGTGGAGACTGAGTTTGTGTTTAGGGTACTTGAATGGGCAGATACAGACTGTGAGATACAGCTGAAATATAAATTGCTCACTAGTGTGTAGTGATTAGTGTGTTTTTAGCCATGGAGAAGGTGGCATAGAGGCAATTAGGGATAACAGTACTTTTAGAAGTTTCAGGTGCTGAATACTTGTTAGCATGATATAGTGACACTAAAGGACCTGTGAACTAAAGAACCAGTCAAACTAATCAGTCTTATGAGTATTAATGTACACTGTGTTTCTTTAAGCATGTGCTTTTATTTGGGCTGAAAACATGTGTTTCATAACTTCACAATGGAATTACAATTTGTACTTAGAACTGGGAATAGCACATAGCTATAGCAAAGCTATATATAGAGCAAGTTGTTGCCTTTTATTGAGATAAATGTAATATTTATCTACAAGATTTTTTAATTAATTGTATTTTTCTTCATGCATGGCAATTCCTGACAAAAATCAAAGAAAAACCTTACATAAATTTAGAAGGCAAACTGTTACAGTGATGACTAAATATTTACACGAGTGGAAACATAAAACACCAGGAACACATAGAAAAAAATAATAGGTGTTGGTACTCTCCCCATGTCACATATAAGGAGCTCTAACCTAAAAACTGAACAATTTGTTTAACATTATTTGATATTCATTATATATATTGAAGAACAGCTGAAAGTCAAGGCAGGAAATTCTGGCTGAATATGAGAGATCTGTCAGTGATTTCAGCTTTTACCTGTAAAGACTATTCTGCAGCTGTATTTTTAGATGGTCTGTCTTCTTCTGGCGGTCTTCCTTGTTTAGCTTAGTTTTTTTCAATTATTTCCTTAGCAAGCCCAGGGAAGTGGGAAGGAAAGATAGTAGGCTCTAAGGAAACTGTTTATTCTGTGAGCCCAGGCTGTATTTCAGATATTTAAATCCTCTCCTTGCACGCACTCACCATTGTTTTGAACACTCTGAGGAAGGAAACAATAGCTGTGTTAGACAGTTTTTGAAGCCCTCCATGAACCTGAATTTTCACACATAGAACAATAACATGTATTCCCCAATGACTATATTCACTTTAGAAAAAATGTTGCTTTTGGGCAATATAGAAGGTATCCCTTTGGTATTGATGTGTTTTTTAATTTGTTTATTTAAATAAGAAAACTGAAGGCCTTTACTTAGTGGTCCTGTCATACTAATGTTTTTAAAAATGGGGGCAGGCTGAGTTACAGAAGCTCTCTCAGCTTTTGTTGTTCTAATTTTTTTTTTTTGCTAATGTGCCTTCAGAACTTCTCCTAGCCACTTGGAGACCTTATGTTAACACCTTCCAGGGCCTCCAAGGTCAGGTCTTGAGAATTCTCTTAGTTTTTTTGCAGTTCTTACTCCATCTCTTTCCTTGCTTTGCCTGCTTTCAAGACAGTGACAGGCTGCATCACAAAGTCAGATTGTTCTGTATCTCTCCTGGGGGATTAATGGTGGAAAAGAAAATAAACAGAAGATGGTGGTTTTCATATTATTTCACAATTCTGATCCACATCGGAATGATTTTCTATTACCTTTTCAGGGGTTTGACTGTATTTAGACAGAAAATGATAGGCAAGCAATGAGAAGTGGGAAAACAGAAAGGCCATGTCCGCAGCTTCCTGAGACCCTATAAACTGCAGGATTTCGTCTTAGACACTTGTTCCTATCTACCTCCTAAAATCCCAGTGTTTCTGTTCAGAGGCTTCCAACAGAAATCTCACTGCTTCTTGAGATCTTCCCTGGCAGAATCCATTGTATTGACAGTGGAAAATTAAATTTGCCTACAAGACTGAATTACTTTAACCTTAGTCTAGGTTGTAGTATCAATTATCTACAAAATCATTGTCCCTGTCAGCAAACCTGTATGAGGTCCCAGGACAGTCCAAGACTACATCTGAAAATCCAAGATATGATTCAAGACAGTTATATCTTCATTATTCCTCTTGCCCAGTGCCTTGAGCTATTCAGGACTGACCATCCTGCAATTAACTGTGTTTGAAATGAAATTTGGGATTTTTTTTTCTTGCAAATTTCTTCAAGTAGATTACTGGCATTAGATCATTCAAGTGAGATAATTTGAACTTTCCAGTCTTCATTTTACCTTTCAAAATTATACCCTATGAAGACTTAATTTTTCTACACACAGGCATTTGTATACAGTGCAAGAGGGGAAACATTTACCTTGTGTGTCAGAAGGGTGGGTTTTGGAAAATTGATAGACTGTGGAATTGAATTAAGAGTAACATTTTTACTCTATGTAGTGAGTGACTGCAGTGAGGGGATGGAAGAACATTCCCCAGATAGCACTACAGAAAAGGGGAACCAGGGCTCAGTTATAGCAGCTGTTTATCTCAGATGTTCCCCAGAATTTGCTAGACTCACCACGACAATACTTTCCACCTGCAGGGAGTCAGCCTGTTTGCTGAGACAGAATATTTTTGTTAGGAACAGCCTGTGTCTGGCAGGACTCTTTTGTTCCCTTACTCTGTGTTTCCTATCCAAAGGTCAAGTGTAATCACAGACCACAGTGAGAAGGCTTAGGAGGCTCAAAAGGCTTAGAAGAAGTTAAAAATGTGATGAGTAGGCTACTGAACCCAGATTGGGAGACCTGAGTTTGGCAAAGAGAGTGTCTGAATGAAGTATTTTCCTCCAAACAGATGACATTGTTCTTGTGGGGCAGAGCTCCCACAGTCACTGAAATAAAAGCTGCTAGAAAGTTCTTAGTGTGCTTAAATGATCCCTGAAAAATAGTCAGGAGAGGAGTTACCCACCAGTAACTCAGCACTTCAGAAACTCCAGTGATCACTTCATTGATGAGGGTGTTTACCTGGGTCTCCAACTACTCTGAGAATTAGCCTGGAGCAGTCTACAGCACTCTTGTGAGGGTATGCTCTGCTGAGGGCTGTCAAAAAGTCTGATCTCAAATCCCAGAAGTAAAAGACAGAACTGTAGTTTGGAGATTATAGGATGTTCACCAGTGACTAAGTTAGAGGATAAATCAGTGCATTTTATTTTGCAGCATATTCATGAACCAATTCCTTAATTTCCTGGGATTGTTCCTGACAAGTACCTTTAGATTTTTCATGTTGTCTACAAGGGATCATCATGTACAAATGGAAAGTAATGGTTTTTTATTTTTAATTTTATTTTGGTGTGTAAACCAATTCAAAGTATTTTCAATTCTACTTTTTTTTTTTTTTCCTATTCTGTTGTTTCTGTGTGGAATTGGGTGGGAAGGGGAAAGAATGGGTTCAGCAGTCAAATATAGGATTTAACTGTGTACAGAGCCATACTCTCAACTCACATAAGCCCTTTTGAAATACCACGCTTTGTCCTCACTAAAAGGAAAAGCTGTTCCTTCATGTGTTAGTTAACAAAGGTTAAGTAAAGCATATTACAATCTGAATTATACAGGGCTGTTGCAGCTTGCTTAAGTGTTAGCAGGTCAAAGAAAACACTGTGTCCTTGAAAATGTTTTAGTTTGACCTGATAGCAAATGTTAATACATCTGTCTTGTTCAGTGTGTTTTTGTGTGTGAATGTGCATGTATTTAAGGACTAGAAAAGAAATGTTATATGTCAAATGAAAGTCCCTCAGAATTCAGCAAATGTCATTTAAATGGGAAGCAATCAATCACCAAGTACCAGAGTATACTACACATTCCCATACATGACATAATGTTTTTCTGAAGGCTTTGTGGACAATACTTCTGCAAATATTTTTCATTTTTTTTGAGCGCATTTCCATACATAAATCCATTAAAAGCTAGACAACCCTATAAACTGACTAACTTTATAACAGTGTTGATGGAAAGAAATAATTTTTGATTCAGGACAAGTTAGCCTTTAAAAGACAGCCCTATCAATTTTTAAATTGTTAGCAACTATTCAAACTGAGTCTTATTGTCTTAAAAACTTTTCATTACTTTTATCAAAGCGAGTAGCAAAATATATTACTTTTGATAGCTTCTTTGACAGCAAATATTTTTCTACAGGAGTAGTGTATGTTACTCTTGCACTAGCAATGTTCACTGACCAAGCTGAACTACATGTTCTGAAAAAAACTCAGAAGGAAGAAAACCCTTCATTATACAAGTCACAAATTTTAAGGATGAGACAGACACAACTACTTGGTCCATTGCAATCAGAAAAAACACAAAGAAACTGCAAGACAGTGCAGAACTGTGTGTATGGCTGCTATCTCAGGCCACTGGCTGCCTAAACACTGTCAGGGCCTTGAAATATGAAAATGTGTGGGAAATTAAGATGGGGGCAACATTTTGCTAGTCCTTGTGAGCTAGCAGGAGTGGGCTGTTGAAGGAAAAGGTGAGGACTTCATGGCTGATGAGATAAAAAGTGGGAGGGCTGGAGGTACACACAGAAAGGAGCAAGGTGTTAAAAGCAAATAGTCCAGGAAATGTTCACAGGGCTGGGTGCATATGGAATATCTTAAGCAGATATCATGAGATGACATTAATGAGTGTTCTAGCAGCATCCTAATATTTCAACTTTGCTCTACGATGTCTTTTCCATACCAAATTCGTCACCTCTCAAGGCCCTTTTCTCCAGAGGGGTCTTCTTTAAAATGCAGAGGAAAATAAAGGTCCTCTGGAGGAGAGAAATACATTGCTCTGGCCATTGCAGAAGTCAATCACTGCCTATGACCAGAACATACAGCTCTGGCGTAGGAGGGAAAGGGAAAAGGATCGCAGCTATAAACTGAACTACTCTTTTTGAGGTACCCTGCAATTTTGGTTTTGTCTTGTATTATTTTTCACTTTCCCCTCCTATTTTACAAATTAAAAAGCTTTTCATCTTTTTATCAGGAGGCAGAATATCTTGTGTTGTCAGAAAATTCTTAGTTGCATAGATTTGTAAGTAGAAAAAGTCTGTTTGTTAAAGTGTATGATATTTACCTCTTCACTAAAGAGATGAAAAGTCACAATTGTGCTGTGATGATTTATTTAAATATAATAAACACCAATTTAACAGCACAAACCAATTAAATAATACTTCTTGTCTCCAGATTAGCCTACACACAGCTTTATATTTACACTTTTATTTGGTAAAAAAGCCTTTACTCAATATAATCAGACTCAATATTCCAGAAAGATTATGCTTCCAATGTTACTGGAAGCACAACAAAAAAAATAAATGGCTTAAAAACTGCCAACAAATCAACAGTTCCACACATTAAACATTTTTGAAACCTGTAACATATCACCACCCAAATGTCTATAGATTTTAACAGTCCACAAAATATCAAATATGTAGGAGGGATCACCTGTTGAGACTGAAATGTGGGGCATGGTGGTGGCCACTTCAGCTATTCTTAAGTCTTTTACTGATGCTAAACCCATCATGCTCACAAGAATCCTTTCTGAATGAGTGAATTTTCTAATAGATCATCAATGTCCAGGGCCTGCATAATTTTGTAAGAATTGTCTCTAGCTAAAAAAGAGTAGCAGGCTGCTCATTCTGTAAAAATAATTTACAGTGGGACCTATTTTCAGCAGGAATTAGACCAGATGCCCTTTTAAGGTTATTTTTGAAATTTTCTGTTCTACAATTCTGTATTGCCATGCAAATTTTTGAAAATGGCAACAACCATCCTGCCACTGGCACTCAAAATGAACCACCATAATGTCATTGTAAGAAGACATTGAAATCTTTGGTGTGTTTTTCTGAGTTAACCTTCATAGGCAGGAAAAAATGTTCAAGGTATTCCAGAATAGTAATTTAATCTTGCAGCAGGCTAAAAAACTATTATATAGTTAAAAAACTATTGACCCTCAGTGAAACAAAAAGCCAATATTGGACTTGTAATACTCCTTATTGGGTGGAATTCTGAATGAAAAAGCCAAGAATCAGAGAGCACAGAGTGCTAATGAGGAAATGATGGTTGGATTTTCAGAGAAAAGGAATTTTTTCTGGTTTTAAGTTGTAGTATATTTTTAATACACAGATATTTGTGATTCTTCTTATTGAACTGTGCCTACATGATAATCATAGAAGAATTACTTAAGCTTTTCCCACAACCCAGATCTAACAGAGAATAAGTATTTTTCTCCATTACTCAGAAGACTTCTCATCATGTTTCTGATAGGGTGAAGAGGGAGTTATCAAAATTTTATTGGCTTATATCCCTGTAATTCACTCTTGGAGAACCATGTAATTTGAGAAACTCTCCTTACAAGAAAGTCTGGGGTTTTTCTTTGGAAAGTTTTTAACAGACTTTTTTTTTTTAAAAAAGCATGTTATTTAAGGATAAAAAAAAGAAAGAAAAAGGTGACAAAAGTGGATTATTATATTAACATTTAGATTGGATTCACCATAGGTTTGCTTGCAGTTGAAATCATCCTCTCTGAAGACAATACTTTACAGAAAATAAATAAAATAAAGACTTGTATAGCTTGCATCATCAAATAGAATTATACTTACATGAATTAATAACTTTATATTATATTTGTGTAGTATAGTAAAGTGCATTATCTAGGTAGTTAGGCAATCTAAACCTTTAACAGTGAAATAATTTGAAATCACTTCCAACTAATCATGTTCAGAACTATAAATCTTAAGAAATAGCTTATGCTGGAGTACATTTATGTATATGGAAAAATGCATTAAAATATATCTTAGTTAAGCAAGACTTCTTTTGTCTTGATTTTCTGTCTTTTATGTTGTAGAGTATTTTATAATGTCTTAAATAGAAGGTAAATAAAATGTCATTTAGCATTCTTGCAATGTTGGCATGATTTGATATAACAACCATATTTGCTTGGATATTTTGCTGAATAATACCAAAATTAACACATTTCTGAGGAAGTCTAGTAGTATTTTCTGAGGACACCAATATTCTCAGAAACATTTTAAGAGGTTAACCAGGAAATTGCTTATCGGGGAGCCCTGATTTATGAATCTTTTTTTAATGTTTAAAGAGACTTCAGTATTTGGTGTTTATACATGTTAAAATCACTAAGAATTAAATATTTGAAAGAAAGGATGGGGCTCAGGGGTTTTAGTCAATATATCTTTGCCAAATGAGAATACTGAAATTTTCTGGCACAGTACCATTGTATTTCACAAACTGAGTCTCTTTTGGGAGATCTACACTCTTATTCTTAGCAAAAGTAAATCAATATCTGTGAAATTGCATCACTGCGAGCCAAGCATGAGCCTGGTCCATCTCTTCCATTAAAATTAATGGAAGAAAGATGTGTCCAAACGACCTAGAATACTTTGACTCTGTATTTTCTTCAATTGTGTCAAAACAATGCTTTTAATAGTATATATCTTTGTATACATTGTATGTGTAAGTGCATATTAAATGTGCTGAATGGCCTAAATGTAAACTGTGATTGATTAGTCCCATATGAGTCCAATCTAATTCTAATCCATTGGTTAGGATATAATAAAAGACTGTTTTCATCAAGGACTTGGCATCCCCTTGAAAACTGGATTTCAATATGACAGCAAGAATGAACATAGTAGAAATTGGGAAGATTAGCCAGAAGTCATAGCTCATATGAGCCTACGACTCCACAGTCTTAAAAAACAAAACAAAGACAATTAACATCTGGTGTTAATTAATAATATGAAATGAACAAAAAGTTGTTCTTGAAATCTTTAATCTTTTCTTCTACTATTTATAGCTTTCACATTTCAGAAAAGGCAAATAAAAGGACCCAATTTTTCATCAGCTTTGTAAATTTGGAACCTACAAATTGTACTTGTGTGTAGTAGTCCTTTACTCCATAGGTAGCCTGTGAGTAAGGCTGCCAGATTGCCTTGTATCTCTGGGCATTTCTGGGGAATCTTCTTTTTTCTTAATCCTCTTCGTAGAAATTAGAAGGCAGCATGATATGCTTCTATTCACATGAATTTCTAAAAGGTAAAAAAAAATATTTTCCCTCTTCCTGACACTACTGATGTGCTAGAGAAAATTGAGTTATTTGAAAACCCAGTTATTTGAAAAAAATTATGGACTGAGATGATTTTATAGTGTGAAAATCCAACAGATGTTGAATGAGATAGGATAATTTTTAGAAATTTTGCCACAGATAATATTGGCTTATATGACAAAAAAATAAGGGAATTGTGATATTACAAAAATAATTTGTGGCTTTTACATTTTTGGACTTCACAAATGGGGTCTGAACTCTTGCATATGTCTCTTCCTATCCTGAGATGCTATACTTCTGATAGAGTGTATTGTGGTTTATGTCCATACAGATATTCCTGTTGTCTCTCAAGGATGCATTTGTGTATTGCTTTGGATGGCTCCTGAACTAAGTTCATACCCTATGTGTTTGTAAGATCAATTGCTCTTCATTTGATGTGAAGCTGCTTTCTAGCAGGGCTGGCTGGCTAAATCTGGAGAGTTATCTGCTAACTTAAATATTGGTCTTTCTTTCAGATTTTATCACCCACAAATTTTGAGATACTCATCATTATAAAACTCCCTTCATTTCTCTGGAAGCCAAGCAGAAGGTCAGAGTTATTCCCATGTGGAGTAATTTCTGGGCTGATTCTTCTGGAATCCACAGCCCTTTCTGTGCAGCAGTTAATGAACTGAGATCCAAGGGAAGCCTGAGCTTGTGTTCTAAATGATGGCTTTGATTAGCATGCAAGAACATTTAAATGAAAAATACTGATGAAAGACTACATATTTTCCACTGAAAGCTTCTTTATTTTATATTCATGCTTCAGAGAACATAACTCTCACTATGGAATACTTGCATAATGGGAATGCTGGAATGTGTGCAAAATGTGAATGCTGGAACATTTTTATCACATCACGAGATGCTGGTCTGAGTCTGTCCACCCTCTACACCTGGGAGTGATCTCTTGGAGCACTCATTGGATCTGTACACTATACATTTCATTTTCTATAGTTTACTTTAGTTTTGTAGTATTTGTTAATCCTGTAGGCTTCAAGAAAGCTTTGTTTTGCTGGGGTTTGGATCCAGCCAGGACTTACTGATACATGTAGGTTTTGTGGGGACTTGCATTGATCTTAGTGAGAGAAGCACAAGCTGCAGAAGAGTTTGGAGACAGCACGAAGACATCAGTCTGCAAGCATATGAAAATTTATAATCTACCTGCACTTTAATCTCTGAATGAAAAACATCCTGCATGTTTAGAAGTGGGGTGCTCACAATGGCTGATTTAGTTTTTTTTTTTGTCTGAAACTCCCTGTGCTTGGTAGCAAGTGAGCAAGTGAGGCTCTGGTAGGGGGTATTTCAAAGCAGGAGATATTGCATAAGGAAGTTAACCCCTGAGGCCAAGGATGACCTTTATAAATACCCATCACTAAAACATTCATATTTTTACTTAAACATGTGGTATACAAACCTGAATTCATCTGCCTTAGGAGCTGATTAGACACCTTGTAAAAGCCAGAACTATGTGCCCAATTACAGTGTTTGTTTCTAAGAGATGGTATATTATAACCTCTTGGGAAAATCCAAGGGTCTGCCATGTATTACATAATTAAGGAAACACAAAAATTATCAAATGAAAAGCCATACTAAGAGAATGACATAATTTTTGAATGTTGTTATTTTTTTTTAAATTAAAACTATTGAACAAGTGTTAGGACTTTTTATTTCTCAGAAATAATTTTTAATTCAAAGGAAGTCAGTTTTGGGGTCTGAATAACTGTCATCATGGTAACTATGCATTTTCATTTCTGTTTTGACTGTAGTTTCAGCTGAGAAAATCTGGGAAGATGAAACATTTTCTCAAGCACTGATACAGCTGAATCTGTCAGGAATGGCCTGGCACTTGTCACTTTTCCAATCTCCAGGCAATTTGGAGCTTTCTTATTTGTTATTTACATGTAACACGAGCAATTATATCCCTCTGTTTTAGGGAATTTCCTGGGACCCTGCATTTCCCTGAGGTTTCACTGAGGCAACGACTGCTAACATCTCTCAGTCACTGAGGCCACCATTTTCTTGGGAAAGAAGATACCTGAACTTCTGCTCCTTGCTCCCAACACTGTAGGTGACTTTGCAGTTTAATCTTTTCTCAGCCCACTTCAAGTTGTGGAGGGAGGAACTTGTGGACAGCTGTGAGCTTGGGAACCAGGAGGTCTTGCTCCTTCCTTGCTGCCACTCTTTGCAGAAGCAGTAACAGCAAACTCCTGTTAGCAGTGGTACTCCTGAGTGGGACAGTCCGAGGACATCTATCCCAAGCCCAGGGGATAGCACAAGAAATAGAAAAACAAGGTAAAAATATTTTTTACAACAGATGATTCTAAAACCTAGTAATGATACTATGGCTAATTTTTTACAGATGAGGAAGGGCTTAACTCTCACGCAGTTTATTTAGTTAGTGATAAACATTTATTTCCTTGGGTATAGTTTTTAATTTTGAGCACAAATGAATACTGGCCACACTTAAAACATATGTGCTATTTCCCATCCCCCTGTACTGTTGAGAAGTTTCCTGGTTACACATGTTCTTCCACATTTGTCTGCTAAATGAGATATTAGTGTATAAAATGTAGCATGCAGGAGCATTCTTTGGATTTGTAGCATTTTCTTGGGGCACTTGGATCTGCAGAGCACCAGTTTTCATTCTGGATTTTTTTCTGAATTTCAGCACATACATGAAATTTCCAGGCAAACCAATCCTATTTTATTGATACACTGGGGGACAGAGTTTTTCACCAGTTTTTTTAATGCAAAATAGAGGTTAACCAGATATTTTTTTAACATGACAGCCTTGCAAATGCTTTTCACATTTATTTAGCCATATGCTGACAATTCTAAAGACAAAAATATATCTTTGAGAACAAACAGAATATGAAATCTAACATCTCTAAAGCTTCCAATTTCAAAGCTGAGAAATTTCAATGAGTTTTTTTCCATTTCTTTTACTAATTTTAAATTCTGTATTTACACTTAAATTGAAACATACTCAGAAAAGGGAAACTGAGCATCTATAACTAGATCTCATATACTTCCCAAAGAGGCATGCCAATGTGTGTTTGGGCTATCTCAGTATATAATGTTATTATGATATCAAAGTTTTGTCCTATTTTAGAGGACAGTCAGATATTTTAAACCACCCTCAGTAGCAAATACATTCATTTCCAAATGTTTCCATACAACTGAATGAAGCTGTAAGTACATATGAAAAGTATCATGGGATCTTTAAATACAGAAAGAGTATTCTGCATTTTAGAAAAATAAGAGTCTACTAGGAGAACTCCATATGTATATTTTACCTTCTAAAGGAGGTAAAGAAATATTTGAAAATGTATGAAATATTGAATCAACAAGGAACATCAACATAATAATAAAAATGCAAGGACAATTTGTGATATAAATCAACAGTGCCTATAGCATTTTAGTGCTGCCAGTGTGTATCAGCTTTATTTCTCTAAGCAAACACTAGAAATTTACAATTTTAGAGTATTTCTTAGTAATTCAGATAATGACTTGTTTAATTGGAGTTGATCTGCTTTTTTTCACTAAGGAACTAGGTAAAGGGAAAAGTAAAAGTTATTCCCAAATATACTTAAAAATATACATATTATTACTTTAAAATATATTTCAAATTTAAAGAAAAATTTAGAACCATGAAGCATTTCTCACTCAATCTTTGAGTAACTGTAAGAGAATCAAGTGGTAAGAACTTAACTACAAGAGAAAGGCTTTCTTCATATCTTATTTTCTGAAAAGAAATCAATGAAACTATGAATATTTTCAATATTTTCTGGAAACTAATATGTATTTCTTCCAGAAAAATGTGTAATGTAGCAGTGACAGCTAACATGACACAAGTGATAGGTGACATTCTGACAATGGGAAAGTCAATGGGATAATTGTCCAAATTTCCTTCATATGTTCAAGCTTCAATTCTAACCCTATTTAACTCAGGCTTGCCTCTCTAAAAGTCCTTTCATGTTGATGTTTTCCATGACTAGTAAGTCTGTTTTGAATTTTCATAAAACATTATGAGGGCTACTTATGACAGTGTGGGAAAGATATGCTCATTCTGATACTATTTCAAAATAGATGTTCTAATGAATAAAAAATATGACTGATGCCAGCTTCAAAATGGGCTTATTTTACTCTTCTTGCAGAAGAAAATAAAGTAAATCAAGCTGAAATGAAGTTATATTAAATATGTTCTAGATAATATATATTTTATATTAAATATACTAATATAGGAATGAATTAGTATTGCATGGAGATTTAGGTGATTTTCCAAAGGTCACTTGAGAATCTGTAAGAGAGATAGGAAATTTACTCCTGAGCTGTTAAATACTAAATTGTTCTTTGAACCACTTGATCTTGACTTCAGGTTTCTCATGCAAAAATTATACACCCAGATTGAAATCAACTCAGTTTGATCATAATGCTAATGTGTCCAGATAGAATCTTCTACCAGTCTCCACTATGAATTAAGTAACAAACATTAATAAACTGAAATGAATGGAAATTCTTCGTATGTTTCTGTGTCAGTGAGTTTTGGGAATGCAAAATAATTTCAGTGAAGCTATACAAGAGAAGATTATGGACCATTAACTTTTGGAATTTCCTGACCTGTGTGGTTGATTGAGCAACCTCAATGCTACATTTGACTCTAGACTTTGCATTTCACTATGTATATATTTTATACACTTTCACATGTTTTAATATAACCTGTGTGGGGTATTTTCATTTCTGAAATAGATGGAAGGCATCACCTTCTTTTTCAGCAGGGGAAAGTTCATAGAGAAGGTATAGAGTGCATATCTAGTTTGCCAAAATATATTTGACTGAAATTTTCAGCACAGTGTCTTAAAGGATTTTCTTCTCTCATTCACTTTGCCTGTAAGACATGTCTGGTTTCCCATGACATAAAAGAAAAAAGTCGACCACAAGTTTTAAACTTTAGGTCTGGTACATGCTTGTGTAGGACCTCTTAGGAAAGTGCAAAGTTAGGCTGAAGTCAATGGGGTTAGTGCAACCCACCAATGAGCACTGCTAAAATATCCCACTCTGCCTTTTCAGTGGGTGAAATGGTTATGGTCTCTACCTCCTAACCTTGCCAGTCTGACTGTATAGATGCATGCCTGCTGTCTTGATAGCCTGAGGTTAAATTTAAGATAAAGAGCCATCATATGTGTGAGTGTACAGACACATCTACCTGCTGGCCTGAGGTCAAGCTTTTGAAATAATGTGTTGGAAGTAGAAACAAGTAAAATAACCCTTAGAAGGTCCAAAACTCACAAAGACCCTAAAATAATCCAAGGTCACAGGCCAGAGGCTGCAAGACCAGTACCTAAGCAGAAAATACAGCTCAGCTTTCAACTCTCTTGTAGCAGTTCCACCCTCCTAACCAGCACCGATTATTTTTGTGACAACCAGAAGTCAATGCCAGCTTTGGAGCCCTGGCCCTCAAATCTTCTTTCAGCTATACTTTCCTTATGTTTATTCATTTGACAAAATGCTTTGACATGTGCTGTTTTTCAGTGACCACTTGGGAAAAAGTAGTAGATTAATTTCTTTTTTAATCCAGTAAACTTGCCATCTTGACTCTGCTGAGAACTGTTTTTGCATTTTGCTTACCTCTCCTTACATGCTAGGTTTTTGAGTCTATGTGCAGAGACTGCATAGAAAAGCATCTTATTTAATATAAAGCTCAAGATGCTGGTTTACCCAATCCAGCCTCCATAACAGCTACAACAGATGAATGTGAGCCCTTCCACTCTTTGCTCTTTCTGCACGTGTAAAGTGCATTATACTCAGCAAAATACGACATATTGGTGAACAATTTGGATAACAATCATGAGATCTGATTGCATCTAATTTGCATAATCTAAACAAAATATTGAAGAAAATGAACCTTACAGCATGTCAGTCAGGAAATAAAAAAACCCCCATCCTTGTTGGCATGGAATGAAAGAGCCACAGAAGACGAATCAAGCCATTGGACATACATGGTTCTTCCAGCTTCATCCAACAAATAAATCAGCAGTGCCTTGTTGGATCAGCATCCAGTCAGGGTAGAACAGAAAGGAAAAGGAGATTTTAAGGAATGTTAAGGACGTGGACTATAAGAAATTCCTTAGCAGCTTTAAACAACTTAGCCTAAGGCTCAGTAGCACTTTGGCCATAGCAGCTAAAAGAACTTTGTTTGGGTTAACTATTGAATGTTTACTTTATTTCTTCATGTTTTTATTTCACAGCCTTTTGCTGCCCATGTTGTGCACTGTGCTGCTATACCTGTGCTTCTGGAATTATATTAACTGGAAATCTTGAAGATAACTACATGACCTGCAGTGTAGATGTCCCTCAGCAGCACAAAGGAGGGGCTTATGTAATTCTCTTAGGGTTGGGACAAGCACCTGCTCATAATGTTGTACAAGGAATGGCTTACAACAGGCCTGCTCCAGGACGTGCCCCTGTTGGGCTGAATTAGAAGTTGAGAGATAGAAGGGGTTTTATTTCTTTTTTTTTTCCCCAGAAACAGCTTGATTCAATGTTGCTAAAAAATAACATAATAGCTCGGATTGTGCAATGCTAATAAATATATTTTCCTTGAGAAAGATGGTTTGAGAATTATTAAATCTCACCGAAAGGAATGATGATTTTTTTTTCACTCTGTTCTTGTCCAAAATGAAGAATTTTCTGGCATCCTCAGGTGACTGTCTCTGAGCACCTTGGCTAACATGAGCTCCAGTAGGCTGGGGAAGTGGAGAGAAAAGAAACCTTTAGGGAGGAATTTAGAACTGCTTTTTTTCCACTACCTGTCTCTGATTTCTAGAGATGCTGGAATAATTAGGTGGTTAGGAGAGGTGTTTCATTGTAAGGTACTCCAGAAAACTGCTTTAAATAAGGAAAAAGTTCTAGCAGTTTCTTTTTGCAAAGCAAAATTCTTCAAGGAAGAATCATATTCTACCCTGGGAACATTACTTAAGGAAGGATGCAGCAAAAATGTGTTTTGCTCACAGCAAAATTTGTAAACCTGGAGTGGATGAGAATAACATATTTCTGTGCCTTTTGAAACTGGCAAAAAGCCAGGTTTTTCTCCCTGACTTTATTTTAACATTTATGCAGTTGTATAGAGCATGGTTTTGTTTATCTTGGGAGAGGTACATGAAATGTCCTGAAAGTGAGTAAGACTACAGAATGAAGTGCATCATGGATCGAATTTTTCCTGTACTAATTTATTTCATTTAGGTGAGCTAAGTGCCACTTCAGTGCCAGAGAGTGGAGATTAAAGCAGAAGGCTTTAGAATGGCTGAAATGTGAGGTCATGAGAGAGTTTTTGACTTAGTTAATTACTTTGAAAGTGAAAAATTAGTGGTATAAGGATTTCAAACTAGGCAAAATATGTAGTTACATATAACCTTGCCTGAAGTTTCTTTTCAGGGAAGAAAGTCCTCAAATAAAATTAATTAGGAAACTGCCATATCTTAGAAATCAAAGTTAGAATCCTCATAGAAAAATGAAGGAATTAATGCAATTAATTTCACCTTGCCAGCATTAAAGTAGCAGTGAAAATGAAGATTGGTAGTATTACATGAAAAATGGAGATAGAATGTATATTTAGTTTTTTCTCTTCATTGATGTGAAAAAAATGCAATATAAATAATTCTCAAGTATTTATTTTAAAATGACTAAGCTTAAAGGAGGGTCAATGTATTGAGTACACATTAATGCATGTTGCAGCTCCTCTGAATTTGCTGTGTTTCACTGGAAGGTAAGTGGAGTTGAGTGGAATCTGTTTTAACCTTTGTGCTGCGAAGTTATTTTGAAGAGCTGTGCAGTTGTGCGGTGCCACCTGTTTGAGCTACTAGATAATCAAATTATTGGATATTTAATATCAAAGAGATGTGACATCTAAAGCCTGATAAAATTACTCAAAAATTTTGACACTAAGCTTCATCTGTAAGCTTGGGAAATCGTGTCATGTGTCTGTTGCTGTGCTGTGTGAATTCCAGCTTCCAATTAGCTCCTCCACCCTCCTTATGCACACCCATGTCTAAGGGGGAACGTGAGCCCCAGTGAGGACTCACAGGAGCTGTGAAGTGCCTAAGGTGGCCCTTGGAAGATGCTGAAGGCAGACACAGGGGCAGAGCATCCACATGTCAGCTGGATTGTGCCTGCAGTGCTGTGGCCAGTGCTGCTGGGGCTGGAAGGCAGCAGGAGCTGTCAGCAGCCATGGAGCCCAGGGGCAGGGGGTGCGTGGCAGTGCAAAGCTCCCTGGCTGCTGGCCGAGAGGTGTCTGACTGTTATTTTTATACTGTAGACACAGGGACATTTATAATGCTGATAAAAGTTTAGGAAGCTTAGCGACTAAATTAAGTAATTGCATTTAATGAATTAATTAATATTTTGAGAAAAAAATTTTTAGATTTTATGTGTAAAAGCTTATTGTTTTTCCTCACTCAAACCAGGTTCAGAAATGATGCAGTATTTGCTGTTCCATCCCTCTTTTTTTTGCACACAGCTTTTTTGACTGGGAAAATCATTAGTGCTATGTGCAAATCTCAGAGATCATGCGTGTAGAATTAGGTAGATTTTTTTTTCACAGACAGATAAAGATAGTGAAATAGAACACCTAAATAATATCTCATAGCTAACAGTAATAGTAATTTTTCACAATGTGCTAATTACCTACCAAGAATCTTTCAGAATCTGTGGAGATTTTTGTGATGTCATTGTCAGATTGCAATTTTATCTATCCCCATTTCTCTGGTGAATTTAAGGCCTCCTTGTCAACAACAAAGTAAAGGCTCTTCTCTTGCCCATCCATGTCTAAGCACTGATACATCCTCCACCTATAAAGGGACACAGGTTTTTGAAGTTTTATCTGATTTAAAACAAGGACCAGATTGAAGTAGGAGTTTTCTGCTGAGTGCCCTAATAACACTGGTGTGGAATAAAAATTCATGACTTCCTCTGTGTTTACTGTACAAAGCCTGGGTCTGATAGGTGTGATCAAAGACTGAGGATCTGGGTTAGACGTGTTAGCTGAACAAAACCCAGGACTTAGCTGCAAACTGTGTGTACTCAGAGCTAAATGTTGCAAGGTCTGATGTAGCTTTCAGTATGCTTGCAGATTGAAGGTGCTGAAGTACTGTGTTATCCACCTTGCTGACAGCCTAATAAATAGGTGCCTGATTCCTATTTTGAACCTTCAGACTTTATAGATTCAATAGTTACTTATTTTAGTGGATTTCTCACAGTAATACAATGTGTTGTACATGTTAGATGTAGCACATATGGGTGTTTCTCTTCGTAATTTAAAGCCTGTCACAGCTGCCCCCATTTCTGCCTAAAAGCTTAATTTATTATTTAGTTGCCAAAAATAATGCTCCTTAAATCAAGAGTTTCAGCTGCTTCATATCTTTGTTGACTTTTTGAAACAAGCATCTTTGCCTAGACAATTTCTGCCTACAAGCATGGTTTTCAACATGAGGGTATATAGCAAGCTGAAAATATTGAATCATAGAGTAAGAATTTTAATGGGATTTGCTGACAGGAGGTTCAAAATAATAATTTATTTTTCTATGTTGGTTGAGGGGTCATCCATGTGAGTGAATTCAGTTTTGTAAAGCTAATGTATTAAAGTGAAGAGCAAGCATCAGCTCACTAGTACAGTGTAGTCTGTGTTGCTTGGTCAAGAAATGAAAGAACTAAGGAGAAGTCTAGGTAGTGCCTCTGCTCAATAGTCTGAATAAAATGTCCCTTTTATTTCTTACACTCAGGTCTTGTGTGCCCTGCAAGAAATGCCAAAGGGAGTCCTTTTGTTTGGCATATGTCTTATTATGAGTGTCCAGAGGCTGTATCAGTGAAAAAGCGTGAATTGGTAGTACTTTACAGACTGGTTCAGGGAGCAGAATTAAACAGGTCAGCCATGCTCAAACCAAAGACTCTTTCACCCTCCAGCTGCTTTCAAACACAAAACAGTTCTGCAGGTATTTCTTGAATCAAATGGCTGGAGCCATTTTGCAATGTGAAAAGGGTACAAAGAGCAGCTGCTGGTTTAGGAACATTATTTGCAGCTTAGAGAACTGACATCCCTGGTTTTTGATCCCCTAATTAGACAGAATTTGGAAAAGTTGTGCTTAATTTGCAATTGACTTTAAAATCACAGACTGTGTATTTCAGAATGACATTAAACAGCTTTTTAATACCCTTCAGAGCTTAGTGTTTCTAAATTGGTCCCCAGTGGTAACTTTGAAAATGCAATAGATCATAGAAGTTCACAGGGCACAACCTAGTCACTGCTTTATTCTGCTTTGAGCAATCCTCAGGTGGAGGCATGTGGGCAGCCCAGGTCCTCACTCACTATGAGCTACAGGAGGACAGAAGACTGATCACATGCAAGGCAGATCTTTTATGCAGGATTACTTGGAGAAAATGGTTGGAAATCTTGTATTAACAGAAGATGTTTCATTATAGAACACTGTTCCACAGCATAAAGAGTGGTAGCAGATTGTCATAGTTGTTTACTCACAACTTCTAAAGGAACTCACATAAAGAATGAAGCATGGCACCAATGTCTAAAATTAAAATTCCAGAGAGTTTTCATTGATTGTCTGTTTTTCTGTACTAGGAAATCTGGTGTAAACAAAACTAAAACTGCAAATGAGTACACACACCAATTCAGTGGGAAGGAGCTTTTGAATAATGAAATATCTCCCCATAAATCCATTTGAGTTCTTTGAAGCAGTAAAGGATCATGTGGATAGGGTTGCCCTGGTTGATGTTATGTAAAGAGATGATTAAAAAATCCCAAATTTTTCAGCAGTCCTTATGAAAATTTCTAAATGAAATAAAGCTATAATGGGATGAATACTATCAAAAAAGTTAAGAAGTAGAAATGATAATTTTTTAGAATGGCATGGGATTAGTGTTTGGATGTCACAGAAACTTGTTCTAGAATTTGTGGCACTTAGGATATTACTAAATACAGTGTGGGAAAGAGTCGAAGTATGACTTGGAAAAAACTGACAATGATACAAAATTTTTCTGAGTCATTAAAAAAAAAAGAGTCTAAAGATCTGCAGGATTATTTGATTATGCTGAATGGCTGGGCAGAGAAGATTCATGTTGATAGATGCATTGTAATGCACATGGGGGAATATACCATCTAATTATATATGCAGTTTGGTGGGCTTTAAGTTAGAATCAAGAAGTCCCTAAACTGCTGACAGAAGCTGGGAGGTTTAGCAGGGAATATCATGGTGTGTCTGCCCTGTATTTTACATGTTCTCCCTAAACATCAGCTACTAGCCACTGTCAGACAGGGAACTGAGCTAGATGAACCTTTAGTCTGACTTAGTGCAGCTGTTCTTATGCTCTGGGAATGCAAGGGAAAGAAAGGAAATATGAGTTGTAAATTTTTGTAACAGTTGAGATTGCAGCTAAAATTGAACGGAATTTCATAAGACAAGAGGAAATCACTTTTTTAGCTCAAGGGCTTTCTCTGCTGGATTTCTAAGGTCTGCAGCAAAGGCTTCTATTGCAAATGTATCTCAGGAAAATAATCTTTCATAATTGAAGAACAACCTAAGCATTAGGATTGCTTCTGTTGCATAATGCTCTTTATCTTACCTTAGATGTTACTTCTTATGACAGTTAAGACTCACCTTTTTCTTTTATTTCCTAATGAAGGCAAACCTGTATTGCCTGACCAGGTGAAAAAAAGCTGTAAGAGCTGAATGGGTAGAGCTGTTATAGAGTTGGGAAGATGATAACACAGAGGTGTGCTCACAGGCTACTTCAGACATTGCCATGAAGTCTGTGCACTACTATGGCATTACTGTGCCCAGAAAATTTACTGGGCATTTTCTTTATATGCTGTGGCCTTTAACTATTGCAAGCCTCTTGATCTTAAAATTCTTTGAATTTCTATGCTCTTGATTATGCTGTTCTCTGTGACATGGATTAGGTTGATGGATGAGGGCTCAGAAATGCATAGTCTGCCTTTGAGTTTCTTAAACAACCTATTTACTGAACTCTATTCAGTAAGGTAGAATGATAAAACTTTTTGGTCTTAACTCCCTGATAATTTGCTATGAAACCCATCTTCCAAATGATGATTGTGTCTGTATTTAATCAAGAGGAATAGCCATCTTCATATAAAGCTAAACTGCAAAAGATGCTTATACAAGTGTTCATAATTCACAAAAAGGCCTTTTTCTTTTCAAAATCCTATAAAATGTATAACTGGAGTGGTTTTGTTATTTATATTTGCAGTGAAATCCAAAAGACTGAGGCATTAATTCTGTCAGTTGGATGAAACTGTTTTGTTTTGTTTTGTTTTTTTTGCAAGGAAACTCAATTAGCAGAGTATGTATAATTGTGGGTATGACATGTGGTTCTTCCTTGGTGGGTCTCACTGATGGCAGCATCAGATAAAAGGATTTAGCAAGAACTGTGCCATGGCAATGCAGATCTTATTTACCTGGAGAAAGCCTTCTGCTGTCTTGACAGCTCTGCAAGACTGTCAGCCAGGGGCGAAGAATCCTAACTTGTTCTCTAATTTGGTTGAAACTCGAATGCATGGGGGAGTGCAGCTATTACCTCTAGCCAAACAGAAATGAGTCAACATATTGATAGCTTGAATGAATAAGCAACTTTTAAAGAAAAATGTAAGCATAAACTCAAATTACCATTCCCACTGCCATCTTTTACAAACCTGAAACTCCACTTCTCACAGGAGTGTTGTTCTTGCATCTTTGTGGGGCTGTGTGTGCTTGCAAGGGAACTCTGTCATCTACTTACATTTTCTTATAGTTTATATTATATATATTCTGAAATATTTTAGTAACTTATGCAGCACAAGCAGGAATTGCAAAGAAAGATCAGCCCCTCACTCTTAGATGAACACTGGACTGGGAATGAGGCATTGGCTAGCTGTTTGTCCATATGCTTAGCCCCAAATTTCTCTGCTTGACTGCGTTTTAAAAGTTCACTGTACTGGTTTCTGTGACATTTGTCTCCTACTCTCCGAGAAAGAAACAACAACTTCGTTTGTGCAGTGTTACTAACTCGGTCTGTATTTGAATCAGCTGTCACAGGAAAGTGGAGTTCAGCTGCATAAATGTTATGCGTGCATAGTGGGGGAGGGATTCCTCATCTACTCTAAGAAAATAATAAAAATTTAAAGAAATCTTTGGAGGTATTTTGACTGTGCTGGTGGCACATGCTTGGCATATGAAATACTGGACACTTATGCTAGTGCATGTTCCTAATTGCAATCTCCTTATCATAAACAATTACTGTTAACTGCAGTGCATGGTGAAGGGGGAGGAGGAAGAAACCCAGGTAGGATTGTTTGGAGCTGCATGAGTCTGTATTTGCCTCAGGCTTAGTTAGCTGTCAAGAAAACCCCTGGAGCACCCAGAATTCACAGACTTTACAGCTGATCGTAATCAATAAAGGCAAACACTGAAGCCAGTGAAAATGGGCAAACACATGTTGTGCTCTTGACCATTGCAGGCTAAAACTGTGTGCAGCTGAGTAATTGTGGAGAAGTATAAGGGTCAGAGACACTCTGGCTTTAGGCATCTGTAAGTGGTGCATGAAGCTCTGATCAAACTGAGGAGATCACTGTTTGAGGTGATGTCTGCTCTTCCGTGGTCAATAAGGATGTTTTGTTATTTGTGTCCTTTGGGTTCCTGTGTTTCTTTGCACGGGGGCACAGGATGCTCCCTGGGAGAGCGAGAAAGCACAAAAGGTCAGGCTGCTGCTTGATGAATATCAGCTAACAGCATGGCTGGCTGTGTTTTCTGCAGCTTATGGTGAGAGACAGTAACACAGAAAGCAGTGGCTCATGTTCATCAGTGTAAGAACTGTCACCTGCTATTCCACAGCAAATCACTCTCTTTCAAGATGGCTTGGAAGCAGACTTAATACGAAGTTATTTGGTCACATATCTACTGAAGTGAGTGAGGTTCTGCTACACTTTGCTACCTACAGGCTATTGCTCCATGCTTTGGCTTACTGAATTCTGGGGAATAAAAAACCTTATTGTCATCATTAAAAGTGTCAGTACAAAGCCTATAGTGCATAGAGCATTAAATACTGCAAGAGAACAGCTTTCTTCAGTACATGATCCATACCAAAGGTTTTAAGGTTTATACTAATTCTAATATATCAGGTGAGGATGCTGCTGCCTAAACAGTCTGCACAATCAGAAGTTTCAGCATATGTCCAATGATTTTGTTGAGTATAACATGCCTAATGTATACTCTGTTAGTTTTTCTGTTTCAAAAATGCACACACGGTCAGTCACAACAGAGCAAGTGATACAAGTTTGCAATGTGTTTAAGACTTGCACATTAGAATCACTAAATATCCCCTTTACAGTCTTGCTGTTAGGATGCTTCCTGTCTTCACCTGCTTGCTATTGATAGAAGAGAATTACAGGGAGCCACAGTAATGCTGCTGGTTTGGGATAAAAAGTAGATGATACAAGCTCAAGGAACTGATGCTTGGTAATGCCAGAGGACAAGTGGATCAATACCTGATACTGTGGATCTCCAACGGCTCCTGGAAGCATTCTTTAAAATGGCTCTTCCTGTATGGTTGGATAGGTGTTTGACCCTATAAGAAAGGAAAGATTTGTATGTTTTGGCAGGTAATGATAATATTTCTATTTTAAAAAATAACTTGACTCCATGCCTACAAAATTCTACAATTTCTTCTTCTCACGCACAGACATAATTATCTGGTGCTATTTATTAGTCTGTTCTTAGTGGATTGACATTCGGGTACTTTTGGACAAGACCAGGATTCTGACCCCAGCAGTGTACATCCTACAATCCCAAATGACTGACTGAGCTATCTTTAAATCATGTGTTCCTGTTCATCACTGCAGGTCATACGTTTGCTTAACATTTCTGCCCCTCCCAGCCAGGCAGGGTGGGCTTACAGCCAGCTCAGTCTCTACCCTCCTGTTGCATTGTCTGTCCTCAGAAAGGTTGCCAGGATTGAAACCTTGATGTTGTCGGAAGTTGACTTTAAACCTGTTCCTTAGAAAAGATAAGCATGCAAAAAATCTGAATTTAGGTGGGGCTTCATTCTCATCAGCTTTTTTACAAGAATGAAAAGGGTGACAGTGGAAATTGCAAGGAAAGGCAGGATATGGAGAAGATCCTAGCCAGTCATCATTTAACATGCAGTGATTGTGATTTTGACTGATTTAATTGAATAGCAATTTACTGAGTCAGACTTCTTGGTTCCCTGAGAAAAGAACTTGTAAAAAATTAATGTTGCATCATTTGATACTATGTAGATAGTGACTGTAGACATGTAGGTGGTTTTAGGTGGTTTTGAACACTCACTGTTCCTTGTAAGGGTAGTAGACAACATTTTGTCTATCTTAAGCCAAATCTTTGTTCCTGTCTGAAGACAACAGCTTTTTTTTTTTTTTTTGGTGGGTGGGAGCAGTTTCTGAAGGAAGAGATTTCTTGTTTTTGTTTTATCTTCTTTCCTGGAATAGGTAGGATCTGTCATAAACAGTTGGATTGGTGGTGATCTGCCTTCTAGTTCTTTGAGGGATGTCTACTATAGGGATCCAACAGAGACATAAATTACTTCCTTAACCTGTGAGAAGAACATGTAATGCTACAATAAAATCATTTGCCATGAAGTTCAAACCTGCATGAGCTGTGATACACCTTTAACTTGTCTCATGATAAATATGTATTTCAAATTAAGGAAGACAAAGAAAAAAGTCTTGAGGAAAGCTTGAATGAGCATCTGTTACTTTTCTCAATTTTTATAAGAATAAAAAGGCTTCTGCAAAAGATGTTGTGGTAAATATACTGGAAAAGCAGGTAAATAAAAATGCAAACTGAGTGAGTATGTGGAAGAAGCAAACACCTCTAACCAGCTAGGCAGTTCTGCAGTCACCTACTTTTAGTATTTGGGAAAAGGCTCACAACCCAGTTAAATCCAAACCAAACATTTCTCTTACACTTGTAACACTCAACCAGCTCTGGCTGTATGTATGGAAATCAGCGTCTTTATAGGCCTTCTATATGTTATTTTTTATTTTAGTTTTAATTTGTTTTTATTCATTTCATGTTGTTTTTATTATTTAGTTTTCCTCATTTAATCTCTAAGTGTATAAAAGACTAATACTGGAATATACTGTGAGCTTGTTCTACATTTGCTTCTATTTTATACCAATGTTTTGGTGAGTCTTTTGTTTAGAGGATTTGATTTAGATGGCAACAAAATTTAAACTTTAGCTTAAATATTATTTGTCTTGTCTTTATCTTTTGTCCTCCAGGATTTTTTCTTCTGCATGATCCATCTTACCCAGCTTTATTTTGCTTCGATATTACTGTCTTACTCATATCCTGAGATGGAATTAATGGTACAAAACCTGTGATAAATAATTTTCTAGCCCTTTTTAAACTTTGGGTAGTTATTTAGAACCAGACAGCTTTAACCTGAGCCCAAAGGTAATCACTCAGTGTCAGGGTGTCTGAGAGTGCTGTCTTTTAATTCAAAATTGTTTAAAATAAGCCACTGCATAGAGCTACAGGCTACACTACTGTGCCAACTGCTGATTTTGGAGATTATGGCAGGAATCATTTCCTGTCAAGGATGCTGTTAGATTTGAAATGTGACTTTGTGGCTTGATATTTTTTTGACAGAAGTTTTATTTGTTGTCTGCTTGTAACCTGTTGAGATATAAGGGTAAAATAAACAGCGACTATTTCACTGAAATTCTGTTTACTTAAACTTTTCAATATTTCTGCAGAATTGACAAAAATTCTTTCTTCAATCCAATAATTAGAAAACAAATCCATAACTTTTATCTACACTATAGCTGTCTTGAAAAGGAAGAACAATGTTAATGAAAATACAATTAATTTTCCTTGGATTTCTATTGAATTTGTTTTAAAATTGTGGCCTAGTAAAAATGTGCTTTGAAAAGTGTTGACTAAAAATGAACTTAGAATTTAGTAATTTTATGATTATCTTCTCTCTCAGATATAAATATGCTGAGGATTTATTCACATGGGAGACCAGAAGCAGCACTAGAAGATAAAACTTCTTGAAATGCAAAAGCCCATTGCCTAATTAAAATTTCCCCCTAACTGAAGACTTTTCAAACTATATATTTTATGATAGTTCAGGAGCAGGGAAACCTTATAAGGTTTTTTTCAATGAATGACTATTTTAGAAGTTAGCCAAGTTCAAGGGCATTCTTATCTGCTGTACAGTTCCAGCCATAATTTCACATAATTTCTGTTGCTCCATAAAGCTAGCATCTCAAAACACATTTCTGACCACTGTCAGGCCCCTTTTCAAGTTCAAACATGAAACCCCCTCAAGTGCAATGCATACTGCAGTAGTTTTCAACTGATTTAGTGTGGAAGGAATGTAGCCTTTCTATCTATTGTGGAATTTACCTTATTACTGGGTGCTTTTTCCCTGCTGGGACCTACTCAGGCCTCTTTTCTCAGGCATAACTCCTACAGGGAGTAGAACTGAACATTTGCTTAAGTCAGGAGTGCTAAATTAGGCAAATGTGAGATGGAAGAATTGCTACAAAAT
The DNA here is from genome assembly GCF_963662255.1 of Cinclus cinclus. Taxonomy (NCBI): domain Eukaryota; kingdom Metazoa; phylum Chordata; class Aves; order Passeriformes; family Cinclidae; genus Cinclus; species Cinclus cinclus. The sequence continues at coordinate 12,480,613 of NC_085046.1, read as the reverse complement.
ACCCAGGAGAGTCATAAATTAGCAAGTGCAAAACATGACAGCTCTCTGTTCTAAGTCTTGGAGATGTAGCCCTGGCAAGGAAGTTACTCTTTCTAGAGACTGGTTTATGACTTGTAGAGTACTGAGGCAGCTGATGGGAGGAAAGTTTACCAGCCCTAGCATGGTGAGCAGCACAGATGGCTTGCTTTCCCCATATATGAACCTTGTTTTTTTGAAGCTGGCAGAATCTGTGTTAGAAAAAATTCCCAGCTCAGCAGCAGCACTTCTGTGTACAGCTGTGGCTTGCATCTGTCAAAGCTTGTCTCCAAGCAGTGGAGGCAGCTCAAAAAGTTCCATCAGTAGCACAGGACATAAACACTTGGATACCAATACACTCTGCCTCACAGCTTTTGACCCATTTTTATACTGAAGGAACCATACAGGGCACTGAATATTACAAGTATCTGTCAACATTCTTAGAGCATTTTTATTTATCATTTTATTACCATGGTGTCAGTCAGACAAGTTCCTTTCTGGTTTTTTGTTCCTACCATGTCCTTTTTTGTTATTTTTTTGAATTGAAATACATGAAGAGAAATCTGTGACATCATTGCTGGAAATTTCACTCTGATAATAAAAGTTCTCTTGTTTCAAGCAGCTAGGTTGTTGTCTTTTTTTTCTTGCTTTGGATACTCACCCCAAGATTTTGAGAAATCAAAACGCCTATACAAAGCTTTAATAGATCGTAACCTACAAGTTTGTTCTCTGTGTTGTAACTTCCTGAAGGTAAGTAATAAATTATTTTGTTAGGCAGTCAAAAATGGTGCAAGAGCCTGTTAATGTTACCACAGTAATGCCAGCCAAAATGTCTCCACCTGAAGCTGTATTTAGAAATGAAAATCAAAGAGTCAGTAAAATACAGCAGACATCACTGAATGATAGATTTACAATTAATGTCTTGGATAGCTTTCTGTGAGCTTTAAAGCCAATGAATATATTTTATCTGATTGTAACTTTTCCAGGAAAATAAAAGCCATGCATACAGTGTGTGCTCCATCAGACTTTACAGTATCAACTCTTTTTGGCATAGTTACTAACACAAATGAGTTCTTTTTCTCCTACCTGATGAATACCATAATAATTTCTGTGACCAGAACACTAGACATGTTGATTATCTGCTATCAGTTAACAGTTATTTCCTGCTACTGAAAGATATTTGCCAGAAAAGTTTTTACAAAGTAGATACAGAAGTCCTTGTTTTGGAGTTTTCTCTATGCTACTGAAAACCTGCGGGAACAGAAAAGAAGAAGATTTTCTGAGTCCTTGCTGAGGGATCAGCATAGCTATAACAAAAGGATACGTAGAACCATGGTGGAAGATTTGAATCTATTGACAAGAGTGACACTTGTTTCTCAAGTCTTGTTTTATCTGAAATTTATCCACTGGTGAATTTAAAATATTTTACTTAAATGTCTATTCAACAAGTCTCTATGTCTCAAAACAATTGCCACACATGATGTATAATATTTTGTGTTAGCCCTACTAGAGAAAAATAAAATAGTTTCATAGTTTTATATCTGGCTGAACTTTTCACTTTTGAAACCAGATATATCATGTGAAGAATCCAGCAAATTTAATAAAGAGTTCAAGAATAGGTTTATGTAAAACTATACATGTTTTCTGGCTGGATGCAGACACTCAGTCCTACTTTCCAAATTACATTTAGAAGGTATTTGTAGTTTCTAGGTGCAAGCAGCTTTGACTGAGAGCTTGGCCTTTGGTCTAGGGATCTAGGCACAGTGATGTTTCAGAATGTATCTCAGTGTACTGTTAATCCCAGCCCACTGAACAGTTAACTACATCCTCTGTTTGTATTTCTATGAGTCACCAGGTTGTGGTACCACATTCCGAGGTGGCCCAGTGGCTGGGCAGTCTGCTGCTGATCCAGGTAGGGTCCCCAACATCCTCTGCTGCAACAGGGCTGCAATCAATGTGTCCTTGGGAGCTCAGGCTCCTGCCCATGCTTGAATTCTGTTTCTGCTGGACGCTTCTGAGGTTGTTTTATGGAAACTACTCAATTCCTTTTGACAGTAGACAGTGAGGAGAAAATGGGGGAGGAGGGAGAATATAAAGAAGAAGAAACTGGCAGGGAGCCTGCTGCTCTCATATTTGCTGCTGATCAGCTAGAGAGAATATATTCATTATCTCTCCCCCACTCCAGGGCAACCAGCACGAGTTCTCCACCACATGAAACAAAGCATCAGTCTGATGGTACAGTAGACTGATTTTTGTGTGTGACATTCTTCTGTGACCAGATTTAGCTGGGCATATTTCTTACACATGGAAGGAGAGAGGGAACATTTGAAATGAGCATAGATTTTTTTCTTTTCATCAGTTACACAGCTAGCATAGCTGAAATTCAGGAGTCCTCTTGGTTGCAGACAGTTAAACACAAGATGTTCTGATATATGCCACTTTCATAGGGTTTTCTCCACACTCTACAAGTGGTCACTAGTCAGAGGTAAAGTTCTCAAGAGATCATGGGGTGGCTGAAGAATCACTCCTTCAATATAACAACCTAATTGTTCAGGCACAGCAACTAATTACCACATTCCAAAAACTACTCTCAACAAAGTAGATGATTTTTATGTTTTTGTTTTTCAACCCTATGAAATCAGGTTTTCAGGTTTTTCCTTCTAATTGTTCTTTGTATGAGGACAAAACAAATAAGGAAATACAGTAAAATATCTTCTGTAACTCCATGAAGCCAGGAATGAGGGTCTAAGTAAAACGATGATAACAATGAATTTAGCTATAGACTGTGGGTCGGACGAAGGGCAGTGGATAGGTTTGCTGAAATAGAAAATTTTGAGTGTGTCTTAATATCCACAATATTCATTCTAACACCATCAAGTTCAGAACTGCAAGGGGCATTGAAGTGCCTGAGTATGCACACATGCACACATTCCTACCAGTTCATCAGTAGAAGTGACTGCGGAGGGTTTTACTGGTCAGTCCAGCAACAGCTTGAATATTTTCACTGGGGAAAGAATATTCTTGGATAAAAAGTAGTATTCTTTCAACAACAGTTATACTTTGAGGGGAGGTGAATTATTTTTTTTCTACATGCTTTTTCTCACACATGCTATACTAAAAGTACATTAATTTTTTTAGTACGTTTGAAAAGCAGCAAGTGGGGATAGGTTTGCTTTTAGTTTCTGAGTCAGAGTGAGAACTGCTAACCCCTTAGAATGACACAGACATGAAAAGGATGTGTGCATCCTTTCACTGTGCTGAGATATCAGGATAATTATCCACCATACGGCTCCCTCTCCGTGCTTTTCAGTGCATTTTTGAATGAAGAGACTGTGAGGATAGCTGATTTTAATCTGAGAATCCACTTTAAAGGGGCTCAGGAGATTCAGTGCTAATAGAGGAGCTAAGTGATACAGAAGTATTACTTACTCCTCAAATGGGAAGATGAAAATGAGAATCCTTAGATAATACAGGATGGAAACAGATACCCGCTGATGATTCCTCAGGCTCAACAAAAGACAATGAAGAGTATGGAAGGAAGCTGATGCCATATAGGACTGTCCTTTATCGACTCTTTTCATTCATTCCAGTAGACCTGAACTCCATATTTTTACTGAGAAGGTTGAGGAACTAGTACATCTATTACAAGGTGAAGTTTGGGCTCTCTGATGCAAAATTAGTTTATTGTACAGTGGAGTGCAACAGGCAGTAATAATTCATGCATGCTTAGATGTAGCTTGTGTGCATCTGAGTATGGCTTTTTACATCTGTATGTTTTATCACACCATTCTAGCCCCTTCTTTTGGTGTTTTAGGCTTCATTCACCTGCCTTAATTTTGCATTCAAGAGATATTCCAGATTCTTACTGAGCCTCTTGGAAACTGGCATAATATAAATAGCAATATAACAATAACTTGCCGGAAAGAACAATGCAATCAGAAAAGCTTTGCTTTGCTCCTCTTTAGTTTCCTTTGTCGTTGTATTTATACAACAGTTTTACAATATTATACTGCCTATCCAGGAATAAGTAGTACCTCCAAATTGACTTTTGTCAGATTGATATCTATTGAGAAATTTGGTTTTATAGGACAGAAAGCTGAAGGTAACTCTGACAGTCTAAAAATAATATTCAGTCAGAAGAAAAACACATAATTTTTATTTCTGACTTTTAATATTTATTCAAAATTTTCCATTGGCTATCTCCATCCCCCTCAAATCACAAACAACGTGCATGCTAATATTCTGCTGCCCCACATACTGTGTTTCTTGCCTTTATTGAAATTGTGTGCTCTGCTCTGGGAAATACACAATGCAAACAAGCTCTGTACTCTTTTATTCAGCCAGGAATACAGCTGTTCCAGCTCATATGTAAAGGCAGTAAAAGGTGAGCTAGATTTAAGTACCTAATAATGAAACCTTTAGCTACATAATAATGTAAGAATAAGAGAAGATTTATGAAAACAGAGGGAAGCAAATGAATAAACCCTTTTTAGCAGAAAATAAATAAATCTCTTTGTGATCAATTTTTCAGGAGGAACAGTATCGAAGAGAATACTGGAATGAATTATATGAACTTTTAGGTCCCTTCCAATCCAAATTATTTTATGAGTCTATGATTCTGTGTTTTCTTAGGCCATTTTAGTACAGAAACAAAATAATTACTCTCTTTTGGTGCTTCAGTACCTATGTGGTACTAAAGGATCATATTTTTTAGGCTCAGAAGGTTAGGTATCTGACAGTATCAGGAATCATTAAGAGAGTTTTGTTTTCCCTAAATGTCATTTCTGGAACTGGAGTCCCCTATGGAGTTCTGAGCTTGTGTCTTTATTTCCTGTCCTCCTGTGATGCAGGGAATAAAATGTTTCTTTGAATGCTTGCTCTTTGTTGAGTGCAGCATGGAGACGTTTGAGAATCTACAGTCCCTTGTGTTTACAGAAGCAGTCACTTCCCCACTGCATGCTGTCTAGGAATTACCACGCTAGTCAATTTAGGGTAAATTTGCAAAGTGGTGCACAGGGAGTCACACAGTTAAATCCCATTGATGTTAATAGGAGTCATGCAGCTAAATCCTTGCACATTGCTTTGTAATTTACCTCTTTGTGTTTCTCAAAACTGCTGGCTCATGACTAATTTCTGTCTCTTATAGAAAAGCTTGAATGTGTTTTGGAAGTGGAATGGGCACAGTCCATCTTTATCTGACATATAAATATACATTCCAAAATACAGACATTCTCTCTTATGATTGATGTCTTCATATATTTGCCTATATGTGTCCCTTATAAGTTACAGAGTAGTGATAAATAAAATCAGCACCAATCACCACAGCCCTCAGAACCTCAACTTTTTAAAGAAAGAAAATAACTTTACTAAAATTTTTAAAAGCTAAACTCATCTCACAGGGAAAAAAAATGTTTCAGTGAAAGCATAATGTTTTGAAAATTTGCTTGATCAATTCTGAAAATGCTTTGAACTCGCTCTTTGGTCTTCAGAATCATGCGAGTTAAACTTTGTAAATTAATTTCAGTTTTCTGAAGAGAAGTGCTTTTAAGTCCATTTGTGGGAAGGAGGAAATGCAAAGAATTAGCCAGTGTTTCTAAAACTGAGGTTAAAGAATGGTGAAGTGGTTCAATGCAGGCATAAAATGCTTTGCCCCTGAGCATGTTTAAATTATAGTGTTGTGGTGATGAGTATCATTGTGTTTTTTATGCCATGACTCCCGATAGCCATGAGATTGTCAAAATGTCCATGCAGGTATCAAAAGTAGAACAGCTGTGCTGGTACAATACTGCACCCATTCTAGTGAGCTCTGGCTCCAAGGAAGGTTATTAGTTCACTTGCAGCACCCTGCTGATGTGGCAACATGACTTCTGGTTCAAGAGCTAGCTCAGGCAGCACTTTCCAAAGAGATTTAACACCACCCTTCACTGTATGGCACAGGCATGCCCACAGAAATGCTCTTAAGATAATAAGTGACTCTATCTTCTGGGTAAGGGTTGGATGATTCCCAGTAAATGAGGCTTAAAACTGCACCATGAATGCTGAGAGGAAAAAGAAATTATTGCTTCATTTATACTGCTGATTCACCCACTGAATGGAAAATAAGTTACGAAATCATGTAATTAAAGACCCTGTCAGCAGACACATATGCAGAGCAGGCATGTATGAAGTGGAATAGGCAACCTGATATAAAAATCCTGTAACTGCTCTGCTGGTCTCTGGAAGGTCTGAGACATACAGTTGGGCAACAGAGGTCAAGCTGGTATTCCTTCCTCTCACTTTGATTGCCTATGAAAGTTTCGAAAATGTCACATGATTTTTACATGGGAGTAAGGGTGTTAGCAGGGCAAGCAACTTTTTGAGTGGGGGTTAGAAATTCTTTGTAAGTTAGTCCTATAAGGATACATGCATATTTCTTTTGCCTTTGGAATATGGAAGCCAGACGCTCATGTAGTCCTACAGAATATATAAAGAATGTCAGATTTTTTTTTGTATTTTAATAAGTAAATTGGCTGTAAAGCTGTGTATTATTGGCTTTATCTGGCTTCTGCATGGTGGCAGACATATGGGAATACCCTTTCTCATAGTGTTTTGATTTTTCTGTTTGACAGTGTGGTACACCAAGGAGAGTTTGACATATCTGGGACCTTGCAAACATCTGGACAGAGTAAGCAGAGCTATTATGGTTCACCAGAACCTGACTTCCATATGTTGTATCCTTCCACTTGTGTGTCAGGATTGCATCATGGGTTCTTAATTTGTTAATCTCTACAGGCATCAAATCTATTCATAACTAGTGGTTTTGATTGACATGTGAGCAGCTGGGGTAAACTGAAAGGAGCAAACTGAAATGCAGAACTGGTGACTGACTGTGCTTCCAGATTGCTTTAACTGCAAAATCTGCTTTAAGAGAAACAAACAGCTTTACAAACTTCTGATTCAGTGTTTTGAACAGAAAGGCAGTGCTCTGGTGTGTTGCACCCATGGCCAAAAGGGAAGGAAAAGTGCATTAAGATACTTGGGTCACACAAATCATAATATTCTACTTTACAGGCCAAGTTATGAAAAGATTTTTAAGCTGATATTAATAACTAATAATAACCTTTGTTGAAAAAGCAGAAAACCAATCAGAATTTCAGAAAAGAATTTCTTAAGTGTGTCAGGAACAAACAACGGTTCAACAACTGTATCAGTACAACATGAGATAAGGGTAGTAATCCCAACATAGAAAAGGAAGTGTACCGCAAACTTATTTTTATCTGTTCCTGAAGAAAAGCAGGATGATGCATTCCTATGATAAAGTATTAAAGAAATATTTTCTATTTAGCTAGAAGATGAGGAGGATCATAAACTTAAACAGTGGAAGTCAAATATTTTTCTGAAATCAGCAGGACTGGCACCCATGAGTGCCAAAGGAGTCAGAATGAGGAGTCTGAATTTCTTTTACTTGCAAATCTTGCAGCACTGTGGAACTTAAAAATCCTTCAGAAATAAGTGAAACATGACTGGTAATTGACTGGTAATGAAAGTCACTGCTCTTTGGCAAAACTGATGTAAGGTTAATCTGGAAAAAAAGTGATTGTAAAAATGATATAATTAGTAAGATTGTAATGAAAAATAAATTAAATTTGAAAATTTGAAATTGCATCAATACTCGATAAAAATAGTATGTCTAATTCAGGTATCTCACTTGTGCATATTTAGTGAAGATCATGTTGAAGACTGTGAACACCCATGGATTTTCTCTATGTAGCAGTGGAAGGAGGAGGTGCCCCTTGTAGGGCTCTAGCAGGAATTATCTATCAATGTTTAAGTGCCCACATCTGTATTAATCTCAACTCAAAATTAATTGCTTAATATGAAATAATGATTTAGGCTTCTACAGAAAGACATAATTGCCTTCAGAACACAATCCCTTTCTGAAGTTGCTCTCTGAATTAGGTTATCTAAAGTGGTCTGAAGGTGCACATCTCTCCTTGCACAGGGAGCCTGGAAAACTCTTTTATTCTAGATATGCTGGCCCAAGAGAGAAATCCATCTGTGAATTAGGCTGGATGTCCCCTCCTTCATAGGTATCTTCTGTAAAATAACTAGGAAAACAATAAAAAGTAGTGGTTACTAGACATAAACTGTAATCTCATGTTAAATAGATTGAACATTTGGATGCTTCACAAGCCCTTAGAGATTTTTCTTTTAAATAAAGAAGTTTTGAAAAAATATTCAAATACATGTTAGATATAAATTCCCCCTCCCCACTTGTTTAGCAAAATAACAATGTGCACTGTGTCCTAGAGTATTCAGCTTCATTCCACTCTATTTTTAGACTCATGGCTTTCAAACAGAAATTATTTATAGGTTTGTCCAGCCACAAAAGAAGAAAAAAAATGATGTAGACAATACACAGAAGTATTGGAAAATGGAATGGAAACTGTCAAGCAGAAAAGAATGATTATCACAATATAGTGTTCTAAATTAAGTAAAAAACTGGTTTACTGATGGATCTCTAAGTGTTATGTATGAAAATTCATCATCTTGTGATGTATTTCTGGGTTAAATATTATTTAATACTTCAGTCAGTAACAAAAGAAAGTATAAAATAAAGGCTGGTATGACATATACCACAAAGGCTACTAGAAAAGTTATTAATAGGATAAATAAATAGAATAGATCAGTGTGAACTTTTTGGCTAAAAACACAGAAAATGTTTTTTTTTAATATTGCCAAATAAAACATCACACATCTGGAAAGGAAAACCACAGTCAAGTTTACAGTATGTCAGGCAATGCTCTGGAAGGTAAGAAATATCTTAAAGACTTGTCTAAAGACGTGGCTGATTTTACCACAAATTTACTATAAAAATAAAAATCTCTGGATAAAACTGGAGAAAGCTGTGCAGGGGCAGTGAATGGCATTCTGCAAATACAATAAGCAACATCTGAGTTACTGACTTGTAATTCTGAGTCCCACTAAGGCATCTATGCTTTATAAAGGAGATTACAAGAATGATGGAATTGGATAAAATACAATGATAATCTCCATCTCATAATGTCAATGAGACCTCCATGTGCAAAACAAAAGGTAGAAATTATTTTATTGCATCAACCAGTATTTTTGTGAGAGAGGTGAAACTCAAGCATAAAAATGGCATGATCTGGACACCATGATGCAAAGAAAGCTAAATGTAAAATACTTCCCTAAAATTAAAAGATTGGAATATAAATGAGAAATGAACTGGAAATATTAACAGTAAGTAAACAAAGGGCTAGTATTGTGTAAATGTTGACAGATTATCTATCACTAGGGTTATTTTTAAGTTATGAAAATGTGTCTTTTTAATAAATGCTTTTATTCAGACACAGTGGAGTTGCTGCAGAAATTAGATCTGGTCCCCTGATATGCAAGTGTCAGATTAGATAATCACAACAGTTTTTGTAGGCTTCAAATCTAATAATACTAATAAACATTTTGCAAACAATCATATGTTTTGAGTTACCTCTATCATTAGCTGCTCTGCTCCCTCTGAGACCTGTGCTTCTCAAACAGTAAAGTGCTTTGACAAGGTAGGGCTCTCATCTCTATTTTAGAGGAGAAAGTATTTTTTCTCTATATTTATTTTGTTGGTTCTTTGATGGTTCCTGTTAATTTCTGTGTACCTTGTTCTTCCTACTGTAATAAAGAACATTGAATTTCTGGGGGGGATAATGAGACCTATTATGTAGTAAAAAAAACCTTCTCCAGCATAAGTGCCACAGTGAATTCCATAATGTGTTATTTGGAGCTAAATTTAAGAACTTAATGATTCCTGTTGCCCTTACTCAACATCAGTTCACCAAAAAGAGCAGACACTTACAGGAAAATTAAATATCTAGTGGGCTCTACTATATTTTTTATAGACAAAATTGTAAGGTAAGGGATTTTAAAGAAGAATTCATGCAGTAGAAGAAAGTATGAATACCATTGGAAATATGCAGGAAAAAAGAAGATGCTAACGAGAAAAGAAGAAATTGCAAAAATGACAGGAAAGGTGTTGCTGGTACAAGATATTAAAAGAGTGAATCTGCACATTCCCCTGAGACCAAGGTGAAATAGTTTTTTTAAGGCTAGTCTCCAAAACGAAGATAATGTGACTGAAAAGAATTATTAAAGCTCCATTAGTAAGAAGGCAATAAATTAGTAGCAAAAGAAGAAGCTTTAAGAGTGATAACACAGACCATTGGACCAAAGATAGTAAATAAAATTACTATAATTTACAAATTGTTTGACAGGACTTTTTTTCCCAGCATGTTTATCTTTACATGAATCTTCAACAGAGCCCGGTTTGTTTTCCTCTCTTTGGCTTTTACGTGATGCCAAGAAGTTTCTGTGATCATTGGCACAAGTGTCTCCAGCACAAGAGGACGTTTAGATGTTTAGATTGTCTACTCTGTCTTCTGCTCTGCTCTCTTTGCATTCTCTGCAGCTCTGAGGTTAAGGTCTTATAAATACTGTAGCTGCTTATCTTTTACACAGACTAAAAAGAAATAAAATATGAGAATAAATATTTTTTTAAGATACAGAAAAGTAATCCTTCCTTCTTCCTAAATATGGTGACATTTTTTTTTATTTACTCATAAATCTGTGTTTTCTGGATTGCAGCCAAGACTAAAAGCAGGAAATACAAGTATATTTCCAAGAAAGACTTGTAATCTTCTATTCAACAGTTAACACCAGGAGAGTCAATTTAGTTTACCTTAGCATTTTGGAGAGAGCTGGGACTTAGCCTCTACATGTCAGGAGGGATGCAAACTACTGGAGAGAAGTGGTTATAGGAGGAAAACACTTGCATGGTACAAGCAATAACAGCAATTCAAAGGAGATTAAAAAGAAGAAAACAGTGAATTTCCTCTCTCTCTTTTTTTTTTTTTTTTTTTTTTTTTTTTCCCTGGGAGGGGTAGGGACCTGTGCAGGAAGGGGCAGTGGTACAGAGGAAACCAGGCAAAAGGATCCAGTAGGATTCATGTTGTAAAACCAGAACCCAGAGCCACGGCTGTGAGGGGCAAGGTCAGAGTCTGTGCCAGTGATTGAGAGAGAAATTAAAACAAAAACCACGGCACCAGTCACCTGCAGCACTGAAAAAATAGTTACATCTTTATGTCATTGAAGTGGTGGTGTAAACTCGGGGGAATGGGGAATTTCACCTCATTGCACTAGAGCTGTGTGAGGTGAACAGGCACTGGATAATGCAAGAGTTTTGTCTTATGCCATTGTTTGCATAAGGGGGGAAGACTCCTACACTTGGCTCTTGTACCTTCTCTGTGAAAAATATTTCTTCAAGCAGTGTTTGAAAAAAAATGAGGCTTCAGTAGGTTGGCTATGGTTTGGGGAAAAATGAGAAAGGGGGATGAGACAAGTGGACAGAATTCAGAGAAAGGCACAGAAGAAAAAGCTAGCTGTGTGTGAATACCTTTTATTTTTAGTGCTAACTGTGATCCATAACATTCAGATGCAGTAAAGAATCTGATATTTCAGGCAAAAAAACCCAGGCAAATGGGATGTTTAGTCACATCTAAATGGAAGCATATTTTTGTGAGCTTTAGTGTTACTGAACTTCAGTCTTCTTCAGTGATTTCCCCCTCACAGTACCAGCCCATTACTCATGAAAAGATGTTCTTTCTTTTCTAAAAAATATTGGTCAAGTTTTGAAGGCATGTGCACAGGAATGAAAATTATTTCTAATGTTTCTGGAGGTATATGTCCCCTTATGAAAGAGAAATTGAAGACAAAACAAAACGAATCAATGTACGAAACATTTAAGCCTATTACTTTAATGACTGCGTATTGAAAATTAATGCACTGAACTTTTGAGATTGCAGGTTCATTGTGGACAAGGACTTGAGAATTACAAATTTGGTTCCATTCAGAATGAAAAAGAAAGTGTTGATTTTTTAAACTGCTGTTTGAAAAATGGTCCATTTTAATCCTGCTTTATGGTCTAATGGATAGCTGCTGTGGAGTAGTGACTGTGTCTCCACTTCCTGTGGTGTTCAGGAGAGAATGACCTTGCAGACTCAGTTTCCTAAATTTAGGCACTTGTGTGTGTGTTCACCTGTAAAATGGATTTATAAACTTCTGTAACAGACAATGGAATTTTAGTCTGAAGCACACCTGGAGCTTTGGGGCTGGTTGGTGTCACCACAAGGCAGGTTCCCACATACAGGGAGCTGAGCTGTCCTCAAGTCTCTGCTGATGGCATGGGCATGAGGTGGGATTCAGACATGCAGGTCTTGTGTATCCCATCCAGTATTTTAAAATGCCTTCCTTTAGCTTTCAGACATCTCTATTTATACCTTTGCATCTTTCTCCCTGTTGCTCTTTTTTACCAAAACCTCAGTGGGTGCAATTTGGTGTAACTTCACTGATATCAGTGGAACTTTGCTGGATTTACACTGACTGCGGTTTTCATTCAGCTTGGAGGAATGTGCCATTTCTGTGACCATTACTGGATTATACCTTTCACTAAAATTTTTAATGTTGTAATTAATTTGGAAACACTGAAACCCAACATTTTAACTTCTAAAGAACATTAATCAGCACTTCTGGCTTCTTTTTCTTTTTTTTTTTTTTTTTCCATTTCAAGCACTGGCCCATAAACATCTCATTAACAAGAAACTGTTGCAAGTGTTTTCATTGTTTTCTCTTTGTTTTGTGGTGAGCTAAGTGTTTCTGAATTTCCTGGGTGGATGCATCAGACTGTGACATGCTGAATCTGGTTTTATCAGTTTTATTCTGTTTAAGTGATTTTAAATGCAGTTTGAGATATGCAGCTATGTCATTATTATAATCATTATTATTATTATTACTGTCACTCCTTTTATTGCTGTTATTATCAACATTTGGGAACTAGTGATTGTCAGTTCTGTATTGAGAATAACTTAGCATAACTCCAACCAGTTCAGCCAGGAGCAGACTCGTTTTTGCTTTGGTTTTGGTTTGTGGGGCTGGTGGTGACAACAGTACTGTGGGGTTTCAGCTGTTGCAATGTTTGGAGTTCAAGCACTGTTTGTCCAGCTATGGGATAAAGATTTCAGCTAGAGGACACATTTCTTTGTAAGCTGAACAAAACATTAAGAGACTTTCACAAGACCTACATGTTCTTTCTTGTTCCAGTAACTCCTATAAGCCAGAAATATTTGTTGCAATGTGAAATATTCTGTGAGATTATGATAGCTTTGCAGAAATCTTGAAATATGTAGTGTGGCAGGTATTTCTCTTTTCATGACCCTTCATTTATGGATATCTATCTATCTATCTATCTATCTATCTATCTATCTATCTATCTATCTATCTATCCTACATTTTATTATTATACAGCAGCACTTAATGATTAATATAATAGACATTATGAGTCCAAGGATTCTGGTTCTGGGCCTTAGTTTATTAATACAACCTTGATTTAAGAAATGGGAGAAGAAAAGATTTCAGGTGTAAGTGGCATTAATTAAAGGAGAAAACTTTTTAAATGAGAAAAGTATGATGGTTTGAAGGATGATCTGGGAAGCACTCTTGCTGTGGGCAGCACCATCTCATGTGGTCATCCAAAGCAGGGGTACCACAGAGCTGCTCAGGCAGTTCTGGAGCACAAGGCAGCACTGAGCTAAAACTGCCATGGTCAGGTTTGCAGAGAGCTGTGCCTGCTCCTCAGGCAGTGCTGGGAGAATGTGCAGATCAGCTGGAGCACTCCAGTGTGTCCCAAGAGTGTGAGCTGCTGGCAGCACATCCATCTGCAAACAAAAACTTCATCAAAGCTCTGAGGGGTGGCGGAGGTTTGCTCCACATAATGCTGGGCTAACTTGGCCCTAGAGCTCTAGAGTAGGGTTAGGCACAGTTCTGCCTTGCTGTTCCTGCAATCTACTGCCAAAACCAGGGATTGTAGAGGTGTTTTCAAGTGCTGACTAACAAAAATCTGAAGGAGTATAAAGGAGTATAGTATTTGCATTTAGTTGAGGAAAATCAATAATCAGTTAATATTAAAGTTCCATGCTTGAGTGTCATAAAAGACGTTTTAAAAAGTTCTTTCTCCTATACCTTGAAAAGGTTTTGGTGTGATCTTCTCAATGTCTTAGTACTTACATGCCTAAAGACTGCTCACTTTTCTGGGCTATTGGAAAAGCTAAATCATTATTACTTTGCAATGCTAACCTATAAATCTGTGTGTAAACATGTGGTAGTAACTACACCTATTTTATGCAGGTCAGGGTTTGGATTAGTTCCAAAACCAAATCAGTCTCACTGTGCAGATTTGATTTTGTGATATTCACCTATTGGTTTGAGAGATACATTGGGGCTTTCTGAGTGGCTTTGGTTAAATATTTACATCAAGTCTATTAATCTTTCTGTTGGCTTTATAATGAATTGAAAACTGATTTCTCCATGTAGCAACTTAATCTTATCGGCAGACATTATTTCCATCATCTCTGTATCACAGGCCAAGGTTAGTGCACTCAGCAATTTTAAAAGTGTTATCTCAGCTGTGGGCTCCTGAGCCAGAATAGCATGTGTGTAGTAGATGAAAATGTATTCAAGATTCCTGCAGTTGTGCATGTGCTAATTCTCTTTGGGTGTAACTCAAATGGGATGAGAGAGCAAAAATAGAGTGGTAATCATCAAGCAGAGCAGGATTTCCCAGCTTGTGGACAGGTGTGTTCCTGTGGCCCTCCTCAAAGCAGAGATGTCACTGTGAGGTTAAAATGCCAAACTCTAACAATAGAGACATAAACAGAAAGAAAGGCCGAAGATAAGACATCTGGTGCTTTTCTTAAAGATTCTGAGGTTGAAGTCAACTGTTTGCTCAGTCTTGATAATTTATGACATGACCATGGAATTTGTGTGGTCCAACACCAGGAGTGAACTGACTTGAGGTAAAGTAATACCTTATTGTTTGCTTTCCGCACAGAAAAGCAAAACAATAAAAAGGAAAAAGGAGCCTTTTCCCTTCATTGTGAGATAGTTCATTTGGCTGCATATTATGATCTGACTGTGTGTCTTAGCTCTTGTGGCAGCTAGCCTGAGTTTAGGCTGCTCAGCCTGTGCATGGCTCTGGCACCTGTGTGCTCCCTGCTGAGACACGTTGGGAATGCTGGCAGTCCTGAAGGAAAGTCTCCTGGGGCTGCCCACGCACAGGCTCAGCAGCTCCACACGTGAGAGGCTGTACAGCAGCAGCTGGTCTCAGCATAAGTGATTCCTATAGAGCTCAGCACTGGGCACGAGAGAGTCTCATCAGGAGCAGAATTCCCTTTACCACTGATGGCACATTGGGCCCTGCTTATATCTGTACTCTGGAAATTTGTTCTTGCTCATCACTGGGCTGTATGAGATTTATTTTGAATTCATTTTTGATACAGTTTGCCGTATATATTATGGTGCTTGTGCCTAATACATTAGATAGTTAAATAAATACATATTTAACTGTGCCTGAGTTGTCCTTTTGACCCAACTCCAAAGGTTGGATTGATTTTCGGAAACATAATTGTATGTATCAAAAAAATTACTTAGCCTCTCCTGGACCTCTTTAATTGCTTTAGGAACTTAGCACTGGCTAGTTCAATCACTGACTACATAAAATTCCTAATTACTTAATCAAAAAGCAAGAAAAGAAAAGGAAAATGACCTCGAAGTTTGTAATCAGCTGTAGCTTTTGCCATGAGCACTGCTGTGAACTTGACAAGCTGTGATATGTGCACTGACGATCATAAAGATAATGGGATCAGCTGTTGATTTGAATCCAAACAAGAACAGACTTGATTCAAATGAAGTAAGAGTTAGCTATAAAAGCTCGAGTATGCAAGAATGACTGTAAAAATGATAGTCCTGAACAAAATGTTTCTTTTTGCTGAGGTATCCACTTTTGTCACTAGGAGAGCAGGGTCTTTTCTAGGTGGGATTGCCAACTATTTTGGGTTTTTATTTTTGTTTGCTTTTTTTGTTTTGTTTTGTTTCTTCAGTACTTGGTGGGTTTTATAAACCTCTGTTCAGCAGATGCTAAATTGCAAATATTGTTACCAAAGCTAGCTTTTTGTGGAGAAATTTTAAAAGGCTCATCCAAATTCAAGTAATGGATAATTGAGAATCCAGAACAAAAATACAAAACAATTTTCATTAAACCACCCCAAAACATGCAATATTAATAATGTGATTTTGCAATTTTTTGAATAGCTACAATTTTAGACTCTCTGGTTTTCAAGGCTGACCTCACCCTCTTTCATGGTGTTTCCTAAGGCTGCCATTAACTGCAAATAATTCTGTACCTTCTATGCCTTGGTTGGTGTGCCTTTATATCCAGGTCATTCACATCAGAACAAATATGAAGAAACATGGTTTAAGAAAAGAGAAATAAAGGCGTTTCATTCTCCAGCTGTTCACCTTTTTCGTAAATCATTTGTCTTCCCTAATGAAAGACACAAGCCTCATAGAAGTATGAGGTGATCATTGACAACGTGACTCTTAATGTAGTTATAGCTTCCAGTTAAATAATCAAATACTTCTAGACATTGTACTAAAACTTAGATTAATAGACATTTCAAGGCATTTAAAAATCCCTACTGGTGACCTGCTAAGGAAGCTTTATTTGCCATTGTGATGATGAAGAGTAACAGCTTCAATTTCAGCATACTAAGAACTCTGTAAATCATATTATGCATCTCAATAAACACTACCACCTATCCAGAAACCTGCCATGCTCTCTGTTACTTCTTTCTCTGGTCTGACTTATTACATCTGAAGTCTTGTACAGTTGAAATGGGAGTAAAAATGCTTTAATGCAGAGAAATTGAGAGAAAAAATGTTGAATTGTTAAAAAATATTTTTGTATTCATGATGGTAATCACCTGCATTCCTGACTACATTCTTCTAAATTCCTATTATTTTGAGAGAGGAAGATGAATTGTCTTGTGCATTGCAGAAACTAATAATAATACTTTTACTTTAGTACAGGTGACACCAGAATAAAGAGAAGCCACACATGACTTTCAGATTGAGCTTTCAGAATTTCTTTCTACTCTTGGTCTTGTGAGGCAGTGCAGCACTCAGCACAGGTCAAGGTCTAAATGCCATATTGGTATCCCAGGTGTTCTGCTTGGGTATTAAAAGACTTAACATAGCAGAAATAAAAGACAAGTATTATCACAGAGAAGCTGTCTAATCTGCATTTCAGTGGAGTTTTTTTCTCCGAAAGTGAAATAATCTGATCAAAAGAACATAAAAAATTACTTGGTATAGATAACTGAATTATACATAGATATACTGAATTATTAGGACATGAAGGGAAAACAATTCTGCCATTACAGTAGGTAGAGCAGAGCTTGTCAAAAAGATAAGGCTGAAATAAGCTAAATATTGTTTCTTTAAGATTCAAGAACAGGGTTTATAGCATTGCAATGTTTGTGATTAATGAGGTAGAAAACAGATGCTCTATCAGTGGAGATAATATCATCAAGGTTTTGAGTAAGGAATAGTTTATTATTTCACAAAAGCTTTGTGCCCTTCTGGCCTTGCTTAGGGACTTGGCAGGATATGAAATGAAGATGAATGATAGTTTAAACAGAGTTCACTCTTCCTCACAAGACCTTATTAGTAAAATAGGAATACAGAACACTGCCTTGCAAGATTAGTAACATATGAAGCACCTCTGTAATATACTTTCTTTTTTTTTTTAAATAATTGATTAAGAACATGTAGGACAGATCTCATTATCAAGGTCTATTGATTTTTCTACTCACAGCCTGTTGCCAAATCATTTTCCAATTATACAATAATGTTGTAAGTATAGAGGACAGATCTGGATGGAAATCTTAATAATTCAATGAGCAGAGCAGGTTTTTAAGTCATGAAAGACAGGGAGGTAATGTGGAACTCGAGCAGAATGGCTGATCTATGTAGGACTGTGAACACTCAGCCTCTCAAAGGAAGCACCATGGAAAAGTTTTAAGGTGGACTACAAGAAAACTTTGTATTTGTTCGTCATAAGGAAATGCAGCACAAAATGTGACCACTGAAAATTTGTAAGAACAGAAAAGCTGTTTTGTGTTTCTGACAAGATAGAGGTATTTTTTTAATCCTTAAACTATAGGAAAAAACTTCACAGTTAAGAATGAAGTACAATAACAAAGGGAGTAGGTTGCAGCAGCCTAGCTGCTTGGTCTGTGACAATGACTGTGTACATAAAAAGGATACATACTTCCGTAATTTTCTACAACACTTTTCAGCCCAGGAATTCTAAACATCTGTGGAAAATGAAGGGATTTTGCTTCTTAAATTTTATGCTCATTTTCCTATTGCTGAAAACAAACATTGCATGGTAAGAGACACAATTAATTTCATCTTAATTTTACTTTTCAAAAGTCCACAGTATATTACTTAATCTCCTCTATAATGAATAGAAGGTAATTCAGATGACCTGCTTTGGGTTCCTTATTTAAGATGGGTGAATCTCACTCCAAAGGAGCTTATGTTGGTGTTGAGGGATCCCAGTCAGTAGCTTCGGACCAAATGTGAACTTTCGGGTGCCTAAAGAAGGTACAGCCTGACAGAACACTCTTCTCTGCTGGTAGTGAACTCCACCTTTTTTTAATCTCATATATTTTAGACTATACATGGCTGAATGTGTATTAGAAGCAGGCTAAACTATATATATAAAATCTCCTATATACTATGTGATATCCAAAGTGTAGAGTGCAATAATAATGGGAAACCAGTTTCTTGAAATGGGAAACTGTATTTATATTAGCTTCTAAGAGTGAATAAAAGTAGATCAATAAAGGCAGTCTTTCTTTAGCTATCTAAACCTATGAAGTTTCAGCTGCAGCTGTAGTTTTAAGTACGGATTTTGCAACAAACTTTGGGAATTATTTATTTTTAATTTATTCTTTAGCTTAAAAAGATCTTTGCTTACTTGCAATTAATTCATTCCAGTTCCACATTTATTTATATTCCTTAGTAATTAAGTTTTTTTGGTTTGGATAGCAAATCTTTGCAATTCTTCTCAATATAATGAAATAACATTAAACCAGAAAAAAAATATTTTGGATTAAAGAAACAATTACATTATTCCCCCATGCTTATTTAACCCCTTTAAAAACCCAGTTTAATTCTGAAATGGAAAACCTTTTCAAATGCTGAAGATTAAACATTTAATTTTGAAAATGTTGAGTAAAGCAGTAGTGGAAAAGAGAGGAAAGAGTTTGTAGTACTCTAACTATCAGGTCTTTTTTGATATCTAACTGCACAGCAGCCAGACCCTACTCACTACTGTTGTAGTACTGAAGCCACCTGTGGGGACTGGCTGTTTCCTGTTCATCAGCATTTAAGTGCTGATAGACTACTTTCTTCCAGCAAATTTTAGTTCTGCAGACTTTGAGATTCCACATGTTCCTCCTCTCACTCTTTCACAGTTCCAAAATTCACAAGCTGTTGAAAGTAAACTCACTGAAATAATTTTTAGAAGGTGGTTTGCAGTAGAACTCTAAATAGGCAATGCAAGGATCTACTAGACAGGCAGTGCTGCATATTTAGATGAAAGATAGTCCAATTCTTCTCACACCACCAGCTGTTTCTTCACATTCATCAGCCCTTCAATTGTGTTATCATTCAGCGAAGAATTTTGGCTTTACTCTGTGAAGGACAAACAGGTCAGCATCCCTTGGCCTCAGACAGAAACCTGTAACACACATGCATGAGCAACTAAGAGTAACACTTTTTATCACTTGGGGAAACACTCAATAATTGAGATTGTATTTCCACGTGTGAAACAATGTGATTTGCAAGTGACTCAAATTTGAAAATAACTTCTTAGAAAAGGCAGGGAAAATAACCCACCAAAACCCCAGAAAGATATAATGTACAGGTAAGGTATCATTTAGCCTATGGTAATTGCTTTGTAAAGACTACAGCTTCTTTTCTCACACTCCTTTCACCTTTATAAGATACAAAATGTGTAACACCACAGACAGTGCAGGAGATGGCTTTCCTACCACTACAACAAGGGTGTGCTAGGCACTGGGACCAGTGTCCAGTGGCCAGTTTATACTCAAGTTTATGTCACTGTGCCAATGCTACAATAAGATAAAAGATGTCTCAAATCTTCCATCTCTCCTCCAACAGTGGAGAGCTGTCTAAACTAGGATGAATGGTACCAGCTGTGGGAACAAAAACCCTTCTGGTTGTCTTCTATTCTGTATGTTCAGACTTGTCCAAAATTTATCTTATCTAGATGACAACTGGGATTTTTTTGGATGGGAATTAGTTTTTAGTGGAAAAAACTAGGGTTGTGATGGGGAGCTAAAGAACGGAATGTAGGGCACTGAAATGTGAAAAGTCTTCAGCGTCTTGTGGAGTAGAAGTTTCTGTACCAAAAATAGGAGACGTGAATATTGCACTAGACAAGGTAAGTAGCTACCCAAAATTGCAGGCATGGAATATGAGTGTTGGAAAGTCAGATTATTGGGTCCAGGAGTGTAAGGCAGATAAATGTACAACATCTGGCTGTAAGCTTGGTAAGCTCTCTTACCAAGGAGAGCTTGGTAAGCTCTCCTACCTGTGTCTTGTGATGCCTGTAGTAGCCTATGTACCACCACTGTAAAAATAGCAAAAAAATACTACATCTGAAAACCATGAGATCTTTCAACTTGCATATTTTATTTTCTTGGTGTTTGGTCTAATTCCTCGTGGAGAAGGGCAAAAAATAAAGGATCACATAGGTGACAAGATGACCCCAGCAGTTGCATTGAAATTTGTGAAACAGAAAAATAGTCACGTATTTGTCATTATACTCAGATAATGCTGGCATCTGATAGCTCAGATAAATTTGGATAAAAGTGAATGAAAAATATACCTGATTAAGACAAACCAGATGGTGTGTATGATCCCAACATTTTTTGAAACTGAAATGTATTTCATCAAATAAATTACTACTTCTCATTTTCCCTAAACAAATAATTAGCATTTTAGCAGCAGAGAATAGCTACTTAATATAGCTATAAAAGTATTTACTGACATTTACTTACTTTCTCTCTCTTTCTTTTACTTTTCAGATAGTAGAATTTACCCCATAAATACACATTGAGAAGAATTTTGGAGTAAGTCATTAACATGTGTATACTTACATATATATTTATAAAATATGTGATTTAAACATTTACAGGTGGTTTTTTTGTTTTTGTTGTTGTTTTTTTTTAATGCTTTGATGCTTCAACCAAAATCTTCACAAGAAAATATATCCCACTGATACATTTCAAATGGCACACTAGCATGATGCTCATGGCTCATCCTATCTAGCAACAAACTTACGAGAAATGATAGTTTACCTTCTGGTCTGATGCAATTGCTGTATTTTTTTTTTTCTTTTTGTGCTGATAATATCTATTATCCAAATCTAAATTGTTTTGCTTGGCTTCAAGCAAGGCAGCATTATTTTTTCATATAGCAATATGCTATAAAAATGAAGGCATAAGCTTCTTTATTATTAATATTAGATATTAGTTTTAAGAAACCTCAATGAGGGCTGAAGCTGTGTAATTCTTAGTGTCTCACAAATACAGAGGTAAAGATGAGCTGTTCATGCAAGTCCATAATTTCAGGGGTAAGTGGTTTCAGTGTCACTATATGTTCCTCTCAAAGAAGATAACTTCTCTCCTCCTGCAAAATTTAACTTCATGCTCTCACATATAATCAGGGAATTTACCATGTGTTCGTCGTTTGGCTGCTCCACTGTGCTATTGCTCCAGACCCATTTTTTCAGTACTACCACTTCTTAAATTGCCAAGGAACATGATTTAATCTCTTACAGGGCATATTAACTGGTCCCAAAGTGGGAACAGGAGACCTGCAGGAGGGCACTCCACCATAAAAAGTAAAGATGCATGAGGCTTTCACTAGTTTTGTTATTTTGGTGGAGAGCTGAAAAAGCTGACATGTGTAAGTGTTAGATGGGAAAGAGCATGAGGGAGAGTTTATGTGGAAAATTTCTCTATGGATAAAGAAACTAAATCTTAATTTTTTTTTTTTTGGTCACTTTAGGAGCTCTTTGTGCTTAATTAGTTTAGTATTGGAAAAAATGTGAAATTTTGTATTGAGACGTGTATAGGAATGTTTTGATTAAAAAAAAGTAAGAAAAACTGAATTTTTGATTCAGTCTGATCAAAAGTGATGATCCTGTCTCCCTTCCTCCCCTCCCCCCTGCTTTTTCCCTGCATATTCCAACTAAAACTATTTCAGAAAGTCCCAGAATAATATACACTTTCTCCACTAATGCAGAAAGCTCTGGATGAAGGAAAGTCTGGTTAATCCATAATAGTGGCAGGTCTGTTTATTGATCTCATAAATTGCACTTTACTTGACCCGTCAGAAAAGCAGAATTCTCAGCATGTGCTTTCCTACTATTCTAAGAGCCTCTCCTCACCTCGGGCAGATTGTGCCCCCCAGCCTCTGCCCCTATGCTGGCAGCTGTTGTAAACCCTGGTCTAAATTCATTAACCCTCCTCCAAACAATTTATTTGAGTTCATCCTTGAGAAAGTGCAGAGAGAACAATAAACACTCACTACTGATTTTTCTTCCCTGACTTTCCTAACACACCCGTGAACAAGCTGCCTTCCTAATTTTCTCCTAATAGGAGGAAAATTAAAATCAAAATCAATAGGAGTTGAAATCAGCCCACAGATTAGAATTTCCTAATTAGGAATGCACTCATTATAGGCAGTATTAACACGTCTCATACCAAGCAATACTGCACAGACTAAACTGAGTGGTACCAGGCCAATCAATGGCATGTATCTGTAAAAAACAATCAAAGGGAAAGCCAGTGCTTAATGGAAAAACCTGTTCAGTACGAGTTTTTGATTTCACATTGCTCCTACCTGAACAACTACCTGAAGTGCACTGTTGTTCCTGTCATGCAAATGCTATGAGTGGATCTCCAGTGATTCTTGCCTGCGTAAGGAGCTTTGTTTTTTTTTTTGTTTTTTTTTTTTTTTTTAAATGGATAAAATTGCACACAGCTGCATGACTTGGATGGTGATGTTACTACAGAGTGTTGTTGAGTTTTATCCAGAGCCAGGACAATCTGAAAGTGCATTCCTGTGTATCTTTTACCAGTACCATTTGAGAGAATGCATTTTATCTTTTAAAAAATTGTGTCTTGAACAATGCAATTTTTGATAATGTAATGTGAATGCTACAGTAAACAAAAAAGGAATGTTTTAAAGGAATCACTGACCTTTAAGTGCTTGATTGCCTTTACCAATAAATAATGGTGATTTCTAGCTCATGACTGATTTTATTAGAATTTTTAAACATAGGTGTCTTATGATTGACTGGAAATACCCTCTGGTTTTATTGTCTCAGGAAGAATATAAAATCTGAAATTGAATGGTAGGCCTAAGGTAACTGCAGAGTAACTGCATATTTTTCTGACCAAAATGAGAAAGGGTACCTTAGGTGAAGCATTAAATTTCTAGGTAGTAAAGGTAGCTATGATGAATCAAAGCAAAAAAGTGCTGAGATAGGTGAATAGAAAGTTTGAAAAAGTTTTGCTAATTTTTTTGCAAGTTCTTCTCTCACTTGAACTCACTTTAAATAGCCATTTCCAAATATTGTCTTACATAAATAGTTCTAAAAACCTGTATCTGACAAATTGTCAAAATTACATTCTGATAGATGGCTTTGCTAAGTATGGCTGCAGGTCATTTGTGGATCCTGCCAGCTGTGCAGCAGTTTGTGAGTGTCCAAAGTACTTAGAGTGCAGAGCAATTAAAAAAAAAAAAAGTATAAAAAGGGGACAGGACTCCTCTGTGTTGTTTCTGATGTAATCAGTAACATTATTTTAAATGTAGAAATAAGCAAGTGTTGCAGAAAACTCCAAAAGGATATCTTGCATTTTGAGGACGGGAGATTGTCTCATGCTTGACACTTGCCTGGGAAATCCAATTTTTTTTTTGGTAGACTGATGAGCAGAGGCATTGGAAAACAGAAAGAACAATAAAGTTGCAGTTTGTGTTTTTGTTTCCCTAGCCTTAGTAATGTTTTTATTAATAAATGCAAAATAATGACAAAACATTCCCAACCTCTGGATCTGAGGAGGCACTTTAGGACACACTCTGTATGTCATGCAGCCTAGAAGGCTGTGAAAATTTAAAAGCTTGCCATTTGGATAATGTTATCTCACTGTTTTCCTCTTTCTAGAAGACGGTGGTGAATCATAACATTTTGCTGCAGTAGGTGATAGGATTGTAGATTGGTTTTGAATTAGTTCTACATGTATCGTGAGCAGAACAAGAATATTATTTTGGTGGGAACTGATCAGATCTGGCAGCTCCTAATGAGGGGGAGCCTGGTGTCGTTGCCTGGTGCTCCTCAGCAGAAGCCATGTGTACATTAAGGCAGCTGTAAGAAGCAGTGTGGTTGGTGGAAGACACAGACTCACCTTTCCAAAAAGCAGTCTCAGGCAATGTCAGTCATTGTGCTGAGTTTGCTAGAGAAGGGGGAATTCTTGGAATACAAGTTCAATGATTGATTGGAGTCACACTAAGTTAGAATAGTTCAGAAACTGTTTGTGCTATAGGAAATCACTGAAGTTTTGCATTAAAACTCCTTAATTTCCAAGAAATTATCATGTAATGACTGCATGGCCAGCCATTGCAGCAGCAAAAGCAGTATAAAGCTTTACAATATTCTTTCTTGGCTCATCTGTAATATTTGGTGAGCAGCACCTGATTGATGGGAAAGCAATGATAATCCAGCTCCTCCACTTAACCAGAGAGAACATCCAGATAAAACAGCCTGTGCTTCTGACACCCAGAAATGGCTGAAACGACTGCCAGAAGTTATTGAGCTGGAGAGAATTTAAAATGAATGAATTGGGCATGAGTCACATCTTTCCACAGAGCAACCGTGGGCGCTGGCTGCCAGAGCACTTGAGAAGTCAACAAGGGCCCCTTTTGAGGGAGCTGGGGGGAAATTTCATAACCGACTTGGATTTGGAATTCTGCAGTGCATCTGGGATAATAATACCCCACAGCAGCTAAGATTATTTAAAATGAGCAGCTTCAGTTGTCAATAACTGAAATACCAGCAAACTTGGGTGGTGAAGGGTGGCAGAGTGTTAATTGGTCTGGAAGCAGTATAAATACTTTCAGCATTTATCTCACTTACAAATGTTCGCTGGAGATATGTTATCAGTAATTTATGATGTGCCATGACAATCGCTTACATTTCTGACAAAAATAGCAATTAGTTAGAAGAATGAGGATTCTCCTTGAATGTTTTCATCAACTCATGAAGGGGATTTCTTTCCTTCCATGCATGAATTGCCTGTAAAAATCCTTTTTATTTGTCAGTTTTCTCTCTTGACTGAGTTTGGTCCAGTTTTTAAACTTTTATAAGGACCTTAAAAACACTCTCATGAAATTACATTAATTAATTATGTGCATATCCAGTGCATACATTGGCATGCAATCATGGTGATAAGTACAAAAGAAACTAATCAATTTAATAATGTACTTTCTCGATACTAGTTTCTCACACTGTTGCTTATTTGATTTTGTTTTCTCCTTCACAGACATGGTAGCTATTAACAAATGCCATTTTCCAAAGGAGAAATAAAATGTGTATCAAAATTTTGTAGTGTTGCCTCACATATGGGGAGTTCTCTATTCTGGCAAAATTTTGTGCAGGATGCTTATCAGGTGCAGGAAAATGACTGGAGGAGTCCAATTTGTTATAGTTGAATATCACAGTGCAGGTAAGTACTGCACTGTGTCTTCACTTTCAGCCTCAGGGAAAGAGGCATTTGCAGCACTGTGAGAAAAGTCAAATGCTCTCTGAAAATGTTGACTGCTAGGATTGTAGAAGATCTCTGTGATCTAAGTTGTTTGGTAGCTGGAATAAAAATACTCTAAAATGCTTGATATTTTAAAAAAAGTTTCCGAACAACATTACCTTCCTCTTTGCAAAGTAGAGGAGTTTCAAACATGTTGCTAAGTGTACTTACTTGTGTTATTCAGTGAATGCTAGTAGGTAGAATTTGTTTGGAAAATGAAGTTTGCCTAATTATTGCGAACACAGATGTAGTATTATAGTTGCATTCACAGGCCACCAAAAGATAGACAATGTTGGTGAAGATTCAAGTCAGAAGCAATTCACTTCAGTGTGTTTCCTCTTTGTAGGAGAGCTGGAGAATGCAGTGGTGAAACTCTCTTTAATAAGTTTTATAAGCAGAGACATTAAAAAATTATCAGAGCCAAGTGAAAGTAACTGCTTAGGAGTTTTGGGTAAGTCCTGGAACTGACAGATTTTAGTTATAAATGTAGTTTTATTTAGTTAGTTAGTAGTTTAGTTTTCCTTCCAGACCCACTTGTTTTATAACCCAGCTTTAAAAAAACTTCACCTGACAAGTCCATTTCTAGTTGTGAATGGAATCTAGGATCTGAGCACCAAGTGTGGAGTGTTAAAATATGACTTAACCATAAAAGACAGAAAGTGTTTATTTTGTTTTTATTTTCTTTTATTTTTTAAAATGTAATTTGGAAAAGATGTAGGAATTGAACCTCTTGGACTCTTTTGTATCTTCTCTAGGAGTTACTGTGTGAGATGACCACACTTCCAGGTGACATTGTTCATTGCCTGTGGCTTTGGAAAGTCACTGGAATAAACCTACTACATCACTCCCTGGCCACTGTGGAGGTATGAAGCACTGCATCTGAAATGGAACAATGTTGCTTAATGTTAGGGAGCAGCCAAATGTTATATTCCAAACAAAGGCCAGAATTTGGTCAGTAAGATCAGTCAATGGAAAAGGAGACTCAGTCTTCTGATCTATTACAGAAACAGTTCTGTTTTTTTACAAAGATACTTTTTGGGGGATGTGTTTAATCTTTTATTGAACTCTCTTAATCCTGCAGTGCATAACAACGCAGCAGTATGAGCTGCTATACTCAGAAATACATGCTTTCCATTAGATACAGGAGAAATAGATCAGAAATGTCTGCAAATCAGATGAGTGAAACTAATTGCAATGGAATTTTTTTTGGTCCAAATTTTCCGTGTTTCAGGTACAGAATGTATTTCTTCAATTCTTAGAGAGCAGGTGACAGGCTTATTTCAAGGGTGAAGAAAATACTGCAGAAATACTGTGTGGCAACAGTGTGAATCACTGGGCTTGTTGGTTCTGGAAGAATATTTTGCTCAGAGGATTCTGTTTTTTTGTGAAACTTCTGCTATATCCCAGCCCCTGTCCTCAGACATTGAGCTATTATGTCAGTGGCACTGAATAAAAATGATCCAGAGCTAACAGACAGGAAAAGAATCTTCAATCTGAATTAAAAAAAGGCAACTTGCAATTTAAAATCCCTAAACCCAACAAAAAAATATACCAAGCTAAACAATCTAGTATTTAAGTTGAACTGATCAGGAAAATAAATTAATTTTGCTTCTGGAAAAAAAAGATTCCTCCAGAATTCTCTCTCTTTCTGTGACTTCGTGTGCAGGAACTGAGTGTGTACCAGAAGAGGTGGCCTATTCTTTTAGACCACTTTGACAGGAGCAGTGAATTTCAGTTCCCAAATTTTCTCAGGTGTGGAAAATCTGAGGCACAGTTCATGGACCTTGGCTGTCTGCTGGAAATACTGCCAAGAATGATTAAAATGATAATAAATTTGTTTTTACTGCTCCTCTCTGTTGTAGTAAAGTTGTCCTGTATCTTTACACAAAAATGTGTACAGACCTTTTTTATAAACCCCTGGGGAGGAATCTGTGCACAAAAGCAACATTCTCTTTCTCTTCACTTATGTCTGTAGTGTCTTTTTATATTTGTGGAAGGTGTCCAACGGGTTGGAAAATGCAATGAAAACCGTAGCCAGTCAGTACAATACTGGTTCTAGTTTAAACAAAAACCAAGCAGGTTTTCCCCTTTCCAAAGCAGTGTCTCCAAAAATACATGTCAGAGAAGTTCAGAGAGTACACCTGTGTCCTGGTTTAAGTGCTTCTGTATTGAATAACAAGCAAGGCTATTTTTGCATAACATAATCCATGTCCCTTTTCAGGGAAAATGCATTTCAAAGAATCATGGAATTGGTAGGGCTGGAAGGGACCCCTGGAGATCATCCAGTCCAACCCACCTGCCAAGGCAGGGTCATCTGGAGCAGGTTACACAGGAATGTGCCCTGATGGGTTTTGGATGTCTCCAGAGAGGCAAACCCCATGACCTCCCTGGGCAGCTGTTCCAGTGCTCTGCTACCCTCTACATGAAGAACTATTTCCTCATGCTGAGGCCAAACTTTTTGCATATTAATTTATGGATATTGTTCCTTGTCCTCTCACTGAGCACCCCCAAAAAGAGTCTGGCATCTGTCATTTCTCTAACAGCAGAAGGCTTGAGCAGAACTATAAGAATTTCTTATATATTTGGCCAAAATCGTTGCTAGTACAAAATGAAGCAATCACAATAGCATTTATTTCTACTAATGCAGAATTTGAAACACAGTGCATGAATCAGGGACAATGTCAAAGGAAATGTCATAATTTTCCTGTGATTTTTTGGAAAGAAACTATGGGGAACACATTGGATTTTTTGAAAATAATTTTGTAAAATTTCACAAGAATTTTTCAGAATGTATTCTTGCTAAATGAAAATGCAGTGGGTATTTTATTGCTGAATAAGGAGAAACATGATTGGCAAAATGAAAATATTGGTCAAATGTAAGTTGTAAAAAAAGAAAAATAAAAATCATAGCCTGTGCCAGCTAATGCCCAGAATGTTATGTGCAGATTTTTATTATGAGGATGGAAAGGACAATATTTTCTGGACATGGTCTTTGTCTTTCCTGAATTTAAGACTTTACAACACACCTTCCAAACTTCACAACACATCTAAAGCATAGCTCCATACTAGCCACTGTGAAGGAAATTAACTTCACCCCAACCAAAATCAGCACAGAATTCAAGCAGAGGCAGCAAACTAACAGCTAAAATCTTGTCTGAATAGGTTCAAGTTCCTCCAGATATGGTATGAGGATGCAAATGATCCTTTTTAAGCAGTCAGACAAGAGCTGAGTCTGGATGAGGGAAACAAAAGAACAATTGTCTTTACCGACTATCTATGATGATTTTTCTCTTTTTCATCTCAAAAATCCTCCCTTTCCAGTATTTTCAATATTCAGTATTGCTGCAGAAAGATTCTGATAGATGACCATTCTTTGGAAAAGCAGTTTCCCTGTAAAATACCTAACCAGCAATACTTAGGGTCCAGTCTGATTCCTGTAGTAGCCAGTGTGAAAAAATTCAGATCATCTGAATTCAGTGAACAGATAAATATTGCACTTTTTAAGCTTATTTTTCCATGTACAGCACACTAGAAGAAAAGTGTGCCTGGATAGTTAAAATCTGTATATATATCCGAGGTCCTGTGAGGTTTCTGTGAGATATAACATTGTGCTACTCTCAATGTGAACTATAATTCAGGGTTAGCTAAAACTCAAATGCAGCAGGTAAAACTGCTGTTGTGGACCAAGAGAGCACAGGTGAGATGCATGAAGCATGAGACAGGAAAGGGGAAAGACAAGTGATGTAAATATGAAGAGCTGAGGGGAACAGAGACCAGTGGACAGGGCTGAACGTGACTGGGGAGGAGCGGGCAGTTGAAGGCGAGAGCAAAGAGGGATGGATTAAAAAATATATATACAAAGAGAAGTAATAGAGGGGGAAGGAGAATAAACCTGAAGGCAGTGAGGGTAGAGAAGTAGAACAACTTCCATCTCTGCAATGCTTCACAGAGATTTAAGAACAAAGAGCCGTGACAGCTCTGAATTCAGGGCAGAGTACACAGCTGAGAACAAAAATGGCACTGACTTTGAATGACCGACACAATCTGCTGTCTGGATTTTTATTTTATTTTATTTTATTTCAAGAGTCATGAAGTCCATACATTGCATTTTTTTGAATCTCTGACATTCCCTGTTTCATTTTTCCTGTCAAGAGATAACTTTGTTTTCTTGCATAAAGTCATGATTCATTTTATATAACTCAGGAAGGAGCCTCAAGGCAGAAATCTTTCTCCTTCACTTGGAGCTTCTGTAAAATGCAAAATGGAAAAAAATCTAATGGACAGAGCAAGAGCATCCGGACCCTTGCTGTCTTTCACTTGACCAAGGCAAAAGGCTGCCCTGGCTTTAAAGGAAGTTAATTTGCAGCACTTCTGTCTCCCCTGCATACAAAGGGGCTCATGCTGCTGGCGGCCAGGGCAGCTGGTCAATATGCAAACTCTCATCTGAGGGTAATCCTACCTATTAACCTACACAGTATAGATTCAGATGTGCCTTTTATTCCCCCACACCACCAATCTTCTGTCTAAGCAAAGTCCCTCTGGTTTTCAGTGGGAAGGCTTATCCAACAGTAGCCAGTGACCTAAATTCTGCCTCTCTCCTCCTTCTTATCCCAAAGAATTTGGAACTGATCATGTTCCAAGACAAGTTCTGACTGTATCCAATGATAAAAACCCCCCGAAACTTGAAGATGAAGAGACAAAAACAGCCACTTTAAAGGCAAGTGACAGAACTTGGTTGTGCCTTGGGTTTCAGGAGCTAGTTTCTTCTCAAGAGAAATGGGAAATATTTGTCTGACAGCCTGATGCCTTCCTTCTCCCTTCCTCTAGAGTGGGATCTCCTTTAGAGAGTAAAACTGATGGCTACACTCTGAATTCTCCAAGGAGTGGACAGGATATCCATCATGTCTTGTCCACCCTCTGATCTGCAATACTCCTATACAGGGCATTTATCCAGCTGGGTCCAGCTGCTGCTCAGGTTTCCAGAAGCAACTCAAGGGAATCACAGGTTCCTGATGACAGCCACAAGAAAGGTATTTATATGCATTGTACTTTCTTGAATGTAATTTTGGATGCTCAGGTAAGATTTCTACACCTCTTCTTGTGTCTGCCTGAAAATCTTCCAGGCCAAAGACCGCCATGAAGAATTTTCTCAAAATATATTTTTGACTTTGCCTACAGATGCATTTTGCAGAAAGTTAGAGAGCTGAGATTCAGAATTCCCATCTCTACAGTACAGCTTCCTTGCCTGGAAACACAAACCTGAGGTGAAGCCTCCTCTGAGGGCTGAGGAAAGAAGGTAGAGAGGCACCTTGAGAGAAAGAGGGCTGTTCTCAGGGACATATGCAAAACTTCATTTTACAGATCTTCTATTTTTTTTAATTAATTTATTTTTTTTTTTTTTGTGATCACAACAGAAGTCACTGCAACAATCTGCTTCATAACTGTGTTTGGTAAAAGGTTAATGTCACATACAATGTGTGGGACATTTTTTTATTTTACACCAGAAAATTATGTCTTCCTCTACTTTTTAATTTGTAGAGCTGGTAAAGGTATATTTTTTGTATTTGTGCTTGTGAGGTCATCCTCTAATTTCAGCTTATAGGGAGCACCAGGAAGAGGAATTTAATTTTTTTCAATGATCTTAGGAACAGAAAAAACCTTCATCTATATATATATAAATTTTTCTTTTTTTTAAGGAGGATGCCTTCAGAGTGTTTCCACCTATGGCCTTGTCATATAAGTGCTTGATCTACAGTTCTGATGGGGAAAGAGATGATAAAGCACCACCTACTTCATTCTTGGTGTATCAGATACAATGTGGTGATGTTTACACCATAAGCATTGCGGTCAGGCTGTTACAGACTGGTCAAGTACATCATCACAGCTCATCAAAGTAAAATAGGAGAGAGGTTTAAAAAAAGGAGAGTGGAATAGTCTATTTAGGAGATCTTTTACATCCCCTCATCCATGATAAAGTTTTTCTGAAGCTAAAAATAGGTAGGCTTGTTAGATACCTATGTGTGCTGAGCGAGAGGAGAGGAGAGGAGAGGAGAGGAGAGGAGAGGAGAGGAGAGGAGAGGAGAGGAGAGGAGAGGAGAGGAGAGGAGAGGAGAGGAGAGGAGAGGAGAGGAGAGGAGAGGAGAGGAGAGGAGAGGAGAGGAGAGGAGAGGAGAGGAGAGGAGAGGAGAGGAGAGGAGAGGAGAGGAGAGGAGAGGAGAGGAGAGGAGAGGATTGCTAACTGCTGCCACATGAATGTTAAATACGAAATGACAAAAAAGGTTCCTTTCTGTGGTAATGCTCTTGAAATGTATAAGTGACAAATATATATGTATTTTTTGAAAAAAAAAAACCAAAACACAACAACAAAAAATACCAAAACAACAATTCTGAAATCTAGGGAAAGTCCTTCCAGTGATATTCTTGAAACAACATAAAAGTCTCCTGATTTAGGTTACTCATCTATCATCATTTGCTGCTCTATGGAGATTACTCCCATTGTAGACTGAGAAATTGAAAGAATGACAACGTCCTTGCAACATGTGTAACAGAATCTCTTAATACTGCCTTATAAAGGAATGAATAATTGGCATTGATTAAGAGCGTGTGGGGACAGGACACAGTTCTGTCACATACAGGGTGATTTTACCTGAGAGGGTTTTGGCAGTCTTGGGTTACTGCTGGGTCTGTTGCCTGGCTCTCTGCTAGAACTGAGCAATTGGGGCTATAAAAAGAGACCCTCTCCTGAAGCTGAGGTTACAGAGCACAGGCATGGCAAAACAGCGGGAAGAGACCCGGCTGCGAGTTTGTGCTGCAGGATCAGCCTGTGTGGGGAGCAGGGATACGCTAAATCCCAGCAGCTGGCTCGTGTCTGTCAGTGGGGGATGCTGTGCCAGCTGTGAGACCTCCTGCTCTGCACTCTGCTCGCTCCTGCTGGAGGTGACATAGGCAGTCTGCAAAACAAACAGCAATTTGTTAGAGCCTGATGACAAATTCACACGTTGGCTGGGAGTGCACATGTAAGAGGCAGAAAAAGAAAATTCCAGCTGGAAAATCTCACTGGACCTTGTATTGGCTTAAGCTGGGCAAAAGCCCCTTTATATCTTATCTCATAGAGTTGTTTCCTAGGATCCTTGGTGTATTCATTCTGTCTCCAGATAGGGAAAAATGAAATGCTGTCATCGGGTGAAGAAATCTATTGCACAGGTGATGTCTTCTTTTTTACCTTCACTTAGTTGCATATCGAACGGCCTGGCAACACACAAGTAGCTTTGTTTAGACTCTGTCAGTGGATATAGGTACCATAAATCACACAAACTGATTTGTTTTAATAAGGAGCTTCTTGGAAGCAAAAAGAAAATAAACTCTTTGCTCATAGGATACATTTGAAGTTTGACCTGCAAAGCCATTCCAGGTGGTATATGGCTTGGTGAATCTCTGTTTTCTCTCTTTTGGAGCAAAGTCAGATTGTTTTTGCTGTGATGAGCTTTTACTGCTCCCTCAGACCAGATCTGGAGAATGTCTGCTTCTGTAGTGGTAGATGTGTGTCCCGAAGCGACAAGCAATGGTCTTAGTTCTGAACTTCTGCCAACCATTTTCACTCCTTAAGAGAACTTGTCTGGAAACACTCATCCTACCCATTATATTTTTCAAGTGAAATGCAAACACATTACAAAATCATATGTATTTTTGCTGAAATGTCAGCATTTTGTAAGGGAAAAAGTCCTGACTTTGCTGAAACTGGAAGTTTCACCCTTCTGCTATGTTTTATGTCAGTACATCTAGGAAACATTGCCTCATGGTATCAGTAGTTCCTGAAGTTGCTTTACTGGGAATCCTTTTTTCCATTACATTTCCCCTCTAAGACAAAAAGGTACTGCTAGACACTACAAAAAGATAGTAACACGTTTTTGTTACAATGATATAGACAAAATACTTCATGGTGCCTTTTCGTGTGAAATATGTCAACTTTTTGGAGAATCTGGATAACTTCTTGTGCTTAATAGGCTGAGCAGAGATTTTCTACAGAAGTGACTGTCTGAAAGAGAATTATTTTCTTTCTGAAAGAGAAGTATTTTCAAAATCAATACTTTTATAGAGAAAAAAAAATAAAAATTCTGTGACTTCCCATATGAATAGGCTTTACCATTTTCATTTGCTGTGGAGAACTTTTTTATCAACCAGGAAAAAGAAAAAAAATAATTAAAATTAATTAATTCCTTATTTCTTTTTCCAGGAAATTTCTTAATGAAAAAAAATAATTCCACTCTGAACCAGGTCTGTAATTTTTTCAGAATATGAAGATTTTTGTGGGAGAGATGGATATTTTTGAAGATTGCTGAACCTTTTCATTGTGCTAAGGTTAGGAGAAAGAACGATTAATGTGAATATGAAAGGTATCTGCAATTTCTAAGGATGCTGCAGTTATCCATACCCCTGGGATTTCCAGGCTATATCATGAAATAGGCTTCATTCATGAACATTGTGGCAAAATACATGACAGAAATTGTTTAAGAGTGGCAGCTGAAGGAAGCACGTTACTTTAATTCACTGATTAAATGTCTGGTTCCCTATCAGCTTCTGAGTGATTGCCATTGATTTATGAATTTATATATGATTTGGAGCTTTCCTAATTAGAGATGCTGTTTTTCTTTTTCATTCTTTTTTGGCAGTAGAGGTCAGCTGACTTGACATTATACTATTTGAGTAGTCTGCTTTATGAATGACTGCAGTGGGGGGTTTCTAGGAAATATCTGAATTTTGTCCTCCTGAAAGTTTGAGATAGCTCCTGTTCAGGGAATCTCTATTTCCAAGAACTTTCTTCTGAAAAGATACACACATAATTTGTAAAGGATAGAATATTCACAGAGATATTGATTACTGACTGATTCTTAGGGAACTTACAATTTAAAAATTGTATAAAATTCTTTAAAATAAATAGTATTCCAGAGGTCCCATTGACACTAGAAATATGCTTTCATCCTAAACAATTTCACTCAGAAAGCAAAAAGAGGAAAAATTAATTTTTTAAATAGAACTTTATTTTTCAAATAACCTTTTTTTAGTACCCAAACTCCCTTTGGTGACAACTTTACTGGCTTTGCATAAGGAATACAATGAAGTCAGAAGTCTCCTCAAAACAGCAAGAAATATGTGCAAAGAATAGTCAGGAGCTGTGAAAGTCAATACCAGTGTACTGCACAGGTTTTTTTTTCTGCACTGGAAAAGGCATCAATAAAGTCCCTATTAGTAGTCAGTCGTCTTATGTCCTGATTTTGAAGCCATAAGCATAGTAAACCTTTAAAGGGTTATTCCATCTAAAGTATAAATCTGTTAAATACATATCCACATTGCACCAAAATACTTTAGCAGTTCCCTTGTGTGAGAGAAACTTGTTTGAGGAGTCTATCACATTATATGAATTATATTTTGGGTTGCATAGATAAATTTAACAGTGTTCTTTTAGCCATTGTGCTGGATGCACTACAGACCAGCTTCCTCATGTATTCATTTAATGGGTCTCCATTGCACAGGGTTTTGTCTGATGGAAGGAAAATCACTTTTTTAAGAATCCTGCTTGATTTCTTTAACAGCTCTTCAGTTAGCTGGTCTCTGACATCTAGAATTAAGTTTTCTATTCCATCTTGCACAGGACTGTATAGAAAAGGGTGAGAAACAGGGAGAGTCAAACTCTGTCACCTAATTAGACCAGATGGATTTTGCACTAGACCATGAATTAGCTTTACCTAGAGATGACTGAAAGTTGGTCTGTGCTTCAGGGTAAACCACACTGCTTGAAAATCTTATTCCAGGCTTATTTGGAAGACAGTTACTAATAGGAATCTTGTGAAGGAGGCACTTTGAACAATATAAAGATAGTAACATCATTTGAAGTCAACTCTTTAAGCTGCACCTGATTGTAGCAATTCTTGAAAGAAATGTTGTCCTTTTAATTTCTCCTCTAAAGAGTGCTATAAATTGAGGATGATGAACAATAAGATGGCCAAGGAATGCAAAAGCTCTGTCTTGAGTTTGAATAGGGCTTCTTGAACACCTGCAAGTCTCAGCAGAACTTCAGGAAGTCTCAAGTCTTACAGAAATGTGCTCATGGTCAAACTGAATACCACGGACAGAAAGGTCCTTCTGTGATATTTTTTGGGTCAATGACTAATCACTTCCCTAAGAAATTCCATTTCTGTGGAAAGTTTATTTTCCCTTGTTTTACCTCTAACCAAGTCACTTGGAAGTTGGGTAGAAATTACTGGAAAGTGGGGAGAAGCAAAGCAGAATTTTATGAAAATGTGTCTCCTGCATCTCAGCATCCCTGGGTGGGGATGGATAGGCTTGTTTTCTGTTTGCTGTCTTTTCTTTTCTTTTAATAGATTTGCAATATGCTGCCTTAAAGTCTCGTTTCCAAAGCTGTTTTAATCCTTTTAATTTCCTTTTAATTTATGTTTTTGCTTTTGTTTTTGTGTTGTTTTTTTTTTTTTTTGGTTGGGATTTTAAATTTTTTATATTTTATTTCTTGTACAGTCAGAAGGACAGAAACATATTCTGGGCAAGACTAATTTTTGAGCTGTTTATCTCCTGCAAGGTTGGGTGCCTGCCCATCACTGCCTACAAAGTGTGTAAGTAGCAGATCTGTTCTCTGTTTTTGCTTCCGTGCTGCTCCTGTTTGATTAACTCAGCAGCAGTTGGGTATTAGCTGGATAAAACTGGCTCTCCAAATGAATATATTTATTGAGGAGCACAGGGTGAATAAAGAATTAAATTCTGATGCTAAAAAAATTTGGTGCTTTCCTGGAGTGATGTCTAATCATTGAGTGAAAAAATCCCAAGAAACTTAAACATAAAGGCAGATTTCCATGGTATCTATTCTACAGGAATACTTTAGGGATTTAGGTTCTAATAGGTAGTCACTATTTATATCTCTGGATAAAGAAACAGATACTGAGGAGCTAAACCTGTAAACATGTTTTGATATGCATTGGATTGCACCGAACCAGGCAGAGCAGGTTGGTTGGACCAGGTGAACTGGGCTGGTGCTGCTGTCTTTGCATTGGCAGAAGTGCAAAGGGCTGCCAGAAAAGGAGAATTCTTATTTAGGTTACACTTTGTACATTTCCTTTTTTCTGCTGTGCTGTCAGCAGTCCAGCATTAACAGTCTCTCACAGGGAAGGATTCCATCTTTCATGATTGCTGTAAAAACAAGGCACTTTTATAACATGAAAT